>NC_061105.1:28729282-28854282 GCF_015104395.2 Macrobrachium nipponense
ACACGCACACACACAGTTATAACTAAACAGTTGTAATTGCCAGTTAAAACTGCATGTGTGTGGGCGGCTTTAGAGTAAAATCAGGATTTCCTTCGATGGGTCTAACACAGAACAACTACAGACAAAGTAACACTCAAATAATAGCGTCTATAGATCACTTGTGAAATGTTTCGTTTGCTTTGCTTTTGTTTAACACCGTTGAATGACACACAGGTAGAGTAGACACAGCAGCACTCCAGGTACATCTGTGATATTCAGAGTTGTAGCGACTGGGAATAGGGATACTACAAAGAATTAACTTTATTTTTAAGGCGCAAGCGCAAAGCAACTTTATTAAATTCCGCATTTGGTTTAGAGCAAAAATATTTACTCGACAGCTTGACGCCAAGAAAACGACCAGAATACAGAGGCGCCTTAACAATTACTTCACACATTCCAGCTACTTCTTTTATAAGCACATCTCTGTTAATTCTTTTGACAGCTCCTGAGATCTGTCTTGCTTCACGCATGCTGTGATTCAACTCAAATGTCCTCTTACCAATATCCACTGCATTTGCAAGATAGCATTCTCACGAAGTGGTGTGGTCATATGGAGAGAATGAGGGATAAGGTGTCAAATTATGAATATGATGTAGAAGTCTTGCAGGGAATAAAGAGAGGGTGACAATGATAGTGCTGACCAGATTGTTTGGCTGGCACGGGTGCTGGAAAGAACAGAAGAGTTTGTGAAAAATAGAGAGGAGAGATGCGGTTTGTAGAGAGGGGGTTCGACGTGACGATGATGAGCTTTCAGTGTACGTACTACACATATACGAAGTAGAGGGGTCATGGGGAAGTGCAGCATGTCACTCAGGCCCGTACCTAGAGTATTTTATGGGGGGGGGGTCTTTTTTCCCAAAACTGGACATTTTCTTCTATAAATTTCATTGCATATATAGGTATATATAAGATGAAGTACTTGAAAATGTTATTTTAGTTATATTAAGAGGAAAAATTCATATATCACTCTTGTATTTTATATTACTAAAGAATGATGTTACTGTTTAATAACAAATTTTATTAAAAAAGGACTTGCCAAAAAAAAAAGTGTTATTTATTACTTTGTAAGTACAGTTCAATGAATAGGATAGTCACAGAAAATATGGGCTTCCAGAAATTTTTGGGGAGGTCGACACACTTCTGTGGAACTCTGGTGTTTGAATAAGAGGTAACCACTGTCTAGATCAGTGTTTCCCAACCCCTGGGTAAATTACCCCAGTGAGGTAATGGACCCATATTTTTGGGGTAATGAATGGTCTGATCAGACGTGTTGGAAAAGGAATTGTTGCACAATTTCCTACATTGGTTGCCTTCCTTGATAAGATGAGTTCTGAAGATATCCTAGAGATCACCTGACCAGCCTCTTGGAAATTCGCATAAGTACTTTCCAGATTTTAATAGAACCAACAATGAATGGGAAAGAAATCCTTTCAATGTGAGTGAAGATATCATTCCTGATGAGGACTGTCCAACAAAAGAAGAATTTATCACACTTAGGACAAATAATACGTGGGAACCAATGTTTACCAACGCTAGCCTCTCGAGCAGTGCAAATTCTCAGAGGATTTCGGCCAGTTATCTCTGTGAGCCAGCTTTCTCTACTGTCCTGGGAATGAAGACCAAGAAACGTGACAGACGCAACATGTCATCTGACGCCCATTTAATAAGCCCTTACTGCAACTAAGCCCAGAATAGAAAAAAAAAATTGCAATGCAAGCTCAACCTTCACACTGAAGAACCAAAGACAAACATAAAGTGATAACTGAATAATATGTATTATTGTTGTTTTATTGAATATTCTCCATTTATAATGGTTGATTCTGATATACATAAAAACGGAAAAGTTTCCATTTTTACTGGACCCCAAAATATATACAGCCAATAGCGGGGACATATGACTCATGCAATTCATTGGGTGACTGCGAAAAAAAAAAAAAAAAATCCAATATTATCGGGTACAGATTCAGTGGGGGTAATTGATAACTGCAAAATTGAATTTTGGGTAATCATTTCATCATTTCGAAAAGGTAGGGAAACACTGGTCTATATATAATATTGCTCCACCGTTACAACTCTCATGGCACCTTATCTTCCTTCTTTGAGGCAACTTCACCAGTGCTATATATATATATATATATATATATATATATATATATATATATATATATATATATATATATATATGTATATATATATTTCATGCAAGTATATATATATATATATATATATATATATATATATATGCAAGTATATATATATATATATATATATATATATATATATATATATATATATATATATATATATATATATATACTTAAGGAAAACGTTCCTATTTTTGGGAAAGAATATTTGGCTACCAATTTGTTCAAATGGAACAGCAAGAATTTATAACAAAAAATATAATCGGTATTAAAGGGATGAATGTGATGGTGACTGTTTTGTGTATTGTTTTCCTTAAGTCGGAACATCGACTATGTGAAGACTAATGAAAATATGTAAAATAAATAACATAATCAGGAAAATAATAATGCATTGCATTCTACTTGCTGCTTTGTTATATTTTTGTTAAATATATATAGATATATATATATAATAATATATAATTCTGAAAATAGAAAAGTAAGAAAAATAAAATACGTCTGTTATGAAAGTCTTCCATTATTATTATTATTATGATATTATATTATTATTATTATTATTATTAGCAGATAAGTGAAACCAGTAGTAATAATTATAATTAATCTAGTCATCAGTCTCGGGACAGCAGTAACTTCGTGTGGCTATCTTCTGTAGGTAGTTAGGATAAAACAATTAATAAGGAAAATAAAAATGCACAACAGTCCACCAGGACAGGTCAACGGCAAAAGAGAGAAGCACGGTTTAGTAACTAACTGCAGTTTCTGAATGCAGGTCCATCCCTAATTACGGAATCTGAAAGAGCAATAAAGTTACAATGTACGGTGGGAAATAATAACGCATACGAAATTCTCTTTGGTAACTTTCATATTTCAGAGCCGAATAAATTTAAATGACGAGGAAACCGAGGATGTAGCAACCATAGATATATGTAAGGTAGCAACCTTAACTCGTTTTATAACTGGACACATTTTTTTTGTCTCGCTGTAAACTATCACGGCAATTTCACATTTTCGTCAGTTTTTATTTACGTTATAACCCAGTGTGTACCCTTCCTAATGTCCGATGTACGATAATATCTTAAAAGTTCAATAGTCGAGGATGATTAAAAGAATCATAAAGGTCGGTACGCTATTGCATTGTATCGTGTCTTGGATACAATATTAAAATGAATAAGTGACAGTGAAGTATAAGTGAAAAACCTTAAAAAGTATTTGGAGTTTTCCATTTTTTCATTTCACCATTTTATGATAGATTTAACATCACAAGTAGAGGCTTTAATATGAAACCATTTTATGTTTACCTATTATGCCCAGTGAAATTCTGGATTTTCATTGCTTGCTAATTGAATATACTCATCTATGCTATAATTTTTTTTTTATGAATTACTAGTTTTTCTTTTAATCAAGAAACCCAAAAAACCACTGGGACTTGTTGCTTAATTATTCTTGAGTATACTACTTAATGTTAATATTCATTCCTGGCGCGAATGACACTTTTAAATGTATGCTTTGTCTTTTTTCTACTGAAAGAAAGATATTGTCTCATCCTTGCTCTCTGTTAGAAAACTTCTCTTTTAAATCCAAATAAACGACCCCTTGCCTGCTAAAGGTTTAATGGATAATGCTCATATGAAGTTTCTAGAAACTTCTGACCCATGCCAGAACGCTGTTATCCTTCTTCTGTGACGCTGAAGATGCCAATAGACGTCTCTAGATCACATTCACCCAAGAATTGGCACGACTGAAAGTACGACAACTTTACGGTAGTGGGCGAAGCACGTGTATAAAGCTACCAGAATCAAAATAAACACACGATTCCTGACAGGGAGGACCGTCTTTACTCTTGAGCTGCATGTCGGCTCTTTTTTAGTGTGGTAATTTGTCATTCAGTGCAATAACGATGTCTAAACCGAACAATACAGTTGAACTTGGTTTTGTGGAAAAGTCGCCCCCGTGGAAACTTAGGTCAAAGTTTTTCCCCAGCAAGGTGAGCCGAGCTGCACTTTACCTTAGGTACCTACTACCTAGTAGTAGGTACCTTAGTCTTAAGCTTCAGCGAGTACCTACCTAGGTAACGCCGTTTTACGTAGATTTTGCTTTGTATATGTGTATATATTTTTTAGAAAGCTTGCTGTACCTCATCAAATTTTGTATATAGCTAGCTACCTACTACTAGCCTAGTACCTACTAGCTAGGTAGGTAGTCCTATCCAGGCCTTAGGCTATTCTATTACGGGGAAGGTACCGTGAATTTCTATAGCTACTTTAGGGTAAACAACCGCAGACGATCCATCGTCATGGCGCTTGCCAGGCCTTATTCACTCGATATTTAATTGGTGAAACAAGAATACAGTCTACAACTTTAAGCATACCATTCAAAAGATTGAAGTTTCTTCAACATTAATGTGATAGGGTAGATCACCACGGCAGGCCAACCCTCATCATGGTGGACGGGTCTTATTCACTCGATATTTAATTGGTGAAACAAGAATACAATTGCAACTCTAAGCATACCATTTAAAAGACTGAAGTTTCGTCAACATAATGTGATATATGAAAGCCCCACACGAACTAAAATAAGCATGTGAGCTCTTCGTAAAATATGTTTTCAAGGCAGTTTTGAAATCCAATATGGCGGCTACGTTTTTCATGGAAGGCTCTGATCAGTGATGGCCACCATCTTTCCCCAGCCTTCCCAGCACTCATTTGAACAATGTTAGCGTATATATGTAACGTTTATTGATCTTACTCAAGATTGCAGTTGTAATCAGCACAATAAAACAACATTTTGTTGCCTATATTAGTGAAAGTATGAAACTTGTTATTCCCGGGGTTATGGTTTGAACTGAAAACATTCTTACCTTGTAATCGGTGGTTTTTATCCTTACTGCCATCACAACTGAAACTCCACAGTGCTTATTTGATTGTTATTACACATTTTGGTCTCGGTTCACTCCACATTGCACTTTAAACCCGTTGCTGTTTCTGGTTTCTAAGCGCACGCGCCATAAACACAGTTATGAACAGCAGACGACGACAGACAACGAAACTGCAGTTTTATTCCCTAAACTGTTTACTTTACTCGTTATTTAGTTTAAATTTACTTTGTTATTTAAAAATTTTGATTTAATTCATGTATATTATCCCTTTTTTGCAACCAAATTACCCCAAAAAATTACAGATATTTCTAAAGTAGATAAAATCAAATGTTTCTAACGTTTTCGTACATCTGGCTGCCGAAAACCATAGAGGAACGAATACGGAAAAGTGCATAGAGGAACGACTACGGAAAAGTGAATTATATACATTTTTTTTTTTTTTTGCTTTTTGTTTTTGCTAGCACTTTTCATTGATTTCAGTCTATATTAGTATTTTGAATTTCTTTAATAATCGTATGCCAGAAATAAATGTAACCTTTAATGTTTGCATGCTAAGAATGGCAAAATCATCGTTGCCACATTAGTGGAGGCTTCACACACACGCCGTTCCATTATTATAAACTGTTTCCATGAATTCTAGTTGTCATAGTAATGCAATAATGATAAAATTGCTTTAATATTTATGTATATATACTTCCAATACATAGCCTAATTTCACCAATTTCAACGTTTTGTGTGTAGTCTTATACCCAGTTTGGAGGGTCAACACATACCGAATGGCAACAGAGAGAGAGAGAGAGAGAGAGAGAGAGAGAGAGAGAGAGAGAGAGAGAGAGAAAGGAAGGCGGAGGAACGAAGAAGAAAAGGGATGGTGGTGGAGGGGGGGGGGGGGTGGGGGAGAGGGTAGGTGGAGCTTTATACGCGTGTTCGTATCCATTTCTGCATAATGGAGTTTTTGTCTCTTGGTACAAGGACAAGTGTCGTTATTCTTTACGATTAGTGATTCACGATACCCTTATAAATTACGGCACTGGGTGTAATGCACTATAGCAAAATCTCGTTCTGTTACGAGTGTTCGTTACAGAAATAGGTATTGCCCAAAACGTGCTTGCACTGTCTCTGAAACCCATAGTAGACATGCTGCTTAGTTGTCAATCAAGTTTTTATAACCAAGTATTTTTACAAGCTAGCTATTGAATAAATTTGTATTTTTCTCAGTCAAAAACATATGCCCCTCAATGCTAACTTTCCTCTTTTAACGACTTTCTGGTCATTGCAAATTCGGCCCCATAATATCCAAAAAGTAAATAATAAAGATATGCGCATTACGATTATAACAATTACATGTATAGCTGATAACAATCTGCATGAATAACTGGTAAACTGTTCTGCAATGACAGTTGAGTATAGCAATTATTTACAATAGGTACGAAAGTCAAGATGTCGTGACGTCATAATACAGAACTTAAAAGAACGTTCTAATTCAGAAAAATAATTACTTAAATTTGAGTCAGAGTCGAGTTACTTTTTCAATAACGAATATTTTCAAATTAATCATCATAAATATGTAAAATATTGATGTTTTACTACTTATTTAAAAATTAGCTAAGAGCACGCTTCTCGTCATCTTCTACCAAAACAGCTGTTTACTCCTGGCTTGTTTGTTTGGTGAGAAATCGTGTTTCGATTGTTGTGATGAAAGTGCTCCAGCGTCTGTGGGCACAAGTGGTGTGCGGATTTATCACAGGAAATGGTTAGTTTATTGGCACAAGCTACTCCGTAAACATCGAGATGGCGTCAATCTCTAAATACCTCGAGTTGTAAGTAAAATGTTGAACGCGTTTTGGTGAGATTTGCACTACGTTTGAGACCGTTTTCAGTACCCTCTGTTTAAATCTTAAAATTTGGCCTTAATTTCTAACTTTGGAGAAAAATACTTACTCGAAAGGAGAGTAGAGGTCTTTAGCTCCGTTTCTCAGCAACAACAGTCGCGACTGATGCCCATCTCGGGTGTCAGGACGCGTTATAATGTACTTTTTCGGAGGGTGGCAAGCGTTGAATGTAGGTGGCCTGGTTGGCCTGCCGTGGTGATCTACCCTACTATATGAAAGCCCCATACGAACTAAAATAGTACACTGTTTATGAGGTGCAGAGCTTGATTCCCTTAATTGTTTAATTTACTCACTATTTAGTTTAACTTTACTCCAAAATGTTTATTTGATTCATGTCTATTATTCTTTTTTTGCAACCAAATTAACCCGAAAAATTACAGATATTTCTGAAGTACGAGCAGACGACGGCAAAGACTCATTGTGCCAATCTAGTGGAGCTTCACACATACGCTGATGCATTTACAAACTGTTTCCATGAATTCTAGTTGTCATAGTAATGCAGTAATAGGTAATCAGATTGCTGTAATAAGTATATATACTACAAATAGATACACTAATTTTACTTATTTCCCCAGTTTTGTGTAAGTCTTATACCCAGTTTTGGAGGGTAAACACATACCAATTGACAACACTGATAAACAATTGAAGTGGTTAGAGGTCTAGCTGGCTGTGGAATGCTTCTATATAGAAATACCTTATAGCTCTTCCGTCTGAAGTTCTTTCTACAAAAATACTTACCAACTAGGCCTATACAGTACTTGTGACCCCCTTCCTGAAAATTGGAAATTATGGCCTTAATTTGGAGTTTAATGTATGACACTTACCTGGCAGGTATATATATAGCTATATTCTCTGTTCCACCTGGCAGAAATTTTCAAAACTCGCGGCAATCGCTAGTAACCTATTAGTAGTTCAGGCAACCACCACCCCGTTACCGTGGCGCTAGCGCTAGGAACCGTTCCCAATTGGGCCAGATTTTCTCTGCCAGCCGAACCGGCAACATTGTTGGTGGTTCCTGCTAGAATTTTCATTCTCGTTGCTGACTGATCTTGGATTTGGTATTGTACTTGGAAACGTTAGCTTGGCATTCGCTTTGGATTGTTCTTTAAGATGTCTGACTCTGGAAGTATGTTTAGAGTGTGTGTAAAAGAGGGGTGTAATGGTAAGACTGCCGAAAGCTTCGGTCGACCCTCATACCGTTTGTAAGAAATGTAGGGAGACTGTGTGTACTTGGGAGAATAGATGCATTGAATGTGAGAATTTATCAGAGAAGGAATGGAAGGTCTTTATGAAATACGTTGAGAGACTGGAGAAAGATCGTGTAAGGAGATCTGTTTCTCGTAGTGAGAAGTCAAATTCTTCGAGTAAAACAAAAAAAAGGAGTGATTGTATTTCCTCTCCAGCTCCTTCTAATGTAGAATTGGTAGTTCCTTCTCCCCAGGTATCTCCTGCGCCCGCTGCTGTATCGGAGGAGACGAACGATACAAATATTGTGAAAGTGTTCGCTGCCCTTGCGTCCATGGGCGACCAGATACAGCGACTTACAGACAAAGTTAGTGCTTTCGATGTCAGTGAAAGTGTAGTGGAGGGGGCGTCTGATCGTCTCTCTCGTGCTCCTAGACCTAGACCTCTGTCAAGCTCCCAGACCCAAGGGAGAAGGCATGTCGACAGTCGAAGGGAGGCGAGAGAGGTTTTGACACGGTCAGGCGTCCCTCGCAAAACAGTCCTGTTGCAAGTTCCCAGGCTGTTGCAGTTCGCCGCAGAAAAGGCGTAACTGGGAAGTGTGCGTCCTCGGAAGGTTCGACTTCCGAGCGAGAACGTCGGTATGCAGTGGTGTCTCGCCCACTCAAGAGGACGTTCAGGACATCAACTGCTCTCGAGAGACAGGTGCAAGATAGTGAGGCTTGGAGTAGTCCTGAGGTGTTGTCATCCTCGGAAGACGGGGGAGCAGTACCGATCAAGAGGAAAAGGATTTTTCGTACTAGAGAGGACGCAAATCGCACTGGCGATATACGTCCGTCTCGGCATGGTATTGCCTTGGGAGAAATCGCCTCCATCTTCTTATGGATCCTCCCCTCGTATTTCTCCGTCAGGTAGAGTACAAGATCGCTCTCCTTTAGGTCGCAGTCCAGCTCGTAATCCTCATCCTTCGTCGTCTGCCATTCAGGAGGATGGTACGAAGCATTTCTTACGGGAAATGCAGTCCAAGTTGGCAGTGTTGGTGAAGTCTTGGGATGCTCCTGAACAAGCATCTTCGAGGCGTAAGGACGATTTCCTTCCCATTAAGTCTTTGAGAAGGGAAGACAAGGACGCGTTCGCCGAGGACGCAGGGCGCACTGGCGCTAGGAGGAAAATAGTGTCGGAAGAAGCAGGACGCAAACGTCAGGACGCGGACCAATGTGGACGCAGGACGCAGTCAGGGCAGGAAACAGCGTGTCTACGATGGACGCAGGACGCAGGCGGCAGGACGCAGACGCATCGGTAGCCGCAGGACGCAGGCGGCAAGACATCGAGAGGCGGCAGGACGCCGATGCCTCGCTAGCCACAGGACGCAGGCGGCAGGACGCTAGTCCGTCAACGAAGCGTCAATACGACGACGACTTGCAAGATATTTCTTCAGCAGAAGAAGAGTTGGAAGTAATTGAAGAGAAGAATACGAACCTTCTTCAGATTATAAGGTTCTGACTTCACGTCTTATTGCTGTTTTTGAGGGGGAATTTAAACCGACAGCTCCGTTATCCCCCTTATCACAGTTTTCCAAGACTAGGACTCCAAAGAAGTCCTCCTTCCTGGAAAATGACGATGTCAATTTCGGCAAAGAAGGCCTTCAACGGGTGAATGACTGGATGAAGGACAAGAAAGAAGCGGGAAAATACTCTTTTGTTTTTTTCCTCCAGCTAAGTTAGCTTCTAAATCTGGAGTATGGTACGCTACTGGAGAAAGTCTAGGCCTGGGAGTACCTGCCTCCTCCCAGGGGGACTTCTCCAGTATAGTGGACAGCTCACGCAGACAGGCGTTACAGTCGGCCAAGGTCTGGTGGAGGACGTCCCTCGGAATTTGACCATCTATTTAAAGGGATTTTTAGGACTTTCGAAGTCTTTAATTTCTTGGATTGGTCTTTGGGAGCGCTAGCGAATTCCATAGGAGAAGAGGATTCGCAGGACTTAGAAACAGCTAAGAGCATTATGTCCTGCATGGATAAGGCTCTTAGAGACGGAACGAATGAGCTGGCTTCGTTATTCACGGCAGGAGTGCTTAAGAAGAGATCGCTCTTGTGTTCGTTCGCATCAAAAGGAGTTTCTAACTCTCAGAAATCGGAGTTACTGTTCTCTCCCCTTTCGAAACAGCTGTTTCCTTCAGAGGTGATTAGGGATATAGCTCTATCCCTTTCGCAGAAAGCTACTCAAGATCTTCTTTCTTCTTCGGTTAAGAAGTTCTTACCAACCAAGTTGGTGAAGAAGACGCCAAAGGAGACTAGACCGTCGCAACAGCCCTTTCGAGAAGAACATTCGCTCGACCCGCCTTTAGGGGTAAGAGAGTACCAGCGAAAAGAGGAGCCAAGAAACCCCATCTAAAGAATGAGAATTCGGTCCTCCAGACGACAGTGGGAGCCAGACTTCAAGGTTTTGGAAGTCTGGCAACCAAATGAAGCATATCCCTGGGCTGTCAACGTAGCTCGGGAAAGGATACAAGATTCCTTTGCGTGAAAAGACCCCCTCTCGCAACATCTCCGAGAGCCTCGGGGCAAATACAACGATTTAGAGAAGAAAGCGGCTCTGTGGGAGCAAGTAGCTTCCATGCTAGAGAAAGGAGCAATAGAAACCTGTTCTGGATCACGAATCTCCGGGATTTTACAACCGTCTGTTCCTGGTTGCAAAGTCCTCGGGAGGTTGGAGGCCAGTCTGGACGTAAGTCAACTGAATCTTTTCGTAGAAAAGACCAAGTTCACTATGGAGACGAACGATTCAGTACTGGCAGCGGTACGTCCAGGGGCTGGATGGCGACTCTGGACTTACAAGACGCATACTTTCATATTCCGATTCATCCAGGAAGCAGGAAGTATCTAAGGTTTGTGATTCAGGACAGGTCTTTCAGTTCAAGGCCCTATGCTTCGGCCTTTGCACAGCCCCTCAAGTATTCACGAGGATGATGTCCAATGTGGCGAGATGGCTACATTTAAGAGGGATCAGAGTATCTTTGTATCTGGACGACTGGTTGATAAGATCCCAGTCGAGAATTCAATGTCTGGAGGACGTAAGTCAAACATTGGACTTAGCAAAAGACCTAGGTCTGGTAGTGAATATGGGAAGTCCCATTTGGAGCCCCAACAAACAGATAGTTTATTTGGGGATTCAGATATCGGCAGTGACTTTTCGGGCTTTTCCGTCCCCGAAAGGCAAGCCAATGCAGTCAGAAGGTGCAGGATTTTCTAAAGAAAGACCGATGCTCTGCAAGAGAGTGGATGAGTCTACTGGGCACACTCTTCACTAGAGAGGTTCATTTCTTTAGGAAGACTGCACATGAGACCTCTTCAGTTTTTCCTGAAGGATTCATGGCCAAGAAAATCGCAACCGGATTCCTTCCAGTTTCTAATTCCGACCGAAGTAAAGGAGGAATTAAAGTGGTGGCTAACTCCAGGCAGGTTAGCAAGAGGGATGTCGCTTCAGCAGAAGAACCCAGACCTCGTCTTGTTTTCCGACGCGTCGGACGCGGGTTGGGGAGCGACATTAGGCCCTCAAGAGGTGTCGGGACTTTGGAACAAGGACGAAACAAAGTGGCACATAAACAGGAAGGAACTGTTGGCAATTTTCTTGGCTTTGAAGCACTTCAGAGAGTTGATTCGAACAAGACAGTGCAGGTCAACTCGGACAACACCACGGCTCTGGCATATATTCGGAAGCAAGGGGGAACTCATTCTTTTCCCCTTTACAATCTGGCAAAAGAAATTCTGCTTTGGGCAGCGAGGAAAAGGAAAAGGTCGTGATACTCACCAGGTTTATACAAGGAGAAAAGAAACGTGGGGCGGACCTGTTGAGCAGGAGAGAGCAACTTCTCTCGACGGAGTGGACGTTGCACATGGAGGTTTGCCAGAGCCTGTGGAAGTTGTGGGGCCGTCCGGTAGTGGATCTGTTTGCGACAGCCAGAACAAAGAGATTACCAACATATTGCTCTCCGATTCCAGACCAGGAAGCAGTGGCGGTAGATGCATTCCTGATGGATTGGTCAAACTTAGATCTGTACGCATTTCCTCCGTTCAAGGTGCTGGGGAAAGTGATGAAGAAGTTCAGGGAGAGCAAAGGAACGAGGATGACCTTAATAGCCCCGTTTTGGCCGGCCCAAAGTTGGTTCACAGAGGTACTGGAATGGACGGTAGATACGCCAAGGACGCTTCCTCTAAGAGTATTTACTCAAACAAACCCCAACCCCACTTTCGACAGGTTCACAATAATACCCTCGCTCTGGGTCTGACTGCGTCAGACTATCGAACGTTCTGGTCAGAGCGAGGGGAATTTCTAGAGAGGTGGCCAGTGCAGTGGCTAGAGCCAGAAGAACCTCCACAATCACGGTGTATCAGTCGAAGTGGGACAATTTCCGGAAGTGGTGTAAAAAACAGGAAAGTGTCTTCATCCAGTACCTCTGTGACCCAAATCGCAGATTTCCTTCTTTACTTGAGGAAGGATTTACACTTGTCATTTCGACAATTAAAGGTTATAAGAGTATGCTAACCTCAGTGTTTAGACACGGGATCTAGACTCTCGAATAACTTAGATCTGAGAGATCTGATTAGGTCGTTTGGGACGAAGAAACAATCAGAAGGCAGGCCACCTGCGTGGAACCTGGATGTGGTCTTGAAGTATTTAACTTCTAGCAAATTCGAACCGTTAGAGGAATCCTCTCTGAGAGATCTTGCTAAGAAGACTATCTTTTTAGTAGCATTAGCAACTGCTAAAAGAGTTAGTGAGCTTCAGCCATATCGAAGAAGGTGGGATGATGGAGACACGGCAATGCAGTGTGTGCATTCCAAGAAGGTTTCTTGGCCAAGAATGAGGATCCAGCTAATCCTTGGCCAAGATCCTTTGAAGTTTTGGGTCTAGCTGAATTGGTCGGTAACGAGCAAGAAAGAGTTCTCTGCCAGTGAGAGCGTTGAGATGTTATATAGAAAGAACAAGAGTTATCAGAGGGAGGTCTGATGCTCTGTGGTGTTCAGTTAAAGACCCCACTAGACCCATGACGAAGAACGCTCTAGCCTTCTTCATGAGAGAGTTAATTAAAGAGGCTCATATGTTGTGTGAAGAGCAGAGCTTTGGTATTTTAAAGGTGAAGGCTCATGAAGTCAGGGCAGTGGCGACTTCATTAGCGTTTAAAAAGAATTTAGCCCTCAAGGAAATTATTGAATCAACATATTGGAGAAAACTAATCAATATTTGCGTCTCATTATCTTAGGGACGTTCAGACAACCTTCGATAATTGTCAGACGCTAGGTCCATACGTGTCCTCGGGTACAGTATTGGGCAAAGGAGTTACTACCCATAACCTTCTTGTAAGCTAGTTGTTTTTATTAGGTGATGGTGTTTTGTGTTTTTTTTTTTTTTTTTTGGTCGTCTGAGAAAAGGGTGCGGTACTTTTCTCAGTCGTGTTAGTATTATCTGGTGATGGTGTGTGTGTAGTTCAGGTAAATGATTTGTTACTAGCTTGAATGCCGTGGGCATAAGAGGCTGTAAGGATCTGTCAACACATTGGTCACGTCCAGTTTGTCAGTTCCAGTCTTAGCTTCTTCAACATACAGGACACTTCCTTGTTGAGAGCTACTAAGGTTTAAGCAGGCTTAGAGGCAGGACCTATGAAGTCAGCTACCTTAGCAGGTAAGGAACCTGGAGTTTTAATAATATTTTAATAATATTTTTATACTCTAAGAATGTTGCTGTCCTTGACCCACCTCCAAATGTGTCAATCAGCTATACCTGCCAGGTAAGTGTCATACATTAAAATGAAGTTTTTATGATAAAACAAAGTTTAATGTATACTTACCTGGCAGGTATATATAATTTAATTCCCACCCGCCTCCCCTCAGGGGACAGGGTTCAGAGAAAATCTGGCCCAATTGGGAACGGTTCCTAGCGCTAGCGCCACGGTAACGGGGTGGTGGTTGCCTGAACTACTAATAGGTTACTAGCGATTGCCGCGAGTTTTGAAAATTTCTGCCAGGTGAACAGAGAATATAGCTATATATATACCTGCCAGGTAAGTATACATTAAACTTTGTTTTATCATAAAAACTTCATTTTTTGTCTCTTGGTACAAGGACCAAGTGTCGTTATTCTTTACGATTAGTGATTCACGATACCCTTATAAATTACGGCACTGGGTGTAATGCACTATAGCAAAATCTCGTTCTGTTACGAGTGTTTCGTTACAGAAATAGGTATTGCCCAAAAACGTGCTTGCACTGTCTCTGAAACCCATAGTAGACATGCTGCTTAGTTGTCAATCAAGTTTTTATAACCAAGTATTTTTTACAAGCTAGCTATTGAATAAATTTGTATTTTTCTCAGTCAAACATATGCCCCTCAATGCTAACTTTCCTCTTTTAACGACTTTCTGGTCATTGCAAATTCGGCCCCATAATATCCAAAAAGTAAATAATAAAGATATATATGCGCATTAGATTATAACAATTACATGTATAGCTGATAACAATCTGCATGAATAACTAGTAAACTGTTCTGCAATGACAGTTGAGTATAGCAATTATTTACAATAGGTACGAAAGTCAAGATGTCGTGACGTCATAATACAGAACTTAAAAGAACGTTCTAATTCAGAAAAATAATTACTTAAATTTGAGTCAGAGTCGAGTTACTTTTTCAATAACGAATATTTTCAAATTAATCATCATAAATATGTAAAATATTGATGTTTTACTACTTATTTAAAAATTAGCTAAGAGCACGCTTCTCGTCATCTTCTACCAAAACAGCTGTTTACTCCTGGCTTGTTTGTTGGTGAGAAATCGTGTTTCGATTGTTGTGATGAAAGTGCTCCAGCGTCTGTGGGCACAAAGTGGTGGTGCGGATTTATCACAGGAAATGGTTAGTTATTGACACAAGTACTCCGTAAACATCGAGATGGCGTCAATCTTCTAAATACCTCGAGTTGTAAGTAAAAATGTTGAACGCGTTTTGGTGAGATTTGCACTACGTTTGAGACCGTTTTCAGTTACCCTCCCCTGTTTAAATCTTAAAATTTGGCCTTAATTTCTAACTTTGGAGAAAATACTTACTTCGAAAGGAGAGTAGAGGTCTTTAGCTCCGTTTTCTCAGCACACAAGTCGCGACTGATGCCCATCTCGGGTGTCAGGACGCGTTATAATGTACTTTTTCGGAGGGTGGCAGCGTTGAATGTAGGTGGCCTGGTTGGCCTGCCGTGGTGATCTACCCTACTATATGAAAAAGCCCAATACGAACTAAAATAGTACACTGTTTATGAGGTGCAGAGCTTGATTCCCTTAATTGTTTAATTTACTCACTATTTAGTTTAACTTTACTCCAAAATGTTTATTTGATTCATGTCTATTATTCTTTTTTTGCAACCAAATTAACCCCGAAAAATTACAGATATTTCTGAAGTACGAGCAGACGACGGCAAAGACTCATTGTTGCCAATCTAGTGGAGCTTCACACATACGCCGATGCATTTACAAACTGTTTCCATGAATTCTAGTTGTCATAGTAATGCAGTAATAGGTAATCAGATTGCTGTAATAAGTATATATACTACAAATAGATACACTAATTTTACTTATTTCCCCCAGTTTTGTGTAAGTCTTATACCCAGTTTGGAGGGTAAACACATACCAATTGACAACACTGATAAACAATTGAAGTGGTTAGAGGTCTAGCTGGCTGTGGAATGCTTCTATATAGAAATACCTTATAGCTCTTCCGTCTGAAGTTCTTTCTACAAAAATACTTACCAACTAGGCCTATACAGTACTTGTGACCCCCTTCCTGAAAATTGGAAATTATGGCCTTAATTTGTGACTTGGGAGAAAAAACTTACTTCGGGGAGAGTAGAGGGTCTCAAGGTATTGCTTCAACAGATGCTGGCACTTGACTAATGTCTATCCTGGGTTACAGGACGTGTTAAAGTACTTTTATGGGAAAGTGGTCGCGCTACAGTAGAGGCCAGCCATCCAGTATTTTACCCTTTATGGTTTAGGGATGATTGTAAACAAGCTATTTACAACCAACCTGTGGTTGGTTGTAAATAGCTTGTTAGCTTTACAGAAAAGCTCTGCGTGGCACTGTGTTTAGTACCAGCCCCTTAGTAATAATGAAAAAACAAAATTAAAGGTGATAAATTTCTCATTAGCTCACCTGTCTATATTATTCTTCCATTGGAATTACCAATAGACTTGGAAATCAGAAGCCTGGAGTGCAGTGGCATTGAACTTCCTTCCCCCTTCCCATTGTAACCTAACCTATAGTGCCCTAAATCATAAAAATTGAATTCAGAAATTTATCTTGCCCATTCCTTGCTTATGGTTCATGAGAAAGCTTAACCTGTAATGGACAGCAAGGGTCTTGATCCCCAATAATTGCATCTGGTTCTGCTCGTATGATCATAGTTATTTTGTGCCATAATATTTTAACTGATTTTGTGTAAAGACTTGCCTATCACTTGAATGGGCCTTAATTGATCAAAGGGCAACATTTCCGGCAATATTCACACCTCGTATCAGGATACAAGATTAGTATGACTTGAGATTTCATGGGGGAATGTACTACATCTCTCTGTCCCATTACATCTTGCATATATTAGTTTTAGTTTGTATCTTTTACAATAGTATGTTTGCTGTAATTGTGATATGCAAAGTAAAAAAAAAAAAATATATTAGAAAGCTACTACATACATCTCCCTGTTTCGGTCTACCTCTTGTAAATATTTTATTTTAAATATACTTGGGGATTGTTACTGATTTTAGTTCTTATCTGTCATGATATTATGTGAGCAGTAACAGTAAGATTACGAAATAAAATTTTAAAAAATTTAAAAAAATTATTAGAAAAGAAACATATATAAAAACTTCACTACAATTAGCAATATTTTATTAGTGTCTTGTTAAGGAGGCCTCACGTGGGTTGAAAATATTCACTTTCAACTCCTCTTGGAAGGTACAGAATTTTTTTTTAGAGTTTTTATAAAGTACTACATTACTACCCTCTTTCAAGGAAAATTTTGTGCTGGTAAATGATTCCATTCACTTTTTAGGTACCTGTATTTTAATATATAACTTCAGATATGTATTGTATTCGCAGCATCTTTTCAGGTTTAAATGATTTTACTTGGTACATTCTTTATAGTTATGAAGTTGATCAGATTCTGGTGGGATAGCCTTTGATGTTTTTTATAGTTTGTCTTTAGTTGTGTTTTCCTTTAGTTGAGTAAAGTATACCATTTCTTGTTTAGGGCAATTAAATTTTAAGTTGTTATTTTATTTATTATTCTTATTATTAGTTAATTATTATTATTGGCTACAAAAATTGTGAAACAATTATATAAGCAAGAGAGTTTAGAAGTCAAGTTGATGCAAATAAGTTAACACAAATGAAATGAATTATCAGCCGCCAAATGAAGTTCAGGGTCTAGGCTGTGGTATCCATCATTTTCTGTGTTCATAATTTTTTTCAGGTTGGTGGATATCCAGCATGGTTAGCCCTTAAAAATCTTCCAACAAGTGCAGAATTGTTGTGTAAAGAAAATTGTAGGGGTAGCGACCCGCTTGCCTTTATGTGCCAGTTGTATGCACCGCACCATGATAAATCTGAATGCTTCCACAGGTAAGACTTAAAGATTTCCATCATAAGGTGCTCTTCTGTATGAAGAACCTTGAAGTCCTATGCTCTTTAGTACAAAAACATTTTCTATTAGTCTTCTTTTTGAAATGGAGATTGTTCCGACACGGCATACAAACCTTCGGTCCTTTTACAATAGGAAGGTACTAGCGGCAGCTGGATAGGTCGTAAGCTTTCGAACAAGGGTTCGGTAGTTAACTGCTTGTCCGACAGGCGCGCGCGCGCGACTGGAGGTAAACAAATCACTTTTGCTTTCGGCCTGCTGGCGTGTGGACGTGTATCATCGCTCTCTGCCCGCTTCATCGTCGTTGCTTTCGCATGGTTGTGTTTTTCTTTTTCTATTTATCTAGTGAAACTGAATTGTAAGTACAATCATTTCAATTTATTTTATTTTACCATTGAATCAATTGTGAATTTAAAGGATCTTGGTTTCACCACGCCCTCCCTCCGATTACCCGAGTGCCGGGACTGAAGGGCGTAAGTGCGGGAATTCATTTTCCCAGAAATGATCCTCGTATTGTGGTATGCTCGGTGCCGAGGGCGGGAGAGCGCTCGCATCCGAGAGTATATTTTGGTTGGAAATGTGTGATGAAAATCGTAAGTAAGTTGCTCTTTCATTTATTATTTTTTTTGACTGTATGCTCAGTTGCCGAGCGAATGCGCTCGGCACGAAAACTTATTCTGTATGGAAGTGGAATCGCAAGTACAGTATTCTTTTTCATTTCCATATATATTATTTTGATTGTACAATACTCATTTTGGATCAGTTTCCGAGCTTACCCGGAAATTGATCCTTTCCCCTTTTTATTGAATGAAAGTGAAATCGCAAGTGCAGTTCTTTTTCATTTTCATATTTTATTGAGATTGCATTGTTTACTTGGATCAATGTTTCCGCTATTTTCCGGGAATTGATCCTTCCCCATTTTTATTTGTATGAAGTGAAATCGCAAGCGCAGTATTCTTTTTCATTTTCATATATATTTTGATTGCATCAATTCATTATGGATCAAGGTTTCCATTCATAATCGGGAATGGATCCCTTTTACCTTGCGCTCGGTACCGAGGGCGCAAAATGCGCTCGATCCGAGCCCTTATTCATTGTGAAGTGAATCGTAATGCAAGATTCTTTTTCATTTTATTCCTTTTATTATTGATTGCATCAATATTTATTTGTTCAAGTTCCGCTCAGTCAGGGAATTGATCCTTATGCCCTTGCATTCGGGCCGAGGGCACGATTGCTCTCGGGCTCTTATTATTATTGTTGGGTACATGGGTGCTGTGCGGGGGTAAGGAACGAGAACCCCCCCCCCCCCCCCCCCCCCCGCTACTGCTCCCCACAGATGGCCCTTCCCCTTGGGGGGGGGGGTTATCTGCGTTCTTCTCCTCGCCCGATCCGTCGAGCGCGGGGGCGGGCGCCCGGTGCCCGATGTACAATTGTATTCGGGGTCTTCCACTCGTTCGGAGAGGGCTCACCGCCCCCGCGCAGAGGGGACTTCCCCCCCACTAATCGCTACTACTGTTATTTCCGCAGGTGCTACTGCCACGAGGGTGGACCTTGGTGAGGTATGGGCGTCCTTCCATTTGCAGGGCGTGCTAGTGTCCAGGGGCTGCGGTTCTATGTCTGGGCCTACTGCGGTCACCCATGGAGTGGTGACCACGCTCCAGGTGACGACGTCCCTCATCACCTGGTGTACTCGCCTCACGTGGTAACAGTCTTGCCTACAGCCGCTGTGAAGTGCCGTTTGCCGTACCGAGAGGGGGGCGTGCCGCCGCCGCTCGTGGTTGCCGCGCTGCAGCGACCACACTTCCGCGGCCCTAGAGCTCGACCCCTGGACCTGCCGCCGGTACCAGGATGTTGCTGGCTGCTGCTCCACTTCCTGTGTTTCCGGTGCTGCCTGCCGTACCTGCCGATTCTGGGCTGACTGTCCATGCAGTTGCTGCGCTGGCTGTCCCTGCCGTTGCTGCGCTGGCTGTCCCTGCCGTTGCTGCGCTGGCTGTCCCTGCCGTTGCTGCGCTGGCTGTCCCTACCGATGCTGTTGCTGGCTGTGCCTGCTGTTCCTGAGATGCCCATACCTGCTGACGTCGTCCCTGTTCGTGGTGGTACTACCCCAGACTTTGGTCTGTCTGTACAGGTGCGTCCGGGCCCTGTGGCTTCGGCTACAGCAGCCCCGGCTCCGCCCTTACGTCTGTCCTGAGGAAGCTGACGAAGAAGAGGAGGAAGGTGTCGTCGTCGTCGTCTTCATCTTCTTCATCGTCGTCGGCTGCCGCCTCTTCCCCTTCGACTCTAAGGCTTCACAGCCGAGGAAGAAGAAGGTTGCCTCCTCCCTCCTAAGAGTCTCCCTCGGGAGCTTCTCGGGGGACCCGTCTCACCTCGGTGGGACGGGAGGTTCCTTCCGCTGGTCCTCCTGCTCATTCGGGCGGGCGGGGCCCGTCTCTTCTTCCGCAAGGAAGAAGACTTACTGGGGACCAGAGGGGTACCGGCTAACACCGGTACTTCCTCGCCTGTGTCAGTGGTCTGCCACTGCATCAGGGTCCGTCTCGGCCTCTCGTTCGCGGGAGGTACCGAGTGTACGGTCGCCTACCAGCGACTGTGCAGCCAGGAACCAGACCTCTGAGTCCGCTCAGCGTCAGGTTCACGGCACGGGGCGGAAGACTGGTGACAGCCGCTCCCCACCGCGACTCTCACCAGACCAGCTCTCGCTCTCGCGGCGACCAGCTGGCTACCCGGGACGTGACGGTCCACGGACCGGCCACGGGCTGAGGCTGGGAAGAGGTCCTCCCGTTCGCCGGTGCCAGCCACGGCTGGAACCAGCGACGTGACGTGCCGTGAGGACAAGCACCGGTCTCACTGTGACAGTGGAGCCTGCAGGTCGCCTGACCGTCGCTCTCACAGAGAGCGATCTGGTACGGCAACCAGCACCAGCTCTTCTGACACTCGAGATCGGGGCCGCTGTGCCTCAGTCCAGCCGTTCTCCACAGCGAGACGGTTCGACCAGGCCTGCAGCTCGATCGCCACCGCGGGTTGACGATCGCCTGCAGCCCTCCAAGCCTGCTGGTTTCTGCCAGCGAGCGAGGATGGAGCGTCAGGTCTGCCTCTCCCGTTACCTTCAACCGTCCTCGGGTTACAACCGGGAGGAGCGAGGTATTGAGGAGTGACGTGACGTGGGGTGCGCCCCTCATGATCCCAACCACGACGCCCTACGTGCCAGGCACGGTTCTTGGACGCCGGCCAGGACGTATGCGCAAGTGGATGGAGAAGACCGAGAGGGCTGTCGCTGTTCCCCCTTCTTAGGAGGAAGGTTCTCGGAATATGCTCTTGTTCCAAGGGCTTAACGGTCCCACTCTGCAAGATGCTGTGACTTCCGAGATCCAGAGGAATTTTGCCGAGGTTATGCGCTGATTCGTCAGCACAACGACCTCGGGGAAGGATCGCCGCTCCCACCAGCAGAGCCACGTCTCGGCTCGAGTCGTTTTGGGGCCCGAGAGGGTGGACCCAAATAAACGACGGTGGGTCTGCCGCGATCGGAGCTTGCCGACTGTGTTGAACCAGGTAGTCTCTCGTCTCCGGACAAGAAGCCGCTCTCAGTTCTGGCCGGTCGAACAAGCTACTTCACCTCCTCTACTGCGACAGAGGCGTTTCTACGTGTCTTCGGACACCGTATTTGAATACCCCTTCGGTCCTCCTGAGGTTTCGACCTCGACGAGGACTGGAAATGAGTCAGGAGGACGGTATCGGCTCTCTCCTGTCTCAGGTGTCGATCAGCCCCACCCAGACGACGTTCACAGTGGCGGCAGACCCTTACCTACAGTATGAGTTCGTAACCCTCCTCGGGAAAACGTTTTTCTCCTGACGATACGTTTTCCCAGGCTCTGAGAGGCCATCGCCGTAAGGCGATGGCTGCTCCTTTTCTTCTCCAACTGCTAGTTCCGCTGGGAAGGCGAGCCAGTATCCAATTCCTCCCCCACCCCTTCCTCTCCTCCTTACGGTTACGAGGGAAAGGGAGGGATCCTACAGAGATTTCTCTGTAAGATCCCACGTTAGGGGCTGCGCTACCTGGGGGACCTTCGGGGTCCTACCTGACGTAAGCCCCGGTCGTTGAGGAGGGATCCTGCCCCTTTCTCGATTTCTACGGGAATCGGAGGAGGCCACCAGCCGATATCGTTTGAACGAATTCGGTGGGGGGTTTCGCAGAGTGCTTAGAATTCTACGGAATTTCTAGCGCACTCAGAGTGTTCAAGTTTTTTACGATCTCCAAACACTTAGGCGAGACCACGGTCCAAAGTGAGCGAGAATCCCCGATAATTGTTACACGATAATCGGGAACCTCGCTTATGCTCGAATTCCTGTAATTTCTAGCATTTGGAAGAAGACTGCTGCTGAAAGAAGAGTATCTCACAGTAGGCGATTAACCTGGAATAGAGAAGAACGGACGGGAACTTCCAGTTTGGCTTGAACTATCGTCTTCGGTATTCTGTTCACCATTGAAGCTTTCCTTTGGGAAAGCTTCTCCTTCACTCTCTTGACTAGAGAACGAAGGCGGTCGATCTTCAATCCTTATTCTCATTCCTCGAGAGGAAAGAATTTAGGATGGAGGTCGTGTACAGAAACCTACAAATATACTACTATATTAACCCTCGCGACATGATTCTTTTAACAGTTGAATTGTGTTGTGGGGTAGGCACATACCGTAGTTACACTCTACGTTTGTGACCGAGACGAATTGTATCTTAATTGAACTGCAACTCGGGGTTGCCTGCAACCTCCCAGCAGTTATCAGTTTCGATTTTAGATACTTGGTATGTCATGACAACACCAAATCAGCTTTTGTATTTACCGAAATCCGTTTTCGGTTAAATATAATTGCTCGAGCGTATTCTTTACGCTCGATGGTTCTAGCCGAACGCATTCCTTCGTGGAATAATGGATTACCTGGCACTCAGGATGACGAGTCACCGAGAGCTACTGCGTATTGAACTGCCTGATAGCGGCTCAGTATCAGCTAGGTCTCGGAGATGCACGGTCGGTTACGTCTCTCTCTCCCCTGGTTTTGATTGACTACCGAACCGTATCTCTGCCCAACAATCATGGACTTAGGTCTCTGATTAAACGGGGATTCTCGCAATAATGAAGGACCATCTACTGCTGTGACGCTCGATTTCATCGCCTTCGACATTGCGAGAATTTTCAACAGAGATATCTCTTGGACTCTTTCATCTTTCTGTTTACCGCACGGTAACAGAAGTCTGTACTAGTCCCCCACACCGCTGCATCGCACCGCGATAATGCGAATGATTTTTGCAGACATCTGAGTTTGTCTTCAAAATATCTCGTATTCGTAGGTGTGCAATTATTCATTGCTCGCCCCGAATTAACAGATATGTCAGAAGACATCGCCTACTCTCCGACCTGACAGCTCTACTTCCAAAATGTTCAGCCCATGAGAAGCAGTTCTTCAGGCAGTATTTCCCTGTCTTCATTACTGAAAAGCGCTCCGCTTTTATTGCAACTACGATCCTCACCGGACAGCAATGAATAGCGGTTAGCGTTCTCAGTCTTTGTAGCACAGGTTCAGAATCTTGAGAATCCTTCTCTCGGTTCAGCTGTGAAGACGTAGGTTGCATTTTCTGTACACCTTCGTCTTCAACGACACATAGTGTTGTTTCTCCTTAGCCGAGAATCAACTATACTATGAGATATCTTGCCATCAGGGACCTCGGTCTCTAGAAGGCAATTGACTTTCGCCTGTTGGGCACATGCCTTAAGAGAGTCATCACCCTTGCCTTCTGGCATCGGTGACGAACAAATTATTTGTTTAGTCTCTTGGCATAACCCTTTTAAGGCGAAGGTCACGTGACTTGCTCGGGTGCTTGGTACAACTTGCTCCTACCGAACGCAGTCAGTCGGCAGCTGTCAGAGCGCCCAAGTCTGTTACGAACTTCGCTGTGGACTTAGTTCGGTTGTTCCATAACAGTCTTTTCTTCGTCCTAACGGCTTGTCACAGTACCCATACCATCGACACCCACCATTGAGTGTCGGTGTCCTATCCACTACCGAGAAGAACAACTTCACTGCAGACGGATAGACCAGTATGGGTACAGGACATCACCGAAGTCGAGAAGAGGGATAGGTCATACGACCATTCCCTTCTTTTCCTCTGAGGTAATTGCATGACTTTTCCTGCGAAGTCAAGCATCCAGGGGATGGGGATTCGTGACGGCTCGATTTCGTACCGAATTCGTAGCGAAGACTCTGAACCCTTCGGTTCCTGACGATCGGTTAGAGTCCTTCACAATCCCCTCCCTAATGGACTTCACCGCCTTCGATGCGAAGGAGATGCCTGCTTGTCCTTGTTGAAGCGCGACCGCGCTTTCTGAAGAAACTCGACATCCCAGGCTGAGTGTTGAAGACTCTTCGTCAGCACCAAGATGACCTAGAAGTACACTCCCTCGAGTTACACAAGAACTTCTCCGTGGCGCAGGTACTGAAGGCAGGGGTCTGGTACAACCAGACCACTGGCACCTCCTTCTACCTTTTGGATATTGCCCCACAGGTCCTTGGATCGTTTTCCTTGGGACCCGTGGTGGCTGCTCAACACGTTGTGTAGCTAACCCAGACCCTAGCAGGCTGAACAGCATCGAGTCCTGGTGTGACTGTAAGAATAGATAAGTGAATGAGAGAGTGACTGGCTTCTCTTCATATCTTTTTCTCCCCCTCTACCTGTGGGTAGAGGGATACGGTCATCACCTTGCTGGATAAGGACGAGATGCCGGTGAGCTACTCGACAGAGCCCCATCCTATCCCTTTCACTAGGGATGGGAGCGAATATGCCACCACTTCCTCCTACAAGGGGGGGGAAGTGGATGCCAACAAGAGACAAACCATAACTTTATGTTGCCTCTTGCAAATAGGAACTTGTTCTTGTTTGCTGGTACGAAGAGATACGCTTGCCTCTCTCTTAGTACTTGGTCCAGAGGGTCTGACCATTGATCCTGCGGTGCACACCCCGATCAATCGGACAGAGGCTTGGATCCCTCCCTCGCTCTTACGACCAGGGAGGCATTCCAAGGTTGGGCGAACACCAGTCTGTTCACAAAAGACTCAGATTCCTCCCACCAAGAAGTGAGTCTTCCTATTGTAAAAGGACCGAAGGTTTGTATGCCGTGTCGGAACAAATGACAATTTGTCCAAAATTGCATTTTTCCTAACTATACAAACCTGAGGTCCTTTTACACATAGTCCCACCACCTCATGCCACCCCTCACTCTGCAGTTTTTGCTTGGGCCAAAAGCAAAAGTGATTTGTTTACCTCCCAGTCGCGCGCGCGCGCCTGTCGGACAAGCAGTTAACTCCGACCCACGAACCCCTTTGTTCGAAAGCTTACGACCTATCCAGCTGCCGCTAGTACCTTCCTATTGTAAAAGGACCTCAGGTTTGTATAGTTAGGAAAAATGCAATTTTGGACAAATTGTCATTTTGTGTTAAACGCAACTTTAATGAGCATTCTTTTGAAGTTTTATAGTGTGATAATGGGCAGGGTTCTGGTTATCAGCACAATTAAGGCCTGTCCACCCTGGGAAACATTGTTTGCAAACAATGTTTCCTATCCAGACCTCAGTTGTTGTCAGGGTGCTTGTCGGTGCAGTAGACACTATTTTATTGCGCTCGAGGAGGGATAAGTGAAAGGAAAAGCCTACCTTTGATGGCGGGGAGATTCAATTAAGCTTCTTTTCCTTTCAATTTTTTTTTTATCAGTGTCCAATAAATACCATTTTTAGGGAGGCATAGGGATTCAATGATGTATGCATTTTTCCTTCAAAATCTAAATAATACATTTGATCGGGAGGTAATTTTTTCACATCGGCCTATTAGCTCCATCTTCCTTCTCAATGCTCCCCCCGACCCCCAAAACACATCCCAGGATGCACCGACCTCCCTTTTACCACCATCTATCGCATGAAAACACCCATCGATAGATAACGGTTATTTGAAAAATTTCAATTTGTTCATGAACTTACCTGTCAGATATATATATAGCTGTCTTTTTCTGAAGTCTGACAGAATTTCAAAAAACTTCCGACACCACGCAGTGGTCGGCCATGGTGGTTAGTATCCATTCCCGCCGCTGGGAGGCGGGTATCAGGAACCATTCCCATTTCTATTCATAATTTTTCTGTCGCCGGTGCTGAAAACACCTGTTTGTTCATGAAACTTACCTGTCAGATATATATATAGCTGTATTTTTCTGAAGTCCGACAGAATTTTAAAACTTCCGACACGCAGTGGTCGGCCAGGTGGTTAGTACCCATTCCCGCCGCTGGGAGGCGGGTATCAGGAACCATTCCCATTTTCTATTCATAATTTTTCTGTCGCCGGTGCTGAAAACACCTGCTTTCAGTACCTCTGTCTTAGGATTTTGGAAACTTCATTGCCGCTAAGTATCCTAATTGTCTTTTGATTTATTTACTTAGATTTGTGGCTAGGCATACGCTATCTTAAATTGATTTGAATTTGATTCATTTTTGCATAAAATATCTGAATCTAGTTAGGCTAGTTTCAGACGGGGTTGTCTGCAAAGATAGGTGTGGCTACCGAAAGCTTCGGTAGATCCGCACTTGGTATGTACGAGGGGTATGGGTCTTGCTTCTTTGTTGAGATTTGTCATGTAAGGAGTGTGAGTTTCTTTGTCTATTCCGTAAGGAAGACGTATGATTCGTATGTACGCAATTAATCAGTAACAAAAGTCAGGGTAGTGAACCTGCTAACCTTCCTGTAGACTTTATTTTGCCTAACCCTGTAGTATGGCCTACGGGCTATGAATATGTCTACGAGAGGTGCTCGCTCTCTTCATTGCTGTGAAGTGCTACTTCTGTAATAGTTACTCCTAACCCTGCATGTTGCCTTCGGGCCCTAAGCAGTGTCTGTAGAGGAATTGCCCTTTCTCTGATACGTACTCTTTCGATTCGTAACTTAGAATCGAAAGTGCTTGCTTTAGAGAGTAAAAGTGAAGTGCAGAAGTGCAGTGATACCCCTTGTGTAGTGGAGGGTGCGTCAGATCGGCCTCGTTTCGCCTCTAGGCCGGGACCTCTGCTTGACTCCCAGGACCCGGGGAGGGAGCATGTCGAAAGCCTAAGGAGGGTTACAAGGAACCCCCACCGATTCTGGCGTGCCTTCGGCGTTTTCTGATGAAAATCCCCAGACTGCCAAAGTGCGTGCGCGTGCACGAATCCTGAAAGATTGCTTCTCGTTCGCCGAAGCGTCCTCCCCGTGGAGGGGTTGGAGCTTTCGGAAGGACTCGCGCCCTCTAAATAGAAGCTTTATAGAAGAGGACGCTTCACGTCCTCTCTCTCTTTCTCTCGTTATGCGTTTCAGTGAGAAGTAAGAAGGCGAACGTCGCCTGAACTCGTGTCCGTCTTTCCACCGCGAAAGAAATACGTAAAAGAAGTCATAGTAGCAGGAAGCTTTTGAGAGCGGACGCCCGGGACGCTCGGATGGACTCCAGGCGCGTGCGGGTGCACGCGAAGCGCGCGCCAGTGGACGCCGAGCGTGCGCGCCAGTGGAGCCGAGGCGCACTCCAGTGGACGCCGAGCGCGGCCAAGTGGACGCCGAGCGTGCACCAGCACACGCCAGGTGTGTCGCCTGGCTGAACGTTTCTGTTGAACTCTTCAAACACTTGTTTCAGATTTGGGCCTAAAGAATTTTTACCTCTACCTTCGGTGATACCTTCTACCTCACCTGCAAAGAATGTGAAGAGCAGTGCTTCGGAGGAAGCTTAAAGTGAACAGACAACTTCTTCTTCGAAACCCAGCAAGACATCGGGTTTCGTGAATTCAAGAGGTCTCTGTCAATTAATATTGCTTTTCGCATAGGTGGATGGAGTTAAGGAAAGCTCAAGGGAAGATCTCGTTTGCTCTACCGCAACCTTTGCCATTCTGCCAATAAATTTAAGTTGCCACTACCGCAGTCAAGACTTTGCGATAAGGCAGTTACGGGTTATGTAAGGCTCGATGTCCTGCACGTCAGGACTCTCGGCAACGTTCAGTAGATTCTTGCAAAGGCACTCATCAAAAGGACGCTCTTCAGAAAGCGCAAGACAGGACTTCCTTTGCCATACTGCCAATAAATTTTAAGCTTTAGCAGGCATTAGTTGTGATACGGGAGAGGAAGCTGGTTGGAGAGTTTCTTCCTCTTCCCAGGATAATTTTGCAAGCTTTTTAGCCCATCTGAAGGGCTGTTCAGATGATAGATTTTGTTAGTTCCTAGTCGGGACTACACTGCCGAATTGAACATCGTTGTTCTACCTGCCGTAAGCCCAGTCTCTTAACAGGATTCTTGCCCCTTCCTCGTTTGAGACGGGAATCGAAAAATTAAATGCTCGACTTCCTGGATTACATTTTGTCAATTCAGTGACTTTCCCCCCATTGACAATATACTTTCGTTTTGTCAAGTAAGTGGGTATCCCCTCATTGACAAAATATCTCTTTGTCCCGTAAATGGGTTAGTTCTCATTGACAAACATCTCATTAACTTGATATTGTGTAAGCGAATAAGCTCTTATTGACAAGATTCGGAAGAGCTCTCATTCGTCATTCGCAGACTCGTACAAGAAATAAGACTTGTAGACTATGTAAATGAACGCTTATGTCCAATAACATAAGAAGCTTTGAGCTGACTGCTTCGATTCTCTTAAGTTTTGTTCATGAAACTTGCCTGTCAGATATTATGTAGCTGTATTTCCGAATTCAGCTATATATGTCTGCCAGGTAAGTATGAACAAACTTTATTGTGATATAATTTCATATTTTGCCTTGCGTTATTTTATACTGGTTGGTTCAAGTCATATACGCTTGCTGTAGTTACCCTCTTGGATGGCAACCGAGAGGTCCATTGTCTATTTAAGGACATTTTAATCGTTACTCCTGCAGCCTTCCAGGAGTTTCCGATTTATCTTTTACCGTTGTATGGTAGTGTTCTGACGACACAAACGCATCTATATATTTAGCGTTTTCTGTTTCGCTTAAATATACCAGTTTGAGAGTCTTTCTGCTCAAAAAATAACGGACCTATTTCTTCGTAGAATAGGGTAGCTGGCAACCCAGACATAAAGTTAAGAGACGACGTTCGTAAGCTGCTGGCTGCTGCTGTCACACTGTGTCTGTCCTCCAGTCCAACCGAGCCAGTAACAGATCGTGCGCTGTCATGCGCTGTAGGTTACGTCTCTCTCTCCTGCGGGATTGACTGACTAACCGTATCTCTGTGCTGACGGTTACGTCTCTCCTGCGGGATTGACTGACTAACTGTATCTCTGTCCTACAATCACGGACTTTAGCCTAAGATTGAGGGGATTTCTTACGTGAATGAATAAACGTTGCATTCGTTTTGCCTTACTATGTTCAACAGAGTTATCTCTTAATCCTTTCGGTGCTCGTTACCGCACGGTATGGAACTACGAGTCTACCGCAACATTGCACTTTTTATTTGCTCTCCTGCTTAGGCAAAGCGCAGCCTTATTAGGGAAGTAAGCATACTCGGGGAGGGAATGGATGGGCTTGCTGGGGACCATTTCCTTTCTGAAGAAGTTTGTTTCCCCGAATAGACTGCAATTCAGACCACAGTTTTTTCCTACCTCACGGGGAAACTGAAATATTATTCTAGATCTAGGAATGATTCTGAACATCTCTCAGTACGTCTATCACCTGAGGTGATAGAAAGAAGGTGCCGGACATCTGGATAGGGTTTCAGATGTCCTGGATCTTAATCTGAAAGAAGTAAAAGCGATTCGGTAGTCCCCTCCAGCCCTCGAAACGAGTTTTTGGGGAACCAGTGGTCCAGATCAACTTCTTGATATTCCACAGCTCTCTCATATCTTAAGAAGTATCTTCTCTCGGTCCTTGTTCGAGTTTACGAGAAAGAGCCTATTATAACAACAGGCGTAGAATGTAACGATCCTCTAGAGGTTTGTTACAGGATTGCAAAAGTCCGTACGAATCGTCTCGATCGACGGCAGCAACTATTCACTTCCGAGTGGAATCTTTCTTTAGAAGTAAGTTGAGAGTTGTGTAGACTTTAGGGACGCCCTTTCATTCTTCTCTTCGATATGTTGAGGACGAAGAGGCTTCTTCTTCTCTGCTCCCTTATTCTCGATCCGGGATCGGTACCATTAAACGCCATCCGATGATATTGAACGGGGATGGATGTTTAGTCTCTTTTCCCCTTTTTCAATCGCTTAGGAAATGTAATAAGAGGATTTATGACGTCACAGGGAGCGACAATGACGCTGATCGCCCCATGTTGGCCTTCAGGATCCTGGATTCACAGAGGTCACATCCTTCCTAGTTCACTTTCTAAGGACCTTTTCCGAGAGAGTCGGTCTACTCTAACTCGAAAGGTACCTATAACCTCTCCGCTCTGAGTCTGACTACGTTCAGACTATCGAGATGTTGACAGGAATAAGATTACCGTCTTCCATTTCCGTCTGAAGAATGGGTATAAGCTGGCAGTCCACAACTATTTTTAAAGATAATGCAAATATGTTGTTGACGGCCTTTGGGCTCAAGATTTGATTTGCGTCTGTCAAACAACAAAGCCCTTCACGATCTTTGAGTTCTGTGGAATCTCGAAACTCGCTCACCATCTACTTTTTGTCTCACCTGTTTTCTCGGAGTCAGACACTCGTGGGAGATCAGGCGACATATAGTAGCCCTGAGTTTCTTGTTGACGAAGTCGGTTGCGTTTATACACCCCGATGATCGCGTAACATGAGACCAGGTTGGACTGTCAGGCATTTCTTCCTTCGGGACTGAATCGCCTTTTTGCTCCCTCGCTCCTTTCTCCTGGCACCAGAAGCTCGAAGCTCGAGTCAGGAGTTGATTCGCTGACGACGTTGGGTTGCGTTGATACACCCCAAGGTTTGCTTAGATTGAATCGCCCAGGCAGTACAGACACTCATCCTTCAGCGAAGAATGTGCCTTATGGTCTTCAGGGTACAGCTTTGCTGTCCTTGATTCGTCTGACTGGTCAACTGGTCGGTCACCTGACTTTAGTACAGACGGACTGACTGTGCATGTCCAGATCGAGGCTTTCAATATGGAACTTAGACGTAGTCTGAAGTTGTTGATGTCAAAGCATTCGAACCTCTCCTACCTGTTAACTTCTTGCATGTGATCAGGAAGGCCTTCTTCTAACCACCCTAGATACGACAAAGAGGGTTAGTGAAATTTTTAAGCCATCGTCACAAGTTTTGGCTTTAGAGAAGACAAGGCGGTGTGCTCTCTAAGCCTTCCGTTGTGGCCTAAGAATGGAAACCCGTTTTGTCCTTGGGCCAGGAGCTTGGAAGCAAGGATGCACAAGTTAGTGGGCAGGAGCCAGAGAGAGTCCTGTGCCCTGTCGGGTCTCTCAAGTTTTTATCTACATAAAACTCAAGAGAGTCGAAGTCATTCGGGCAATCTGCAGTGTCCGAAAAGACCAGACTTGCCCATATCGAAGAACACCCTGGCTTTAGTGTTAAGGAGTTCTTTCAAAAATGCTCCTTCATTGTGTTTGCACAAAGATTTGAAATCTTTTTATTTGAATGCTCACGAGGTGAGGGCGCGGCCTCGGAAGCATTTCAACAGAGCATGGCACTCAGCAACATCCTGAGTACATGTATTAGCGAAGCAACTCTGTGTTCACTTCACACTCCCTGCGAGATGTGAAGATGACATATGAGATCTGCTGCTCGCTAGGGCCATACGTGTCTGCAGACACAATCTTGGGGGCAAGAAGTACCACTCATTCTATCCTGTAGAAAATGGTTAGGAAGAGCTCTTAATTTAGTTGTTGAGTCGCAAACAACGGCGACTTCTTAACTCTTAAGCCTTAGTTAAAACACCTTAACTTTGGCTAGGTTGGTCAGGTGGTGAATATATATATATATATATATATATATATATATATATATATATATATATCTATATATATATATATATATATATATATATATATATATATATATATATATATATATATATATATATATATATATATATATATATATCACCACCTGACCAACCTAGCCAAAGTTAAGGTGTTTTAAACTATATATATATATATATATATATATATATATATATATATATATATATATATATATATCTATATATATATATATTTGTTCATGAAACTTACCTGTCAGATATATATATATAGCTGTATTCTCCGACGCCCGACAGAATTTCAAAACTCCCGGCACACGCAGTGGGCGGCCAGGTGGTTAGTACCCATTCCCGCCGCTGGGAGGCGGATATCAGGAATCATTCCCATTTTCTATTCAGATTTTTCTCTGTCGCGGTAGTGAAAACACCTGTTTCCACTACCTCCGCCTAGGATTTTGAAACTTCATTAGCCGCTTAAGTATCCTACTTATTTTTTTTTGAATGATTGACTTGGATTTGTGGCTAGGCATACGCTATCATAAATTAATTAAAATTTTTTCATTGCATATGATGTCTGAATCTAGTTAGCCTAGTTTCAGATTTTGTTGTCTGCAACGGGTAAGGGGAGGCTACCGAAACCTTCGGTAGACACTCGTTTAGTATACATGTTTTTCTTTGTTGAGAGATCAATGTAATTAGTGTAATGTTGACTGATTCCGAAAGAGATTAAAAATGTCCTTAAGGCAGGACCCTCACAAGGACGCCTTTCGAGACATTCAACGCTCTATCGAGAGGAAGGACTTCGTTTGCACTTCCTCCATCTAGACTGAAAGGGAGAGCTGGGATCTGGTACGAAACAGGAGAAGAAGCAGGATTGAAAGCACCGTCTTCTTCTCAAGGAGATTCGCCAATTTGGTGGACGCTCCAAGGAGGTCTTATTTGTCATCGGCTAAGGTTTCCTCCTCCCCTCATGGCGTTATGTATACGTTATGTGACGTTCGCTTTACTACGAAACGGGATATTGTTCAAGCTCATAAGATTGACGTCGGCAAGCTGATTTGCATAGTCAAATAGCTCGCCAAGACGCATCTTACTCGTCCCTAAGGGACGCTCTGTCAGCGGACAGAGATGACACTGGACAGACTATCCTAGTTTTCGACAGGAGAAGGGCAAAGAATTCCTCATACCCAAGAACACACAGGCGTCCTTTTAAATGCCCTTCTGCAGTGTCGATGACCGTGACAAAGACGCAAGATGTCGCACAGCCGGCCGTCGTTTTTGTCAAGAGTGGCGAACGTCCTGAAGACTCGTCCTGATGACGATCACCGTACTTATGCTTAGGACGCTCGCGTTTCATGAGCGGCTCTCCCCTCGCCAGGAAGCCTCTCAAGTTACTCGTGTTGACGCACGTCATTCACTATGACGCTTCCCTTGATGTTCGTCACTCTTCTATTCCGGACGCTCTTCAAGACGCTCAAAGAATGCAATCAGGACGTTCGGCAAGCACCTCGCGACGATGCCTTTGGAACGCTCGGCGTTCCTTTTTTGAGCGCGTGTCTGGATATGTTCATTTGCATTACTAAGACGCAAAATGTTGCACAGGCGGCCACCATCTTTGTTAGAAGGTAACGAAAGTCTTTAAGGCCGTCTTGGAGACGATAGCCTTACGTCTTCCTATAGTGCTCTCACACTTCAGGAGCAGTGTGCGGCTCTCCAGGACGCTTTTCGGGTGGCCTTTCAGAAGACGCTCGACGTCATAAACCTTGATAAGCTTTTTGGAAGACGCTCGATGTCTTACACATCTGGACGCTCGCCAGGACGCTAGCGAGGACGCTCAAGGCAGGACGCTAGAGAGGAGCTTTTGAAGACGCTCGCATCCTACACGTCATGACGCTCGGTAGAAGCAACTTTGCCAGGACGTTCTTCAGAAACGATAGGCGTCCTACGCATCAAGACGTTCGGCAGGATTCCTGCAAGAACGCTCTTCAAGAGAGCGTCGTCGAAGTAGAGGAAGGAGTTTGGTCTCGTCAGATGTCTACTTCTCTTTCTACGAAGGAGCGTTCAAGAGAATCCATCACTTGATGAATTCCAGGAAAACTGTAAGCAGATTTCGGTGTCATAAAACGCCTCGTCTGCTTTCGGGATTGCGCTGCCGAAGGGGAACATTAAGGTCATTCCTGTCGTAAGCCCAGTCTCTAATCAGGAATCCTGCCCCTTCCTCGATTTCTGCGGGAATCGGGAAGGCTATATGCTCGAATTCCTGGATTACTTTCCGTCATGCAATTGGGTTAGTTCTTATGATCGATAATAGTAACGAACCTATTCCTTCGTAGAGAGTAGCTGGTAACTCAGGCAGAATAGTGCGAAACGAGAGGTTGCTGTCATTGTGGATGACGCAGTATATTTAATCGGTACTCCCCGGCAACTTTCCAGGAGTTTCCGATTTAACATTTGGTTAATTAAGCGTAATGTTACGACAACACAAAATCAGCTTCTGTATTAGCGAATTCTGTTTCGCTTAGATATGCCAACTTGAGAGTTTCTGTTCAAATAATGGAAAATCTATTCCTTAGATGAATGAATAGCTGGCAACAAAATCGGCATAAGACTGCGAGAAGGTGAACATAAGCTGCTGCCTGTAACTGTCACAGTGTCTCACACTGTCACCAACTCAGTGTTAGGTAGCTCGTTGTACTGCTCAGTCGGTTACGTCTCTCTCTCCCGCGGGATTGATTTACGAACCGTATCTCTGCCCTACAATCATGACTTTTGCCTCGGGTTGAGGGGATTTCTGGTAATCATGAATAAACGACTTCCTTTTGCTAAGAAATTTTCAACAGAGATATCTCTTAGACATGTTCGGCGCTGCTTACCGCACGGTAACAGAATTCTGTACGAGTCTACCGCAGCATAGCACTATAATAAGCTCTCCTGCTTATGCAAAGCGCAGCCTTATTAGGAAGGAAGCATGCTTGGAGGGAATGGATGAGTCTGCTGGGGACCATTTCCTCGCTGGAGAAGCTTGTTTCCCTGAATAGACTGCAATTCAGACCTCTACAGTTTTTCCTACAGGAGAACTGAAATAACATCAAAGATCTAGAGATAATTCTAAACGTCTCTCAATGGGTTAAGGATCACCTCAGGTGATAATGAGAGGGAGCCAGGCATCCGGACAGAGGTCCTGGCACATAATCTAAAAGAATTGAAGCAATTTGGTTGGCTCTCCAGTTCCTCGAAGAGTGAGGTTTTGGTCGAGTGGTCCAAATCATCCTCAGATAATTCCACAGCTCTCTCATATCCCAAGAAAAGAGAGATGGTTATCGGCATAGGCACGGAACGTAACGATCCGTAAGAGGTTCGTTTACACGATTGCTACGTCCGTGCGGATCTTCTCGATCGACGGCAGCAACTACTGACGTTTGACTTTTGAGTAATCCTCGCTTAGAAGTATGTCGAGAGTTGTGGAGACTTTGGGGACGTCCTTTCGTAGATTTTGCAATATTGAAGACGAAGAAGCTTCCTCTACGTTGCGCCCTTATTCTCGATCCGAGAGCGGTAGCAATAGACGCCATCCTATAGTATGGAATGGGGATAGTTGGTTAGCCCTTTTCCCCTATTCAAAAGCTTAGGAAATGTAATAAGATAATCGCTGGCGTCAGAGGGAGTGAGAAAGACGCTGATCGCCCCATGTTGGCCTTCGAGAGGCTGGATTCACAGAGGTCACGTCCTTCAGAGAGCACTTTCCAAGGACCCTTCCCGAGAGAATCGTCTACTCTAACAGCCTCACTTCGAGAGGTACCTAAAATCTCTCCGCTCTGAGTTCTGAATGCGTTCAGACTGTCAAGAAGCGAGAGGATCTTCAAGATTAATTGCAAGTCTCATTGCCAAAGAAGCAAAAGCAGTGCTGCATATTTTGCAGTGTACCAATCGGAGTGGGCCGTTTCTGGGACATAGGCAGGAAGAATGACTGTTCCTCTACCTCTGACCTCTGTGAATGACTTTACCGCCTTCCCATTCCGTCTGAAGTATGGGATAAGCTAACAGTCCCAACGATTGTAGAATACGGAAATATGTTGTTGACGGCCTCTAGGCTCAGAGATTCGGATCTGTCAAACAACAAAGCCCTTCACGATCTTTGAGGTCTGCGGAAATCTTGATGGAACTTAGACGTAGTCTGAAGTTCTTGATGTCAAAGCATTTCGAACCTCTCCTTTCTGTAAACTTAATACACGTGACCAGAAAGGCTAATTTTCTAACCACTCTAGCTACGGCAATGAGGGTTAGTGAGGTTTTAGCCATCATCAGAGGTTTTGGCTTTAGAGACCTAATTCGTGTCCTCTAAGCCTTCCGTTCTTGCTAAGAACGAAAACCCGTCTAACCCTTGGACCCAGAGGCCTGGAGATCAAGGGGATGGCACAAATTATTGGGCAAGAGCCACAGAGAGTCCTGTGCCCTGTCGGGCTCTCAAGTTTTATCTTGATAAAACTAAAGAAAGTCAAGGTCATTCGGACAATCTGCGGTGTTCCGTAAAAAGACCAGACTTGCCCATGTCGAAGAACGCCCTGGCGTTATTTTTAAGGAGTCTTTCTAAGAGGCTCATTCGTCATGTTTGAACAAAGATTTGAAAACCCTTTTAAAGTAAATGCCTCACGAGGTGCGCGGCCTCGGAAGCCATTTCAACAGAGCATGACACTCAGTATATCCTGAGTGCCACGTTTTGAGCGAAGCAACTCTGTGTTCGCTTCACACTCCCGACGGGATGTGAAGACGACATATGAGATCTGCGAGTCGCTAGGACATACATATCCGTGAAATGATTATTGGAGGCAGGAAGCAGCACGAATCCTATCCTATAGAAAAAGGGATAGGTGTGCTTTAACTTTGAAGGGTTGGTCGCTTGAGGCGCTTTCCCTTTCGTTAGCCTAGAAGTTATGGGACTAACTTCGATAGGTTAGGTTCAGGTGGTGGTTTAGCTTCGTTGCCCTCACAGTATGGTCAATATGGTCTAGTCACATTGTGGTCACGCCCCCGTTGACAGATCATCTAGAGCGCACCAACTACACAGGTCACTACCTTGTTGGCAACTCTAGTAAAGCAAAAGCAGACTTCGGTGACAGTAATCAAGAAGTCAGCTATGCTAACAGGTAAGGAATCAAGATGTCAATCATCTGCACTTGAGGTGTTTCCTAAATCCTTCTATTCTGTCCTTCCCACCTCCAATGGTGGGATTCAGCTATATATATATCTGACAGGTAAGTTTCATGAACAAAATGTTATTGTTATGATACAATAAAGTTTGTTCATACTTACCTGGCAGTATATATATAATTAAAGTAACCCACCCACCTCCCCTCAGGGGACAGTGGTAATGAAAAATCTGAATAGAAAATGGGAATGATTCCTGATATCCGCCTCCCAGCGGCGGAATGGGTACTAACCGAACACCTGGCCGCCCACTGCGTGTGCCGGGAGTTTTGAAATTCTGTCGGGCGTCGGAGAATACAGCTATATATTATATCTGCCAGGTAAGTATGAACAAACTTTATTGTTTCATAACAATAACATTTTATATTTTACTTCTTAGCCCTCATGGTATGGTCAATATGGTCTAGTCACGTCGTGGTCTCGCCCTGTTACAGATCATCTGGAGTGCACCAGCTATATAGGTCTCTACCTCGCTGGCACTCTAGTAGCACAAGCAGACTTACGTGGCAGTAACCACGAAGCCAGCTATGCTAACAGGTGGAACCAAGATGTAAATCATCTGCATGCATTTGTTTCCCAAAATCCTTCTATTCTGTCCCTTCCCACCTCCAAAGGTGGGATTCAGCTATACTATATATATATCTGACAGGTAAGTTTCATGAACAAAATGATATTGTTATGATACAATAAAGTTTGTTCATACTTACCTGGCAGATATATATAATCAAGTACCCACCCACCTCCCCTCAGGGGACAGTGGTAAATAAAAATTATGAATAGAAAATGGGAATGGTTCCTGATACCCGCCTCCCAGCGGCGGGAATGGGTACTAACCACCTGGCCGACCATGCGTGTGTCGGAAGTTTTTAAAATTCTGTCGAACTTCAGAAAAATACAGCTATATATATATCTGCCAGGTAAGTATGAACAAACTTTATTGTATCATAACAATATCAATTTTTTCAAAGTACCTCCGGCTTAGGATTTTGGAAACTTCATTGCCGCTAAGTATCCTAATTGTCTTTTAATTTATTTACTTGGATTTGTGGCTAGGCATACGCTATCTTAAATGATTTGAATTTGATTAATTTTTGCATAAGATATCTGAATCTAGTTAGGCTAGTTTCAGAGGGTGTTGTCTGCAAAGATAGGGTGTGGCTACCGAAAGCTTCGTAGATCCGCACTTGGTATGCACGAGGGGTATGGGTCTTGCTTCTTTCTTGAGATTTGTCATGTAAGGAGTGTGAGACTTTGTCTAATTCCGTAAGGAAGACGTATGATTCGTATGTACGCAATTAATCATAAACATGTCTAATTCCGTAAGGAAAAGTATGATTCGTATGTACGCAATTAATCAGTAAACAAAGTCAGTGTATTGAACCTGCTAACCTTCCTGTAGACTTTTATTTTGCCTAACCCTATAGTATGGCCTACGGGTTATGAATATGTCTGCGAGAGGTGATCGCTCTCCTTCTTGTTGTGAAGAGTGCTACTTCTGTTATTGTTACTCCTAACCCTGTAATGTTGCCTTCGGGCCCTAAAACAGTGTCTGTAGAGGTTATTGCCCTTTCTCTTACACTCTTTCGATTCGTACTTAGAATCGAAAGTGCTTGCTTTAGAGAGCAATAGTGAAGTGGCTAAGTGCAGTGACAGTGCCCCTTGTAGTGGAGGGTGCGTCAGATCGGCCTTATTTTCGCCTCTAGGCCGGGACCTCTGCTTGACTCCCAGGACCCGGGTGGGAGAGAGCATGTCGAAAGCCGAAGGAGGGTTACGAGGAACCCCCACTGATCTGGCGTGCCTTCGGCAGTTTCTGATGAAAATCCCCAGACTGCCAAAGTGCGTGCACGTGCATGAATCCTGAAGGATTGCTTCTCGTCCTCCGAGGCGTCCTCCGCGCAGGGTTGGAGCTCTCGAAGGACTCGCGCCCTCTAAGAAGCTTTAGAGAAGAGACGCTTCACGTCCTCTCTCTCGTCAGGAGGGAACGTCAGATCCGCCCCATAACGCCTCTAGGCCTGGACCTCTGTCGGACTCCCAGGACCAGGGAGAGTGCATGTCGAAAGCCGAAGGAGGGTTACGGGGAACCCACATCGATCTGGCGTCCCTTCAGTAGGACCTGTTGACGCTTCCCAGGCTGCGGAAGATCGGTGCACGTGCACGATCTCGAAGGATTGCTTCTCGTGCCTCTGAGGCGTCCTCCCCGTGCAGGGTTGGAGCTCTCGGAAGGACTCGCGCCCTCTAAATAGAAGCTTTATAGAAGAGGACGCTTCACGTCCCCTCTCTCTCGTTATGCGTTTCAGTGAGAAGTAAGAAGGTGAACGTCGCCTGATCACGTGTACGTCTTTCCACCGAGAAATATGAAAAAGAAGGCAGTTTCTCTCGCTTGTTTTTACGTCTGTCAGGAGCGTGACGCTTTTCTGCACGCTTCTTTTGACGCTCGGCTTGAACGGGATGCTCGGATGGATGCCAGGCGCGCGCCAGTGGACGCCGAGCGCGCGCCAGGACGCCGAGTGTCCTCGCCAGTGGACGCCGAGCGCGCGCCAGCGCACGCCAGGTTTGTCTCCTGGCTGAACGTTTCTGTTGAACTCTTCAAGCTCTTGTTTAAGATTTGAGCCTCAAGAATGTGAAGTAAGCAGTGCTTCGGAGGAAGCTTAAAGTGAACAGACAACTTCGTCTTCGAAACCCAGCAAGACCTCGGGTTTCGTGAATTCAAGAGGTCTCTGTCAATATTATATTGCTTTTCGCAAAGGTGGATGGAGTTAAGGAAGCTCAAGGGAAGATCTCGTTTTCTCTACCGCAGTCAAGACTTTGCGATAAGGCAGTTATGGGTTATGTAAAGGCTCGACGTCCTGCACGTCAGGACTCTCGGCAACGTTCAGTAGGATTCTTGCAAAGGCACTCATCAAAAGGACGCTCTTCAGGAAAGCGCAAGACAGGACTTCCTTTGCCATACTGCCAATAAATTTTAAGCTTTAGCAGGCATTAGTTGTGATACGGGAGAGGAAGCTGGTTGGAGAGTTTCTTCCTCTTCCCAGGATAATTTTGCAAGCTTTTTAGGCCCATCTGAAAGGGTTTTTCAGAGATAGATTTTGTTAGTTTCTAGTCGGGACTACGCTGCCGAATTGAACATCGTCGTTCTACCTGCCGTAAGCCCAGTCTCTTACAGGATTCTTGCCCCTTCCTCGTTTGAGACGGGAATCGGAAAAATAAATGCTCGACTTCCCTGGATTTACGTTTTTGTCAATTCAGTGACTTTCCCCCATTGACAATATACTATCGTTTTGTCAAGTAAGTGGGTATCCCCTCATTGACAAATATCTTTGTCCCGTAAATGGGTTAGTTCTCATTGACAAAACATTCTCATTAACTTGATATTGCGTAAGCGAATAAGCTCTTATTGACAAGATTCGGAAGAGCTCTCATTCGTCATTCGCAGACTCGTACAAGAAATAGACTTGTAGACAACGTCAATGAACGCTTATGTCCAATAACATAAGAAGCTTGAGCTGTGTGCTTCGATTCTCTTAAGTTTTGTTCATGAAACTTGCCTGTCAGATATGTATGTAGCTGTATTTCCGAATTCAGCTATATGTATATATGTCTGCCAGGTAAGTATGAACAAACTTTATTGTGATATAATATCATATTTTGCCTTGCGTTATTTTACTACTGGTTGGTTCAAGTCATATACGCTTGCTGTAGTTACCTCTTCGGATGGAAACCGAGAGGTCTATTGTCTATTATTTTAAGGACATTTAATCGTTACTCCCTGCAGCCTTCCAGGAGTTTCCGATTTATCTTTTACCGTTGTATGGTAGTGTTCTGACGACACAAACGCATCTATATATTTAGCGTTTTCTGTTTCGCTTAAATATACCAGCTTGAGAGTCTCTTTCTGCTCAAAAAATAACGGACCTATTTCTTCGTAGAATAGGGTAGCTGGCAACCCAGACATAAAGTTAAGAGACGACGTTCGTAAGCTGCTGGCTGCTGCTGTGTCTGTCCTCCAGTCCAACCGAGCCAGTAACAGATCGTGCGCTGTCATGCGCTGTAGGTTACGTCTCTCTCTCCTGCGGGATTGACTGACTAACCGTATCTCTGTGCTGGCGGTTACGTCTCTCTTGCGGGATTGACTGACTAACTGTATCTCTGTCCTACAATCACGGACTTTAGCCTAAGATTTAGGGGATTTCTTACGTGAATGAATAAACGTTGCATTCGTTTTGCCTTACTATGTTCAACAGAGTTATCTCTTAATCCTTTCGGTGCTCGTTACCAGCACGTATAGTAAACTACGAGTCTATACCGCAACATTGCACTTTTATATGCTCTCCTGCTTAGGCAAAGCGCAGCCTTATTAGGGAAGTAAGCATACTCGGGGAGGGAATGGATGGGCTTGCTGGGGACCATTTCCTTCCTGAAGAAGTTTGTTTTCCCCGAATAGACTGCAATTCAGACCTCCACAGTTTTTTTTCCTACCGGGAAACTGAAATATTATTCAAGATCTAGGAATGATTCTGAACATCTCTCAGTGCGTCTATCACCTGAGGTGATAGAAAGAAGGTGCCGGACATCTGGATAGGGTTTCAGATGTCCTGGATCTTAATCTGAAAGAAGTAAAAGCAATTCGGTCGTCCGTCCAGTCCTCGAAACGAGTTTTTGGAATCAGTGGTCCAGATCAACTCTGATATTCCACAGCTCTCTCATATCTTAAGAAGTATCTTCTCTCGGTCCCTGTTCGAGTTTACGAGAAAGAGCCTATTATAACAACAAGGCGTAGAATGTAACGATCCTCTAGAGGTTCGTTACAGGATTGCAAAAAGTCCGTACGAATCGTCTCGATCGACGGCAGCAACTATTGACTTCCGAGTGGAATCTTTCTTTAGAAGTAAGTTGAGAGTTGTGGAGACTTTAGGGACGCCCTTCATTCTTCTCTTCGATAAGTTGAGGACAAAGAGGCTTCTTCTTCTCTGCTCCCTTATTCTCGATCCGGGATTGGTACCATTAAACGCCATCCTATGATATTGAACGGGGATGGATGTTTAGTCTCTTTTCCCCTTTTTCAATCGCTTAGGAATGTAATAAGAGGATTTATGACGTCACAGGGAGCGACAATGACGCTGATCGCCCCATGTTGGCCTTCAGGATCCTGGATTCACAGAGGTCACATCCTTCCTAGTTCACTTTCCAAGGACCTTTTCCGAGAGAGTCGGTCTACTCTAACTCGAAAGGTACCTATAACCTCTCCGCTCTGAGTCTGACTACGTTCAGACTATCGAGATGTTGACAGGAAAATAAGATTTACCGTCTTCCATTTCCGTCTGAAGAATGGGATAAGCTGGCAGTCACAACTATTAAAGAATACGCAAATATGTTGTTTGACGGCCTTTGGGCTCAGAGATTTGCGTCTGTCAACAACAAAGCCCTTCACGATCTTTGAGTTCTGTAGAATCTCGAAACTCGCTCACCATCTACTTTTTGTCTCACCTGTTTTCTCGGAGTCAGACACTCTTGCGAGATCAGGCGACATATAGTAGCCCCGAGTTTCTTGTTGATGAAGTCGGTTGCGTTTATACACCCCCGATGATCGCGTAACATGAGACCAGGTTGGACTGTCAGGCATTCTCCTTCGGGACTGAATCGCCTTTTTGCTCCTCGCTCCTTTCTCCTGGCACCAGAAGCTCGAGTCAGGAGTTGATTCGCGACGACGTTGGGTTGCGTTTGATCCACCTCCCAAGGTTTGCTTAGATTGAATCGCTCAGGCAGTCCAGACACTCATCCTTCAGCGAAGAATAGTGCCTTATGGTCTTCAGGGTACAGCCTTGCTGTCCTTGATTCGTCTGACTGGTCAACTGGTCGGTCACCTGACTTTAGTACAGACGGACTGACTGTGCATGTCCAGATCGAAGCTTTCAATATGGAACTTAGACGTAGTCTGAAGTTGTTGATGTCAAAGCATTCGAACCTCTCCTACCTGTTAACTTCTTGCATGTGATCAGGAAGGCCTTCTTCTAACCACCCTAGATAAGACAAAGAGGGTTAGTGAGATTTTAAGCCATCGTCACAAGTTTTGGCTTTAGAGAAGACAAGGCGGTGTGCTCTCTAAGCCTTCCGTTGTGGCCTAAGAATGGAAACCCGTTTTTGTCCTTGGGCCAGGAGCTTGGAAGCAAGGATGGCACAAGTTAGTGGGCAGGAGCCAGAGAGAGTCCTGTGCCCTGTCGGGTCTCTCAAGTTTTATCTACATAAAACTCAAGAGAGTCGAAGTCATTCGGGCAATCTGGAGTGTTCCGAAAAAGACCAGACTTGCTCATATCGAAGAACACCCTGGCTTTAGTGTTAGGGAGTTCTTTCAAAAAGGCTCCTTCATTGTGTTTGCACAAAGATTTGAAATCTTTTTATCTGAATGCTCACGAGGTGAGGGCGCGGCCCTCGGAAGCATTTTGCAACAGAAAGGTCGCATGGCACTCAGCAACATCCTGAGTACCATGTTTTAGCGAAGCAACTCTGTGTTCACTTCACACTCCCTGCGAGATGTGAAGATGGCATATGAGATCTGCTGCTCGCTAGGGCCATACGTGTCTGCAGACACAATCTTGGGGGCAAGAAGTACCACTCATCCTATCCTGTAGAAAATGGTTAGGAAGAGCTCTTAATTTAGTTGTTGAGTCGCCGACAACGGCGACTTCTTAACTCTTAAGCCTTAGTTAAACACACCTTAACTTTGGGCTAGGCTGGTCAGGTGGTGATATATATATTTATATATATATATATTTATTTTACTTCTTAGCCCTCATGGTATGGTCAATATGGTCTAGTCACATTGTGGTCACGCCCCTGTTGACAGATCATCTGGAGTGCACCAGCTTTATAGGTCTCTACCTCGCTGGCAACTCTAGTAAAGCAGAAGCAGACTTGGGGTGACAGTAATCACGAAGTCCCCCCAGCCCCCTATGCTAACAGGTGGAACCAAGATGTAAATCATCTGCATGCATTTGTTTCCCAAAATCCTTCTATTCTGTCCCTTCCCACCTCCAACGGTGGGATTCAGCTATATATATATCTGACAGGTAAGTTTCATGAACAAAATGATATTGTTATGATACAATAAAGTTTGTTCATACTTACCTGGCAGATATATATAATCAAGTACCCACCCACCTCCCCTCAGTGGACAGTGGAAATAAAAATTATGAATAGAAAATGGGAATGGTATCTGATACCCGCCTCCCAGCGGCGGGAATGGGTACTAACCACCTGCCGACCACTGCGTGTGTCGGAAGTTTTTTAAATTCTGTCGGACTTCAGAAAATACAGTTCTATATATATCTGCCAGGTAAGTATGAACAAACTTTATTGTATCATAACAATATAATTTTCCAACAAATGAAGCTTCAATAAGTTACAAAAGATTTCTCTGCTCAGAATAACATTTTCTTTCATTTCCCCCAATATTTGCATAAACTGATGTTACACCCTGTACATACACTTCACATGCATACATAAATACTATATATTTAAATTACGTATATAAACATATGCATACAATGTACATGTGTATATATAGTACATATATGGATGTATACATATGCATATATAAGCATATAGATACATTATAAATGTGTATATATACATATACACAGAAATACTAAATGTTTTTCATTATGGATGGGAAACAAATATACGGTAAAAATTGTTTGCAAACAGTTTGCAAACAATTTTTTAAAACAATGCTTCCTAGTGTGGACAGGCCTTAAGGTGCCTTATGGTGCCTTTACTTACATAACAGAGGTGCCATAATGGTGCATGTGGACCAGTTATTGGCGCCATAAGCCCCATTATGGCGCCATAAATGCCCGAGTTTTGGTTAATGGCGGTTTTCGCTTATCGGACACCCCCGCGGGAACGGAATCCCGCCGATAACTGGGCAGTTTGTTCTTATAAAAAGAGCCATTGAAAAGAAGGGAAGCAAATAGATTGCAAAAGCAACTAGCTGGGCCAAGTCAACAACTTGTCGTTTCTCTCCCATCTGTAGGTCCTATGTCTGTAGCTATTCATACATAGTCTAGGCTTTTCCTTTGCAAATGCTTTAGTTAGTACTGGGACTTCCTTTTTAGCTCTGCCTTCCGCTCCCCTTTTCAGTCTGGTAATAGCTGATTTAGAAGTTAGAACAGGACATAAACCTTATTTTGGTTAGTAGAAAGTTTGTCTGAATTGGTTAGGAAACCATCGCCGAAAGATCGTTTTGGTAAACATTAATCTTTGGTTCGTGTGTGACTTCTACCATCATCTGCATCTGCTGTGAGGTTTTTAGCACTGATAGGACAAATCATATAGGTATAGAAAATTTTTTCTATACCTATATGATTTGTCTGTTCCTTTTTTTCCATCAAAATGCACTGGTTCATTCTTTACATGCTTTTTCTTCGGCTATCAGCGAATCTTTCTTCTCTCTCAAATAATGTTTCTCTTTCCAAACCTACCTTGGTTAAAGTATCTTTTGTTGTTTACAGGCTAGATATTACTCTAGCTCCTTGTTCTCAAGTATGTTGACTCGCTTCCAGATGAGATGGGAGAGTCATTTTAATTTCTCTTCACCCTGCCTCCCAACATTTCCTGTTTTCTTTGCACAGCTGACTGCATTTCTCTGTCTCCCTTTCATCGAGTTGCAGATACGATAAATGTACTTGGGTGCTGTTGTCTCATGGCACTGCTTGTCACCCTCTAGCAGAAGAAGGGTTTGAATTGCAGGAATCTCCCTCAGTTTGATTAGCATTGTTGGAACATTGCACTTCACTATATCCACATTTAGCTGAGGTAAGAGGCCAAGTTAGAAAATAGGTCTTGGATGTCTTTGAGTATTTCAGCTCTCTTAAATCATTTGGAGGAAGATAGCTCAAGCTTTTTGTTCCTCCAATTCAATTTAGCACGTTTCATAAGTTTGTTCATACTCTGGTGCACAAAACTCTCTTTAACCCTTAATGGATGGACACCATCATGTGAGTAGCAATAACAGGTTTTATGTAGTGGGGGCCATCACTCCTGGCGAGAATCAGTATTACGTACCATATGATTTGATTAGATCGAGCGGCAGAGAGTTTCCATTACTTCAGAGGGCTAAATGACGTTTGGCATCTGAACTTTCAGCTCCCTATAGTCAAATGTGCATCTCATGAGGTTAGTTGTGTTCAGGACTTCAAGGAGGAATGTCATGCTCCTCTTTCTTCCATGATGTCTTTTTTATTTATACGCAGTCCCTGTTTATTGGCAGGGGTGCTGTTCCTGATGGCATGACGATAACCGAAAATCAACAATAATAGTGTCGATCCCCAGTTATTGGCGCCGATAAGCAGGGATTGGAGCATATTGGCACTTAAAATTCAGTTGCCGTCGTTGCTAGAGAAGCACTGTAAAACTGGATTGCCGATAACCAAGGCTGCCGATGACCGGGGACTGCCTGTATTGGCTCATAAATACACAGCCAGGGATTGGAGTTGGTTGTATTTTTGAACTTTTATGATAGTAGTAGTTTCTTGTTGGATGAGTGGTTTTCATGCTCGGCTACCAATCCGGTGGTTAGAAGTTCGATTCATGGCTATGCCAACGTGGAATCAGAGGAATTTATATCTGGTGATAGAAATTCATTTTACGATACAATGTAGTTCGGATATAAATTCATTTCTCGATATAATGTGGTTCGGATCCCACAGTAAACTAGGTCCCGTTGCTAGGTGACCAATTGGTTTTTAGCTACGTAAAAATATCAAATCCTTTGGGCCAACCCTAGGAGAGTTGTTAATCAGTTTAGTGGTCTGGTAAAATTAAGATATACTTAACTTATGATAGTAGTATGTCAGTTATATCATTGTAATTTTGCAAATAAATATTAGAAAAAAAAATACATGAAAAGGAGAAATAGAAAAAACACGTATGCCTCAGAAAATCTCTTAAATATATTACAACAAATATACTATGGTAATGCAGTGTTCCGTGTATTCGCAGAGGATACATACCAGACCCAGCCATGAATAGCTAGAATCTGTGATTAGTAGTTGAAACCCCTATATAAACCCTTAAAACTTCCCATTTTGTTAGTTAAAGCTCAAGAAAAACCCACTAAAAATATTTATACATGGTTTTTAAGAAGTTTTATTGCAAAAAGTGCATTTTATGATGAAATTTATTTTAAAAAATGAATTTGTTGGTAGAGACAGTCCCCGGTTATGATGGATTCGGCTTACGACATTCCGAGGTTAAGGCGCTTTTCAATTATATTCATCAGAAATTATTTCCAGGGTTACGACGCCTACAACACTCATCTGGCAGAAGAAATATGACACCAAAAATGCTAAATAATCAATATTTGAAGGTTTTTTGATGAAAAATAAGAATGCAGTTTATGTAGTTTTGATTGCACCCAAAGCATTAAAAGTAAGGTTTTCTTAGGATTTTTGATGATGTTCCGACTTACGACGATTTTCGGCTTACAACACGTCTCAAGAACGAAACCCCCATCGTAACTCGGGGACTGCCTGTATTTCTCATAGAAAAATGCTGCGAATATGTAAATTTCCCAAGAATAATAGGGGTATATGTTCCAGAGAGAAATGTGTGAATACCTGAGTCCGCAAATCCGGAGTCTGTGAATATGGGGCGGTTTCACTGTGCTATTCATGAGCAAATAATAAAGACATCATGGGATAGAGACGAGCAATGCATTCCCCCATCAAGTCACAAGGCATACGGATCCCCCTCAGTCCTGTGCTGAGCTACTACAGTTGCCATAACTAGTTATTTATGGGCCATTGAAATGATATGTACATCTTTCCTGGTGAATTCATCCAAATCATACGGCACGAAATGTACTCATATGATTTAGCCTGTCCATCATTCAAAACCTGTTATAGATCTTCATATGATCATGCTGTCCATTAAGGGTTAAGTCTGCCAGGGTTTGTCTTCTGGTTTTTTATGAAGTCACTGAGCACTGCCTCTTATGATGCAGGTACTTTATCAGCACTTAAACCATCTTCAGTTGAAGATTAGAGTTTGTATTTCTCATTCCTTTGAAGAGACAAAATCGAGGCTTGTTGAAGTTTTCATCTTTGTAGAGATCTTGAGGTGCCAGCTTGGTGGTTTGTGGCACTAGCTTAGGGAGTTCATGGAGCCAGCTTTAAGTGTTTTTGGTACCAGCGGGAGTTTAGTGAGGAAGAGTGTTAGTTTTTATCTTGCGCAGTCAAACCAGTTTCTGACTGCAGAGTAATATTCTCATGCTTATACTAACTTGGTACAGAAGTGAGAATTACTATGCTCCTATGTGTAGTAAAGCTTGTGCTACTCAGGATATGGCAACAGTTTTGGTTTCTCCTGTGTGTTGCCTTCTAAGTCTGATTCTCTTTTAGGCAACCAGGGTGGATATATTGGTACAAGTCATGTTATACCTTTCAGGGATCAGTTCAGCCTCAGGTTCAGGTAGGTGACCAATTGCAGGCCTCCAGGCATATTTGGAGAGACTAAGGAGCAGAACCTCAAGTGGTGGAGGCAATGAAGGAGAATTATGACTCCTTTCAGGTTCCCTCCACTGGTTTAGTCTCCTGTAACTGTTCTTTTGTGTCTTTTCAGCAGAAGTATTAGATTCTTTCATAGGAGATTGTAAATCAGAGAATGAAATGGAGTAGGTGGTTTTGGTAATTCACTGTGATTTTACCTCTTGACCTTTCCTAGCCCTATAAGCAACCGGAGATTAGTGCCCAGTGTTGGATGCATCAAGACTGAACAACTTGGTGTCTGTCCCAATGCTTGTTGGTTTTTCTAGCATGGTTTTAGTGATTTTTCAAAAGAACAATTGGATGTTTTGGTGGATGTGCAAGAGATATTTTTCTTATACAGGCAGTCCCCGGGTTACGTCGGTCTCGGCTTACGACGTTCCGAGGTTACGACGCTTTTCAATTATATTCATCAGACATTATTTCCAGGGTTACGACGCATGTTCTAGGGTTACGACACATGTTCCAGGGTTACGACGCCTACAACGCTCTTCTAGCAGATGAAATATGACTCCAAAAATGCAAAATAATCAATATTTGAAGGTTTTTTTGATGAAAAATGCCATAAGAATGCAGTTTACATAGTTTTCAATGCACCCAAAGCAATAAAAATAAGGTTTTCTTAGGATTTTTTATGATGTTCCGGCTTACGACGATTTTCGGCTTACGACGCGTCTCAAGAACGGAACCCCCGTCGTAACTTGTGGACTGCCTGTACTAGTACACCCTCAGTCACGCAAGTTGCTTTGAGGTGTATTTCTAGAGAAGGTATTCACAGGGAATGTGTTGCCCATAGGTGGATAGTCTCGACATTTAGGAGCAAAAATTCTTTTCTACCGAATCAGCTGGTTAAGTTGGCCAACTCAGTTGACAGTATTCCAAGGGCCAAGGATGTATTGCTTCACCTGGCTCCGTCTGTGCATCATGATTTTCAGTTGACTTCCCTGACTCCTCAGTACATTCTTATCTGGGGATAGGGGGATACTTGCAATTTGTAGGCTTGTCTGTCAGAAGATGAATAGGCACTTGATTCTCAAAGAATTTTAGCACTTAAGGTATCTTTCTATGGAGGAAGCATGGGCCTTACTAGAGAATTTGTCAGAATAATCAGGCACAGTTATGTACAGTACACTCTCAGCATAAGAGATCACAACTTACAGCCAATGTTCATTGTTCATTGAACTTGTAAGTAATCCAGGACCATTTTTGTTGTCAGGTTCTCTGCAGGAGGGACCTATGTCCAGGTTTTGTTTTTTCTCTTGTAACACATAACAAAGAATTTGACAAGTGTTGTTACACTGACATACAATACACCATAGAATGGGCCACACTACACCTGGTAAAGCTTTCAAGACTTCAGGACAGTGAAAAGATCATCAAAGATTCCTAGTAAGTTTATCTGTGGTGAGAAATTGAGTCTTAGTAGAAAGATTGCCTCTTTGGGTGAAATTGAACATGACATTGGTTCTATAGTTCATTCTGTGGAAAGAAAATGTTTTGGCGATTTAGGATTCAGGAAGAACAAAACTACTGTTGCAGTGGGATTAGAAGAATGCTCAAATGTGGACTTATTAGCATGCAAATGAACAGAAACAACTAGTCAGTTACTGCACCTTTGAGGGCCGTCAACCTTGAGGAGTGGATGCATTTCTTTAAGTTTGGCCTGATTCAGACTCATAGGCCATCTCCCTTTATTTACTTTGAGGAAGTATCGAGCAAATTTCAAGTACAGGCAGTCCCCATGTTACGACAGGGGTTCCGTTCTTGAGACGCGTCGTAAGCCGAAAATTGTCGTAAGCTGGAACATCATCAAAAATCCTAAGAAAACCTTACTTTTAATGCCTTGGGTGCATTAAAAACTATGTAAACTGCATTCTTATTGCATATTTCATCAAAAAAACTTTAAATATTAATTATTTTGCATTTTTGGTGTCATTTCTTGTGCCAGATCAGCGTTGTAGGCGTCGTAACCCTGTAAATAATTTCTGATGAATATAATTGAAAAGCGCCTTAACCTCGGACCTTCGTAAGTCGAACCCGTCGTAACCCGGGGACTGCCTGTACTTGGAGGTGCTTGGCTGTTTCCTCTCAAGGGGATTTTTAAAGGTATCATGGCTTCTATCCATATCAAGTGGAAGTCAACTGTGGCCTTGTGTCAGAAGCAGCAGTTTGTGTATTGCTCAGGATCTATTTTAGAGGAATTTTCAGCACCTGTACCCCTGTGGACATCAGAGGTTTTTCTGCTTTCTTAGATATAGGAGAAGTTTTTTGCTGTCTACATTCAGGGTTATTGTTCCATGCTTTCTTTGGTAATATGTCTTGTGCATTTAGATCTGGCTTATAATCAGCACCATAAGGTGTTGAGATCAGTTGAGATTGAAGCCCCTGCAACTCATCATTAATATCTCTGGAATGTAAACATAGGTCTAAATTTTATCTGCAGCTTCTTTTGAGCCTCTGGAAAGATTTCCTTTGAATTATTTACTTTTAAGCTCTCTTACTTTGCAGTATGCATAGGTAGTTAAAAGAGTAAATTTATTGCAAGCACTCTCCATAAGGCTATTGTAAAAGGAATACTGTTTTATCTTTTTGCCTTTGAGCTGAGAGTGGTATAAAGGCTGTGTTTTCCTTAGAACTGTAAGAATTCCAATTTAACCTCTTTGGTAGGGAAGAAGAGGAAACGCTTCTCTGTTGAGTACTGGTATACACTTTACTAATCTCAGTCAGATGTGAAGGCTTAGTAACTTCCACACTACTTCTTGTATTATAAAGCTTTCCTTTATTTGGGGGGTTTCACCCATAACTATTTCAGCCTACTGGAGCAGAGAATGATCTTTGTGATGTAATAAGTAAATTGGCCTTGTAATGGCAGGTTACACATTTAGGAGATTCAAAGTTTCATTTACCTTTAAGGAGTGGTATATCATAAGTGAAATGTAAAAGTTTGTAGTTTGTTACTCAAGGGACTTGAAGTTTAGTATTTAAAATTTTGGGCTGTATTTGATTTATTATGAGAACTTGTGTATACAGTATTTTGTGTAATATTCATATGCAACATTTTTTCACTTAACTCTCCAGGACAGTGTTTGTTTTTGTCTGTCGAAATCCAGACTGCAGTGAGGAAAATGATGCCTCAAATATTCGTGTTTTTAGATCGCAGCTACGAAGAGAAAATGATTACTACCGTGCAACTCCAGCTGAGGTAATAGTATTTTTCTGTCTTTGTTATTCATGATAGGAAATGACATACTAGGTATAGTATGTAAATCATTTTGACTCCCCCTCCCCATAGAAGAATTTAGTGTTGACAGTGGAGTGCCAAATACTATATGTTAGGCTACATCGGGCACAACTAGTTGTTAATCTTAATTTTTGATTATCCAACCCATTGCTTTGAGTGATGAAAAAGTGGAATACTTTTCACTTGCACATGGGCATTAAAAAAGATGGATATTCTTGTATGATGTGCAAAGGGATGTAGGTTATGCTTCTATGGTATTGAATATTCATATTGCAATATACTTCCTGAACACCTGAATTAGCCCTGGTCACTGACCAGCTCGAACTATATCCCCACATATTTACCCACTAAGAGGGTGATTTAACTGTCAGTGTTACCAACACTGCAGGCAAAATCTAGTCAAATGAGTTACCTATGTTACAGTTGGCAACGCTGCTGCAAATACCAGCCACCAAAGGCCTGTTCCTCAGTTGTTTCTTGTTCGCCATGCTGTGCGGATTGGTCCCAAATCAGGCAAACTTTTGGTCATCTAGCCCGACCCCATTTAAAGAGTTTTCGCATTTTGGATATCAGAAGACAACTTTGGACTGCTATTAACGTTTCTCTCCCGATTTGACTATGGATAGGTACTTTGTACTCGCTATGGATGAGTTACAAAATAAACGTCTTCGCTGTCTGTTTCATCTACAGTTCGACGATCGAGCCTACTACTGCTGGGAAATGGTGCTCATCGGTTCTGCAAGCGTAGGATGAGAACCCTCACACATGATCGACTTTCTGTTTGTTATTTCGTGTAGGAAGGTTCAGTGTAATACCAGTCAGAGATGTTTTCTTGGTCAGGAGACAAGGAAGCATTAGAGTTAGTTATCCAAGATATTAGTGGACAGGTTATCATCTAGTATATTTAGCCTATTTCTAGCCTGACGTATAATTTAACTAAAAATAGAGATAATGGTAGTAGTAATAGTATACTAGTTGATTCTAATCATTCTTTTTCAGCCCCCCTGCTTGTTCCAGAACCAGCCCTAACGGGTGGCGGGGGTCATGGAGAACCCCAAGCCTCCGAGTGGGTAGATTCTGCCGGTTCCCCCCGGCACGGAGCAGGCAGTATTGGCAGCAGACTTCCCCTTCCCTCAATGTGTAAGTTCTGAGGATGATGAAAATTTAGGTCAGATACAGACGAGTAGGGATAATAGGCTACATAGTGTTCAGGAAGAGAAGTGCAGGCTTCTTCGGGTCGGTTTCTATGATAGTACTAGTTTATAGAGGGACAGTTTGTCTTTAGAGCCTCTCTGGGTTTTTCCTGCTTTGAGTTCCTTGTATCAAAAGCTTTCTAGTGTCGCGGGAGGATTTTCCCTCACCACGACATTAAGATACAAGAATAAGAATAACATTAGTATACATATACAAAGATAATAATACTATTGTACATATGCACTGTTGTCAGTCTTCTTGTCTGGAGACATGGGTCGGAGAATGGTACTGTGTCATTGTTGACACAATGGGTATGAAGACTGACGTTTATGCTGCCTGGGAAATAGGGTAGGCCTGTCCTACCTGCTATTACATGATATTCCTTGTGTGTATGGGTCTTACTACTGAGGAGGCAAGGTGATGTCTTCCCACTGGGAGGCAATTGAAGTGCTGATTTCCATTTTAGGGGTATTGAAGAAAATTCCTGGTATTCAGCTTGTTTCTTTATTACTCATTACATCATGCCAAATTTCTCCCAGGCCTAGTCTCCTGGACTTGATTAATTTACCTAGTCTTCAGAACTCCTGGACTAGATTTCTAGACTAGATCTCTGGACTAGATCCCTTGGACTAGATTTCTAGACTAGATCCCTTGCAAGGGATAGATGATCATTTGTATTAATAACTTGGTAAAATAACCAATATGAAAGGGTGGAACGGCTGGCGTTCTCCTCACATGAAAGCATTCGTGATCTTTACATGTGTCTTTTAGTGTTACCAAAATGCAGACGAAAGATTCAGGGCAGCGCTCCCATACTCAGTGAGAGAGAAAAAAAAAACAAGGGACTGGCTACACTGCCACACTCGTGTCCACAACAAAAACGAAAACATTTCACAGTTCCAATCACTTTTACATCAGCTGTGCAAAGATATTAGAGAAGGATGATAAATCAATTCCTAAATAAATCACTAACAATTAAAGTAATATTTTTCCCATTACACTAGGCCATGGTTGGTCGTTCAAGTCTGGTTTCTGGTCTGTCGGGTTCTGAAATGTTGAATACTGCTCCTTCATCTTAAAGGTTCCTTTCCTCTACGTACACGGTATGGTAATTGTTAATATCAAGTAATTCTCGGTTCAATGCATATTGACTTACGATAATTCAGTATGTAGAGAAATCGAATAACTACGGCTAGCCTAGTGTTCACGATGATATATCGAATGCATATACAGTAGCCTAGCCTAAAGTATTCGCTGCACCACATGTAAGTAGAGTAATTTTTATAGTAGTGGCTAATGCTGTAGGCTCAAGGCATTCTGACTTCAGATAATTCAGTACAGGTTTAAATTGAACACAAAACGAGAATCTGATCTTAAATAATTCAGTATGAAATGTAATCGAACAAGAATGAAGATCAGATGCTGTCCAACTTCAGCATTATAAGTGTACTATATGTATCATCATATTAGCGTAGTATAAATACTAGCTCAGCAGTCAGTTTCTCGTTCTGGAATCAGCTGATGGTGATTACGAGTTTGTGTCGCTGTATTTAACTCATTCTTGTCCTGATTGGCTTGCATGACTAATGTAACAACTCTTCCTCACTTATGCCATGTTTGTCGTCTTGAGGGAAGACGTGTTTTCAACTATGTTGACATTTAACAGTCAATAATGGTATCTTGTGCCATATAATCAGATATCATAAGGAATGTGTACATTTCATTGCTTTCCAAGAAATTCCCTCCGGTGACGGAATTCGTTTGTATAACGTCTTCATCCATTGAGCAGACAAATTGCTGTCAGTAATTACATTATGCTTATGTCAATTACAGTTACAAATATAATTACCAGTCGTATTATCAAATTACAGTGACAACTGAAATTAATATTAGTGTAAAGAGTTACATTTAATTACCTTAGAATATGTAATTGATTACTTTTCAATTAAATTACAATTACACAAGCTTGTTGTCAACACACAGCGCTGCTGTAAGGAGGTATGGCTTAGACAATGATGCACAACGTCGACGCTAGATGCTCTGATGGTTACTCGTAGTGACTCTCTCTCTCTCTCTCTCTCTCTCTCTCTCTCTCTCTCTCTCTCTCTCTCTCTGCTTATTTCTCAGCTTTTTCTTGCTGCTTTTTCTGTTCCACCTTTAGGGGGTTTCAGTGTGGGTTTGGCCTTGACTCCGGGAGTACTTCCTTCCCTCACTTGCTTCGGACTCCAGTCCAGGTTTAGTAATGGTAACGGGCATTAGTTGGATCGCGTTTTGCGACCTCTTTGCTCTTAGGGGGTGTTGCTCGCCCATTGTAGTCGGCCAGGTGTCGTGTCATAGTCACTGGTGAGTGCGAAGTTTCGCAGTCAAGTGAGACTGGTTCAAGGTTATGTCATCGCCTTGGTTGGTACATGTTGGCGCAACAGTGTGGGGTTGACTCACAGGGGTGGGCGTTCATCGCCAAGGTATATTCGGCTGAGGTGTAATGTTATCGTCACTGGGTAGTGAGGGTGTGCGCAGTCAAGTGAGACTAGCTCTTACAGGTTTAGAAAACTGGTGATGGTTGGCTCTTGTGAGAGGGGGTGGACAGTGGTCGGACAGGGGTTACGTCATCATGTCTGGGGGGAGTGCAGGGTTGCGCAGTTGAGTACGACTTGCTCAGGAGTTTATTATCTTCTTGTTGGTGTATCGTTGCGGAATCAGATCGGTTGGCTCAGATATGATGGGATCTTGTATGTTGTTTGGTATTGAGCAGCCAGGCTTAGTAAGTTCTGGGTTCTTGGGTGCTGCTCTTGTGGTGGTTCAGCCTTTCTCCTTTTCCTGTTCCGGTCTGGCCAGACAGGTCTGACAGAGGATAGATACCTTTGAAGAGGGACTTGTTTGCTAGTTTTGGGTTTTTGTTTCTCCGGCGAAGGAAGGGAGTATAACGGATCGTGGACTTTGTCCATTCTCTCTTTCTGCACTCCAGGCTCCGGAGGAATCTCACAGTTAATTCAAGTAATGTTTGATACGTTGTATTCAACCAAACCAGCAATCTCTCAAACATCAAGCAGGCTGATCTGGTTTTGGCGGGTCGGACAGTTTTTGGGGAAGGACTTAGGCTAGCATCACTTTCTGTATGAGGTAGCGGGTAACTCTTCTGCCGGAGTCTGACTTCTGGTTTACGAGTCAGTTGAGGCTTTTCTCTATTGGGTTCCTTTATTGATTCGTGTGGTAGGGGTTATGGATCATGAGGCTCGTATTTGGAAGACACATTTTACAGCCAGTGGGAGGCCTGGTCCCACTCTGTGTGGATGTGGTGAGAGTTGATGGGTCTTTCTCTGAGCCTGGGCTGTATGATAACCTCTTCACTTTGGTTTTGAGGGGGTTTGCATACCAGACTAACATTTCTGTTGGTTATACTATGTTCTTGTCAAGGTGAAGAGGGAACTTCTTGTTAAATCATTGCCTCAGCGCTATCCGGACATTCATAAGAAGGGGTTCTTAGTCAATCCAAGGGCACAAAGTATTGCGGAGGGCTACCCTTTGCCTTCCGAAGGAATGTTTTGGTGTCGGCGATCGTGTAGGTGGTTATTTGAGAGTTGGTGTGGTTTTTCAAAGCACCGTACCTTAGGAAATTTCAGTTTCTTCAGAGAAGTTACTCGGGGGGTCCTGTCGTTGCGGTAACTCATTTTTATAGTTGGCTTGGTAGAGTTAGGGTGTTAGAAGTTTAGGGAGGCAGTGATAGTCTAAATGAACTTTAGGGTTAGAAATTTAGGGAGGCAGTTATAGTTTATGAACTCTAGTGTTTCTGTGGTCAAGCTTAGACTGAGTGTATTGTTCCTTAGGCCCTTGAGGTTAGGCAGATCCCGATGGTCATGTTGGAATAACTACAACTTCTTTAGCACAAGTCATCTACATCAGTAAGCAGTAGAGAACTGAAGGTCCTGCACACTCAACTTCTCCTCCATACATGAGAGGCTAGATAGCCACATGGGAGGTTCACCATTTCCCCTCCATACATGAGAGGTATAGAATACCACATGAGAGGTTCTTCAGACTAAGGCAGTACCTTGGACTCGACACTGATGGTATGGTACTTCCTTTGCAAGCATCCTCACCTACTGAGCTGGACAACCAGGTGAGGAGATTTGTTTTTACCTCAATGAATAAGAAGTATAGCTTATCACACGGGAGGTACTTCTGACTCAGACAGTACCTTAGACTCAACACTGATGTTTAAGTATTTTCTTTGAAAACATCCTCACCTCCGAGTTAGATAACTAGGTGAGGATACATGCTTTTATACATGGTAGGTTGTTTATGAGTTACCTGTGTATGTTCCGTGGACAGGTCGGGCTGAATTAGATTGATCCCACCTCCGAGTAAATGTTGTTAATCGGGCTAATTCAGGTGTTCAGGGAGTGTATTGTAATATGAAGTTTTCATAATAAAACTAATATTGTAATACTTACCTGAACACCTGAATGATTCCCACCCGCTCCTCCCCACTTCAATTTGATAGTGAATGATTCAGTTGAGGAGACAGGCCTCTGGTGGCCGGTATTTGTGGCAGCGTTGCCAACGGTAACGCAGGTAACTCATTTGACTAGATTTTACCTGCAGCGTTTGTAACACTTGTCAGTTAAAATTACCCACTTAGGGGTTAAATATGTGGGGATATAGTCCGGGCTGGTCAGTGACCAGGGCTAATTCAGGTGTTCAGGTAAGTATTACAATATTAGTTTTATTATGAAAACTTAATTTTTATCATATAAATCATCTTAGTGGACATTCAGGCTGTTCACATTTTCAAATCATCCCAGGAAGTGCCACTAAGAGTCTGTGCTTGGGATTTTTCTCTTTTTAATTTTAAGATTCTTCCCTGCCTATTTCTTATGGAAATTTCTGATGTTACCTAATGGTTACATGGAGGTGTAAGGTATCTTAAAGGAGGGGGATGAACACGTATGCTAGCAGTACCTGTTTTGTTGGAACTGTGGTGGAAGTGACATTTTTGATACCTGAATCAATGGAAATTAGGCATATTCATCATTTCATTTTTGCAGTCTTCTTAACTGGTTGATAGCCTTCAAGACATGGTCAGTCAGGTTTTTTTTTTTTTTTTTTTTTTTTTTTTTTTGTGCTAGTAAATGATGTTGAATGTGGCCATATACCATATTTTTACTTTGAAATTGTTGTGAAGATTTTCATATATAGAAACCATAATTAAAGTCTGTCCAGAGTATTGACTTTTAAGTTAAGAATTCCTCGTCACTTTAAAAGATTTTTTTTTCCCGATGAGTTTTAGACCAAATTCTGGGTTCTAGTCATCCGTTCTAGTGGGCATATTTACCTATAATTTTTTTTTCCCCTATTCTGATGATTGCTTGCAGCTATAACCTAGGCTCACCAGAACCTGTATTCATAAGAGGTGCACAGTATGGACAACAGCAGTTATCCAGCCAGTTGACAGTCATCTTCTTATGATTGAGGGAATTATGTCTTGGAATCAGGAAGATCACACATGTTTGGCTAATTTGATTGTTTTGTTTTTGAAATACTCCTTATCCCTTATTTATTTTTGTGAAAGAGTGCAGAGGAGATTTTGATCCATTTTATTTCTGAGTTAAGTTACAATAGTATATGAGGGAAATTTCTTAAAATTATTTGGTAAGAAGTATGTCTGATTTTTTTGCATATTCTTTCATCTAGTCCTTTAGCAATTTTACCAGAATATAGGTAACAGTGTTTTTTGTTGTTTTGTAGTTGCATGATAGCTATTAAAATGTTCCTTGATTTTTCAAAATCTTTAAAATAGTTTACATCTTTTTTTTCAGGAGAAAGAGGAAGGCTCAGAGAGTCCCAGTGCTGCTGACTTTAATCCACTGTGTCGTGTTTGTGGAGCTTTGGGACCAAAGGTAGTTATTTGGCTGTTTTTATCCATGGTACACAAGAAAACTTTAGGGGAACCCCGATATACAAACTTCATTTCAACCCAATTTCTTATAAGAAGTGAAAAATGGGGAGCACCATTTTGCAAGTGTAACAAGAAATTACACAAATTAAAGAACTAACACACATATAGAGTACTTATCCCAAAATGAACGGGCGTGCTCATATGATGATCTATAACATGTTTTAAGCAATGGACTGGGTAACTCATTTGAGTAATATTACATGCCATATGGTTTGGATAAATTTAGCGAGAAAGATGTTCATTTCACTTCATTGGTCCAAAATTTCACTTACGGCAACTGTAGTACTAGTTCAGCACAGGACAGAGGAGGATCAATGTACAAACCTTGAGACTTGATGTGGGAGTGTATTGCCCTCTCTATCCCATTTGCTCATGAATATACCCAGGATCGCTGTTAGTTTTAGTTCTTATCTTTTATGATAGTATATCAGCTATAATTGTAAGTTTGCAAAGAAAATTCAAAGAAATATTAAAGACATGTATACCTCACAGAAAGTTACTGTATCCCTCTCAGTAAAACACTTAAATATTTTGCTATAAATATACTGCTCAGAATTTATTACTGATTTTAGTTCTTATTTGTTATGATAACTTTTTAAAATTAGCATATATTTACAAGTGTCTTGTAAAGGAGCCCCCACACAAAGTTGTAAATACAGTCACTTTAAACTTCTTATGGAGGGTACAGAATAATTTCACATAAGTGACTTACCAAACAATTACATTAGCTGTAAGCTTTCTTACCTGGCAGTTGAAAAGTCAAATTTCCTGGCGGTGGTGGCGCTGCCATTGTTTGTGTAGGTGATACAGGTCCTGCCCACTTTCGGGAATACCTAGTACTGCTGAGCTAACTATTGTCAATTCGTTTTCTGCCGGCCACGGAGTAACACCTGTGGTTTTTTGTTGGTCGACTTTTGTCTCGCCATATTGGATTGTATCTTTTTGGTGATGTACTATTTCTTGGTTGGTTTTGTTTCATCAGTTATTGCGAAGATGTCTGAAGCTAGTTCATCGTCAGTTAGGTTTTGCAGCAGTGGCTGCAAAACTAGATTAGCTAAATTATGTTACGATCCGCACTACAAGTGTGTTAAATGTAGGGATCAGTGCTGTAGCAAGGAATTAACTTGCGATGAGTGCTGTAGTTTAGATGAACAAGGTTGGAAGACTTTTCAAGCTCATTTGGATAAAATAGACAAAGATAGGAAAAGGAAAGCAGCTCTTAGAGCTGGTAGTAAAGCTAGTGAAGAGACAATTCCTGTGCCTTTAGAGGAGAACAAACCGTCGCTATCTTCTCCACTTTTGTCTAATATTTCAACTATTGATAGTCCTCCAACTTCAGTACCAAGTACTCCAGTCCAGGTATCCCATGTTTCCGATCCCAACACCATTTCCATGTTAGGGTCCAAACTGGATGAGATATTTGAGTTTTTTGCAAAATCCATTATGGATTTAAGGAAGTCTTTTCATGCTTTTACAGAGAAGTTAAGTGAAAAGGCCAGTGTTGGGCCAAGGTCACTGTCCCGCTCCCCAGCACCCGGGAGAAGACATACTTGAGGTCGAAGGGAGACCGGGGGAGTGGGGGTTCCCCATGGTCAGTCGCCAACTCTGTTGACGTAGTCAACCCACGAGTGCCTAAGAAACACCACTGGAAAGGCGTAGATATCGGTGACATGCAGTTGTCGTCTGATTCGGAAGTGCAGTCACCTGTTTCGAGGCAACAGGTGTGGAGTAAATTAGTGTCGCGTCCATTGAAGAGACATGCCCCGTGTGCGAGAGGTATATCGCCTCCTATTAAGGAATCCAAGGAGCACTGGAGTCCACAACCTTCCTGCAGTTTTGCTTCGGACCAGATTTTCTTGGAAGATCCTCTGTCCTCTTCAGATAGTGTAGCTTCGACCGAAATTAGATGCTCACATGCGGTCCAGTGCTCACACGCTTACGATGTCGACTCGCCTCGTCGTGTATCGATAGGAGTTCGCCTCATACGACTCGTGTCGTTTCGACTCCCAGTTGATCGTTTTTGAAGAAGAGCCGTATGACAGCCACGACTTCGACTTCGACCAAGGATGATTCAAAGACCAAACCTTTGATAGAGGATTCTTCTTTGGGTCCTTTTAGACATCAGCTTCCAGAGTTAATGGTCTTTTTGAAGAAAGCAACGAACCAGACTGAAGAAGAAGATGGGGTGTCTTCCGTCCTGTCGGAAGAGGAAACACAAGACCAAGAATCGAAAGCTTCTTCAGCTTATTCTAGTCTGTTAAGGTTTCTTTTACAGACTTATCCAGACTTTTTTGAGCCAGCTTCGCCGCCGCCGCCTCCTCAGTTGATGTTCGTGAAGGACAGGAGATCAGTGCTTTCAGGTTTACTGAAACCAGTTCTCTCTCAGTCCTCGAAGAAAGCACTGAAAGAAGCAGAAGAGTGGCTTGCAAAGAAGAGGGAGTAGGGCAAGGCTTTGTTTGCCTACCCTCCGTCGAAGCTTCAGAATAAAACCTACAGGTTTGTTCATGAAACTTACCTGTCAGATATATATATAGCTGTATTTTCTGAAGTCCGACAGAATTTTAAAAACTTCCGACACACGCATTGGTCGGCCAGGTGGTTAGTACCCATTCCCGCCGCTGGGAGGCGGGTATCAGGAACCATTCCCATTTTCTATTCATAATTTTTCTGTCGCCGGTGCTGAAAACACCTGTTTTCAGTACCTCCGTCTTAGGATTTTGGAAACTTCATTGCCGCTAAGTATCCTAATTATCTTTTGATTTATTTACTTGGATTTGTGGCTAGGCATACGCTATCTTAAATTAAAATATCTGAATCTAGTTAGGCTAGTTTCAGACGGGGTTGTCTGCAAAGATAGGGTGTGGCTACCGAAAGCTTCGGTAGATCCGCACTTGGTATGTACGAGGGGTATGGGTCTTCCTTCTTTGTTGAGATTTGTCATGTAAGGAGTGTGAGACTTTGTCTATTCCGTAAGGAAGACGTATGATTCGTATGTACGCAATTAATCAGTAAACATGTCTAATTCCGTAAGGAAGACGTATGATTCGTATGTACGCAATTAATCAGTAACAAAAGTCAGGGTAGTGAACCTGCTAACCTTCCTGTAGACTTTATTTTGCCTAACCCTGTAGTATGGCCTACGGGCTATGAATATGTCTACGAGAGGTGCTCGCTCTTCTTCATTGCTGTGAAGTGCTACTTCTGTAATTGTTACTCCTAACCCTGCAGTATTGCCTTCGGGCCCTAAGCAGTGTCTGTAGAGGAATTGCCCTTTCTCTTATACTCTTTCGATTCGTAACTTAGAATCGAAAGTGCTTGCTTTAGAGAGTAAAAAGTGAAGTGCAGAAGTGCAGTGATACCCCTTGTGTAGTGGAGGGTGCGTCAGATCGGCCTCGTTTCGCCTCTAGGCCGGGACCTCTGCTTGACTCCCAGGACCCGGGGAGGGAGCATGTCGAAAGCCTAAGGAGGGTTACAAGGAACCCCCACCGATCTGGCGTGCCTTCGGCAGTTTCTGATGAAAAATCCCCAGACTGCCAAAGTGCGTGCGCGTGCACGAATCCTGAAAGTTTGCTTCTCGTCCTCCGAAGCGTCCTCTCCGTGCAGGGGTTGGAGCTTTCGGAAGGACTCGCGCCCTCTAAATAGAAGCTTTATAGAAGAGGACGCTTCACGTCCTCTCTCTCTCTCGTTATGCGTTTCAGTGAGAAGTAAGAAGGCGAACGTCGCCTGAACTCGTGTCCGTCTTTCCACCGAGAAATACGTAAAAGAAGTCATAGTAGCAGGAAGCTTTTGAGAGCGGACGCCTGGGACGCTCGGATGGACTCCAGGCGCGCGCGGGTGCACGCCAAGCGCGCTCCGTGCGCGCCAGTGGACGCCGAGCGTGCTCCAGTGGACGCCGAGCGCGCTCCAGTGGACGCCGAGCGCGCTCCAGTGGACGCCGAGCGTGCAACCAGCGCACGCCAGGTGTGTCGCCTGGCTGAACGTTTCTATTGAACTCTTCAAGCTCTTGTTTCAGATTTGGGCCTAAAGAATTTTTACCTCTACCTTCGGTGATACCTTCTACCTCACCTGCAAAGAATGTGAAGTAGGCAGTGCTTCGGAGGAAGCTTAAAGTGAACAGACAACTTCTTCTTCGAAACCCAGCAAGACATCGGGTTTCGTGAATTCAAGAGGTCTCTGTCAATTAATATTGCTTTTCGCATAGGTGGATGGAGTTAAGGAAGATCTCGTTTGCTCTACCGCAACCTTTGCCATTCTGCCAATAAATTTAAGTTGCCACTACCGCAGTCAAGACTTTGCGATAAGGCAGTTACGGTTAATGTAAGGCTCGATGTCCTGCACGTCAGGACTCTCGGCAACGTTCAGTAGGATTCTTGCAAAGGCACTCATCAAAAGGACGCTCTTCAGGGAAAGCGCAAGACAGGACTTCCTTTGCCATACTGCCAATAATTTTAAGCTTTAGCAGGCATTAGTTGTGATACGGGAGAGGAAGCTGGTTGGAGAGTTTCTTCCTCTTCCCAGGATAATTTTGCAAGCTTTTTAGCCCATCTGAAAGGGCTTTTCAGATGATAGATTTTGTTAGTTTCTAGTCGGGACTACGCTGCCGAATTGAACATCGTCGTCCTACTTGCCGTAACCCAGTCTCTTAACAGGATTCTTGCCTTCCTCGTTTGAGACGGGAATCGGAAAAATTAAATGCTCGACTCCCTGGATTACGTTTTGTCAATTCAGTGACTTTCCCCCATTGACAATATACTTTCGTTTTGTCAAGTAAGTGGGTATCCCCTCTTTGACAAAATATCTCTTTGTCCCGTAAATGGGTTAGTTCTCATGACAAACATCTCATTAACTTGATATTGCGTAAGCGAATAAGCTCTTATTGACAAGATTCGGAAGAGCTCTCATTCGTCATTCGCAGACTCGTACAAGAAATAGACTTGTAGACTACGTCAATGAACGCTTATGTCCAATAACATAAGAAGCTTGAGCCGACTGCTTCGACTGCTTCGATTCTCTTAAGTTTTGTTCATGAAACTTGCCTGTCAGATATGTATGTAGCTGTATTTCCGAATTCAGCTATATATATGTCTGCCAGGTAAGTAGGAACAAACTTTATTGTGATATAATTTCATTTTTTGCCTTGCGTTATTTTACTTCTGGTTGGTTCAAGTCATATACGCTTGCTGTAGTTACCTCTTCGGATGGCAACCGAGAGGTCTGTTGTCTATTTTAAGGACATTTAATCGTTACTCCCTGCAGCCTAACAGGAGTTTCCGATTTATCTTTTACCGTTGTATGGTAGTGTTCTGACGACACAAACGCATCTATATATTTAGCGTTTCTGTTTCGCTTAAATATACCAGCTTGAGAGTCTTTCTGCCCTCAAAAAATGAACGGACCATTTATTCTTCGTAGTATAGGGTAGCTGGCAACCCAGACATAAAGTTAAGAGACGACGTTCGTAAGCTGCTTGCTGCTGCTGTCACGCTGTCTGTCCTCCAGTCCAACCGAGGCTACCGAGCCAGTATTCAGTAACAGATCGTGCGCTGTCATGCACGGTAGGTTACGTCTCTCTCTCCTGCGGGATTGACTGACTAACCGTATCTCTGTGCTGACGGTTACGTCTCTCCTGCGGGATTGACTGACTAACTGTATCTCTGTCCTACAATCATGGACTTTAGCCTAAGATTGAGGGGATTTCTTACGTGAATGAATAAACGTTGCATTCGTTTTAGCCTTACTATGTTCAACAGAGTTATCTCTTAATCCTTTCGGTGCTCGTTACCGCACGGTATGGAACTACGAGTCTACCGCAACATTGCACTTTTATTTGCTCTCCTGCTTAGGCAAAGCGCAGCCTTATTAGGGAAGTAAGCATACTCGGGGAGGGAATGGATGGGCTTGCTGGGGACCATTTCCTTCCTGAAGAAGGTTTGTTTCCCCGAATAGACTGCAATTCAGACCACAGTTTTTTCCTACCGGGAAACTGAAAATATTATTCAAGATCTAGGAATGATTTCCTGAACATCTCTCAGTGCGTCTATCACCTGAGGTGATAGAAAGAAGGTGCCGGACATCTGGATAGGGTTTCAGATGTCCTGGATCTTAATCTGAAAGAAGTAAAAGCGATTCGGTAGTCCCTCCAGTCCTCGAAACGAGTTTTTGGGAACCAGTGGTCCAGATCAACTCTGATATTCCACAGCTCTCTCATATCTTAAGAAGTATCTTCTCTCGGTCCTTGTTCGAGTTTACGAGAAAGAGCCTATTATAACAACAGGCGTAAAATGTAACGATCCTCTACAGGTTCGTTACAGGATTGCAAAAGTCCGTACGAATCGCCTCGATCGACGGCAGCAACTATTCCTTCCGAGTGGAATCTTTCTTTAGAAGTAAGTTGAGAGTTGTGTAGACTTTAGGGACGCCCTTTCATTCTTCTCTTCGATATGTTGAGGACGAAGAGGCGGCTTCTTCTCTGCTCCCTTATTCTCGATCCGGGATCGGTACCATTAAACGCCATCCTATGATATTGAACGGGGATGGATGTTTAGTCTCTTTTTCCCCTTTTTCAATCGCTTAGGAAATGTAATAAGAGGATTTATGACGTCACAGAGGAGCGGGACAATGACGCTGATCGCCCCATGTTGGCCTTCAGAATCCTGGATTCACAGAGGTCACATACTTCCTAGTTCACTTTCCAAGGACCTTTTCCGAGAGAGTCGGTCTACTCTAACTCGAAAGGTACCTATAACCTCTCCGCTCTGAGTCTGACTACGTTCAGACTATCGAGAGGTTGACAGGAATAAGATTACCGTCTTCCTTTTCCGTCTGAAGAATGGGATAAGCTGGCAGTCACAACTATTAAAGAATATGCAAATATGTTGTTGACGGCCTTTGGGCTCAGAGATTTGCGTCTGTCAAACAACAAAGCCCTTCACGATCTTTGAGTTCTGTGGAATCTCGAAACTCGCTCACCATCTACTTTTTGTCTCACCTGTTTTTCTCGGAGTCAGACACTCGTGCGAGATCAGGCGACATATAGTAGCCCTGAGTTTCTTGTTGACGAAGTCAGTTGCGTTTTATACACCCCCGATGATCGTGTAACATGAGACCAGGTTGGACTGTCAGGCATTCTTCCTTCGGGACTGAATCGCCTTTTTGCTCCTCGCTCCTTTCTCCTGGCACCAGAAGCTCGAAGCTCGAGTCAGGAGTTGATTCGCTGACGACGTTGGGTTGCGTTGATACACCCCCAAGGTTTGCTTAGATTGAATCGCCCAGGCAGTCCAGACACTCATCCTTCAGCGAAGAATAGTGCCTTATGGTCTTCAGGGTACAGCCTTGCTGTCCTTGATTCGTCTGACTGGTCAACTGGTTGGTCACCTGACTTTAGTACAGACGGACTGACTGTGCATGTCCAGATCGAAGCTTTCAATATGGAACTTAGACGTAGTCTGAAGTTGTTGATGTCAAAGCATTCGAACCTCTCCTACCTGTTAACTTCTTGCATGTGATCAGGAAGGCCTTCTTCTAACCACCCTAGATTACGACAAAGAGGGTTAGTGAAATTTTAAGCCATCGTCACAAAGCTTTGGCTTTAGAGAAGACAAGGCGGTGTGCTCTCTAAGCCTTCCGTTGTGGCCTAAGAATGGAAACCCGTTTTGTCCTTGGGCCAGGAGCTTGGAAGCAAGGATGGCACAAGTTAGTGGGCAGGAGCCAGAGAGAGTCCTGTGGCCTGTCGGGTCTCTCAAGTTTTAATCTACATAAAACTCAAGAAAGTCGAAGTCATTCGGGCAATCTGCAGTGTTCCGAAAAAGACCAGACTTGCCCATATCGAAGAACACCCTGGCTTTAGTGTTAAGGAGTTCTTTCAAAAATGCTCCTTCATTGTGTTTGCACAAAGATTTGAAATCTTTTTATCTAAATGCTCACGAGGTGAGGGCGCAGCCTCGGAAGCATTTCAACAGAGCATGGAACTCAGTAAACATCCTGAGTACCATGTTTTAGCGAAGCAACTCTGTGTTCACTTCACACTCCCTGCGAGATGTGCAAGATGGCATATGAGATCTGCTGCTCGCTAGGGCCATACGTGTCTGCAGACACAATCTTGGGGGCAAGAAGTACCACTCATCCTATCCTGTAGAAAATGGTTAGGAAGAGCTCTTAATTTAGTTGATGAGTCGCCGACAACGGCGACTTCTTAACTCTTAAGCCGTACGTTAGTTAAAACACCTTAACTTTGGCTAGGTTGGTCAGGTGGTGATATATATATATATATATATATATATTTATTTTACTTCTTAGCCCTCATGGTATGGTCAATATGGTCTAGTCACGTCGTGGTCTCGCCCTGTTGACAGATCATCTGGAGTGCACCATCTATATAGGTCTCTACCTCGCTGGCAACTCTAGTAGCACAAGCAAAGACTTAGTGGCAGTAACCACGAAGCCAGCTATGCTAACAGGTGGAACCAAGATGTAAATCATCTGCATGCATTTGTTTCCTAAAATCCTTCTATTCTGTCCCTTCCCACCTCCAAAGGTGGGATTCAGCTATATATATATCTGACAGGTAAGTTTCATGAACAAAATGATATTGTTATGATACAATAAAGTTTGTTCATACTTACCTGGCAGATATATGTAATCAAGTACCCACCCACCTCCCCTCAGGGGACAGTGGAAATAAAAATTATGAATAGAAAATGGGAATGGTTCCTGATACCCGCCTCCCAGCGCGGGAATGTACTAACCACCTGGCCGACCAATGCGTGGTGTCGGAAGTTTTTAAAATTCTGTCGGACTTCAGAAAAATACAGCTATATATATTACGCTAGGTAAAGTATGAACAAACTTTATTGTATCATAACAATATCATTTTTATGCGACAGGAAAAGTTCCTTCCTTGGGAGTATCTGTCTCCTCCCAAGGAGACTTCTCCGGCCTTGTAGACTCACACAGAAGAACAGCGTTCTCTGCTATGAAAGTGTTGTTCTCCTCACCTGAGTTGGATCGCCTGGTGAAGAACTTGTATAAAGTGATCGAGGTCTTCAATTTTTCTGGATTTGGACAATAGCAGCGTTAGCCAGAAAAATAGAAGATCGCCAGTCTCTGGATGAAGAATTTTCTGAGGACTGGCTCAATCTTTTGTCCTGTGCGGACAGGGCAGTGAGAGACAGTTCAGGGGAATTGGGCACTCTATTTACTATGGGAGTACTCAAGAAGAGAGAACGGTGGTGCTCCTTCACATCTCGAGGACTAACCACGAACCAAAAGTCTGCATTTTTGTTCACCCCCTTGAGTAAGTCTCACCTGTTCCCGTAAGAAACCATTCAACAGGTACTGTCGGACCTCGAAAAAATGTCTACTAATGACCTTTTACAGTCAGCGAGATGGCCTAAGTAACCTCAAGCGATGGGAGCTAAAGCATCCCCTCTACAAAAGCACCCCTTTCAAGGAGGCAAGTCGAGGTGGCAGCAGAGACCAAGGACTAACCTACGACCAACTTCAAAGTCTACCAAGAAACCTCCCTTTAAGACAGCAGAGAAATGAACGAGAGGTCCTTCACACACCGTAGGGGCGAGAGACTACTACTACTGGGAAGAATGGCGTCGGAGAGGAGCGGAACAGTGGGAAGTGCAGGTGCTTTGAGAGGGATATGCAATCCCATTTATGCAAGATCCACCATTGTCCAATACACCTATCTGTTTGACAGCGTACTTGACAGGGTCAACAAGAGTATTGGCTTTAGCCAAAGAAGTAGAACTCATCAGCAAAGAAGCCATAGAGGAGGTATCAGACAAGAACTCCCCAGGATTCTATAACAGGCTCTTTGTAGTCCCCAAGGCATCAGGGGGATGGAGACCTGTGTTGGACATAAGCACTCTGAACCTCTTCATCTGGAAGAGGAAATTCCGAATGGAAACCAGTCGATCGGTGATGTCAGCCATCCAACCGGGCAACTGGATGGTGTCTCTCGACATGAAGGATGCATACTTCCATGTTCCCATCTATCAGAACTCCAGGAAGTTCCTAAGATTCGTCTTCAAGAAGAGAGTCTTCCAGTTCAGAGCCCTCTGCTTCGGACTGTCAACAACCCCTCAAGTATTTACTCGGATTCACAACAATTGGGTATTCTAATAAACACGGAGAAGTCCCAATTGATTCCAACTCAGAGGATTTTCTATTTAGGGATGATACTGGACTCTCTAGCTTTTCGGGCTTTTCTCTCCCCGAAGAGGATAGAGTCATGCCTGTTGACAGTCCAACAATTTCTTGTTTGCCCATCCTGCTCAGCCCTAGAATGGATGAGCCTCCTCGGGATCCTGGCTTTAGTGGAGAGTTTTGTCAGGTTAGGACGCCTACACATGAGGTCGCATCAGTTCTTCCTGAAAGCAAATTGGTCTCGGAAGACACAACCGGACTCGCTAGTCTTCCCTTTGACGGAAGAAATAAAAGTGGATCTTTGTTGGTGGCGATTGAGGGAAAGATTACCAAGAAGGACTTTCCCTAGTCATGTTGAACCTCGACCTGCAGTTCTTCTCAGACGCCTCGGACAGTGGATGGGGAGCCCTTTTAGGAGACAGGAAAGTATCAGGTCTGTGGATTTAACAAGAAAAGACCTTACACATCAATGTGAAAGAATTAAAAGCTATCCTCTGAGGACTACAAGCATTCGACCCGCTAGTCACTGGAAGTAAGATAGCGATATATACGGACAACACCACACCGTTGTCATACGTACGGAAGCAGGGAGGGACCCACTTGTTCTCTTTCAACAAGATAGCTTAAGATCGCATCTGGACGAGCGAGAAGAGGATCACTTTTCCCAAGATTCGTCCAAGGAAAAATGAACGATATTGCAGACGAACTGAGTCGTGCGAATCGGATTTTATCAACAGAATGGACTCAGAATGAGAGAGTGTGTCAGGACCTCTGGAAGCTATGGGGAAGACCATCAATAGACCTGTTCACCACATCAAGGAACAATCGCCTCCCTATTTTCTGTTCTCCGATTCCAGAATCACTAGCGTGGAGAACAGATGCAATGCTGCTAGATTGGACAAGTCTAGATGCTTACACTTTTCCTCCCTTCAGGATGATTAGAGAAGTATTAAACAAACTTCAATCACACCAGAATGTGACAGTGACTCTAGTAGCTCCATTCTGGCCCAGGAAAGAGTGGTTCCCGGACTTTCTCAGTCTGCTAGTGGATTTTCCCAGTCTACTTCCACAAAGTCCATTGCTTCTCAGACAACCCCATTTCAACTGATATCACCAAGGATTGTCTGCCCTGGCCCTAACAGGATTCAGACTGTCAGGAACCTCGTCAGAGCAAAAGGTTTTTTGCGAAGGGGGTCAGAAGCTATTGCTAGTTGCAGAATAGGCTCTTCTGCCAAGCTCTACCAGTCCAAGTGGAGAGTCTTTAGGTCATGGTGCAAAGTTAAGTATACTGTATATTAGTTTTACCAGACCACTGAGCTGATCAACAACTCTTCTAGGGCTGGCCGGAAGGATTAGATATGAAGGATTAGATATTTTTACACGGCTAAGAACTAATTGGTCACTTAGCAATGGGACCTACAGCTTGTTGTGGGATTCGAACCACATTACAGTGGTACCTCAGGATACGAAATTAATCCGTTCCGAGGCGGCCTTCGTGACCTGAGCTTTTCGTATCTTGAACCGCATTTTACATGTAAATTGCCTAATTCATTCCAAGCCCTACAAAAACACCCCAGTAAATTTTATAATAAAGCTAGATTGACCAATAAACAATGAAATACAACAATTTGGACCATTCAATACCTAACATAACCTTTATTGTAGTACGTACCTGTAAATAAAGTGTATTAGTGTACATGGTACTAGAAATACTTTACATACATATGTAGTAAAATGTGGAATCTAACTTTACCTTTCGAGTGAGGCGATCTCCGAAAGTGGCGCCACGATAGAGGAGGACAAATGGCAGAAAACATGAACACTTAACTTTACGAAATACATTAAAAAATGACAGAAAACATTAACACTAAACTTTACGAAACACATTAGCAAATGGCAGAATACATTAACACTTGATTATCTCTATCTTCAGCAACATTCTTAGGACCCATGGCTAATAACACAAGTAATTAAGTTCACATACAACATGATAAAGTAACTTACATTACAACAAAAGTGAAATCACTAACACGAATTTACGTTAACAAACGAAATACGTATATATAAAGGAACGAATTCCAGTGTTTACGATAACGCTGCCGCAAAAAATGGTCAAGGAACGCCTTTACATAGAGGCATGATGCTGACCAATAGGAGAGCAGGATCTTATGGCGGTGACTAGCATCAGGAACCAATGGGAGAGCGGGAGGATGGTGGCGAGTCTACTCTGTTGGCGGCACGCGAGTTTTAAAATTGTTATCGGTGGTCCGGGCGAATCTCGGGATTTTACAGAAACAACCTTTCGTAACCTGAACTATTTTTGTATATAGAGCCAAGAAAATCTTCGTATTTGCTTTCGTAGCTTGAATTTTTCGTAAGCTGGGACTTTCGTATGACGAGGTACCACTGTATATCAAATATATTTCTATCACCAGAAATAAATTCTTCTGATTGCATGTTAGCCGAGCTGGAAATAGATAAAAAGTAAAGGTTGGAAGCAGTAGAACTTTGGTTGAAGGGCTAGTGTAAAAAGCTCTCAATACAGTCTACTGTGTACTGTGTCTGGCACATTACTGTAAAAGCACATCAGAGAAAATTTGTGGACCACAAATGGTGGGTTTGTATTGAAAAATGATTTTCATACATTCAACTTCCCTGTCAGATATATACTTAGCTATAGACTCCGTCGTCCCCGACAGAAATTCAAATTTCGCGGCACACACTACAGGTAGGTCAGGTGATCCCGCCGCCTGCCGCTGGGTGGCAGGAATAGGAACTATTACCGTTTTAAGCCAGATTTTTCTCTGTCGCGGTACTAGTAACATCGTTGCTAGTTCCTCCTGACTTGAATTTCGAATTTCATTACGCCGTTGATCTTTTGGACTGCTATTTGGTGACGTATTGGATCTTTGGTTTGGCATACGCTATTGTGGACTGTTTTTTGGATTTGGCTTTAGAATTTCTCATAATGTCTGACGTGTCGATTTCGTTCAGAGTGTGTGTGAATGAGAATTGTTTTGTGAGACTGCCGAAAGCTTCGGTGGATCCTCACACCTCTTGTAAAAATTGTAGAGGGAATGTATGCTCTCAATTGAATGCATGTGATGAGTGCAAGAATTTGAATGAGGAGGAATGGAAGTTGCTTAATTCCTACCTAAGAAAGTTGGAGAGAGATAGGACTAGGAAAGCCTCTTCCAAGAGTGTAAGTAGGTCGGTCTCTAACGAGCCAGTTAGCGGACTATTGCCTATTGATAACCCTATTGTTTCCTCCCATACAGCTTTACCTTCCCGATTATCGGACTCGGCAAGCTCAACATCTGAAATTGCGAGTCTGAAAGCTTCGCTTAAACATATGGAACAAAAAATTAAAGAACTGGAAGGTAAGTGCAGTGAAAGTGTTCCCAGTGAAGTGGAGGGTGCGTCTGATCGGCTCTGTCTCGCTCCCAGGCCTAGACCTCTTTCAAGCTCCAAGACCAGTGGAGAAGGAATGTCGAAAGCCGCAGGGAGGTTTCAGAGAATCCCCACCGGTCAGGCGTCCCCTCGGCAGATCTGTAGTTACGTCCGGGCTGCCAAGGATAGTCGTGGAAAGACGTCCTGAAACAGTGTTTTTCTTCGTCTGATTCCTCATCTAGAAAAGGATGGAGTTCGGATAGATTGTCGAGACCTTCGAAGAGAACTTGGAAGTCTCCTTCATTCGACTCAAGCCCTGAAGAATTTCCGGAAGAATATCCTCCGGAAAAAAAGGAAGAAGAATGTATATTCAGAAGCTTCTTCTCCTGCATCGGAGGTTGGAAAGAGAGACGTAGCTACGAATTTGTTAGAGGATATGCAGAAACAGATATCTTCCCTAGTAGGAGTTCTTAAATCTGATCAGCCTAGAAGGAAGGATAGATTCTCCCTATCAAAAGATCCCGTCCGTTAGAACTATCTGAGAGCTCGGACGAGGCGCTTGCCAGAAGCTTGGCGCCAGCCAGACGTCAGGCTACTGTCAAGCGCAAAACGCCGTCAAGGCGACAAGATGTGTATAGGGAACTTCCTACGAGGAAGAAAGTACATGAGATGTCCGTATCGAGGAGTAAAATTGGAACTCCCGAAATCGGACGAACTCCTGAAAGGAAGCGCAAAGAGCCTGAAGCGTCTGAAAGCGCCTGAACGCCTGAAGCGCCTGAAGGTGCGCCTGAAGCGCTGGAGCGCCTGGGGCGCCTGGAGCGCCTCGGGCGTCTCGGGCGCCTGAAATGAGGCGTAAAGCTCTTCAAGTAAAAGGAATGAGGCGCAACGCGCCTGAAAAGCCTGAAGTGGCTAAAGGGAAATATTTAACTCCTAGAGAGCCTAGAGCGCCTGATATAAAACATAGGGCGCCTGGAGAGCCTAGAACGCCTCAAAGGAAAAACAAAGCGCCTAAAGAGCCTGAGGCGCCTGAAACGAGGCGCAAAGCGCCTGAAGCGTCCGAATGGAGACGCAAGGCGCCTGCAAAGCCCGAAGGACGTAAAGCGTCTAGAGCGCCTGAAAGCAGGCGCAAGGATTTGTACAACCCAAAATACAATTTGGATGAGTTATCGGGATTTGAAGCGGACTTGGAGGCTCCTCTTTGGGATTTTTCTCAAGATCAATTTTCCCCTGACAGGGCCTCTAGGTGTCGCACAGGTGATCGTAGCCCCTGTCGGGAAGGAATTGATCATGAAAAAAGAGAACGACATATAAGGACTTCTCCTGGTAGGGACGAAAGTTGTCGCACAAGCGGCCACCGTCCTTGTCAGGAGGGCCTTAGGGTAAAAGAACAACATCGGCCTTCTCCTGGCAGGGACTCAAGATGTCGCACAAGCGACCGTAGCCCTTGTCAGGTTGCAGCCGGTGTTGCTGCAAGCCCTGTGCATTCCCGGGAGAGAGGAGTCCCCGGTCGCGCACTCTTCTCCGAATAAAACTCAACCAGAATTAGGTGATGTTTCGGACTCTGAAGAAAACAAGGGGGCAGGTCTTTCTGATTATAAGACACTAGCAGCCCTCTTGTTAAAAGAATTTGGAGAGTCTCTGAGTCCTGCTGCCCCTCCTTCTCCTCGGTCTTTATTTTCGAGTAAGAAGGCTGCGAAGTCTTCCTCTTTCTTGAAGATGCAACCGACCATTTCAATGAAGAGGGCTTTGCAGTCGGTCGGGAATTGGCTTAAAACCAAGGAGGAGGCGGGGAAGACTGTGTTTACCTGTCCCCCTTCCAGGCTATCAGGGAAGAGAGGGATTTGGTATAGCACAGGGGAATCTATGGGACTTTCTCTTCCCTCATCTGCTGAAGCGGACTTCTCGACCTTGGTGGATTCGGCAAGGAGGCATGCACTTCCAGCAGCCAAAACAAGCTGGACAATGTCTGAAATGGACCATCTCCTCAAGGGAATATTCCATGTCTTGGAAGTTTTTAACTTCCTAGATTGGTCCCTTGGGGCTTTGGCCAACAAGACTCAAGACCCTCAGTTTTTGGAACCAGAAGTCTTGCATAGTGTTTTGGCATGCATGGACAAGGCAGTGCAGGACGGATCGGCTGAAGTGGCATCCTTGTTCGGGACAGGAGTATTAAAGAAGAGGGCTGTCTTTGGTTCTTTTCTTACCAAAGCAGTCTCTCCAGTACAGAGGGCTTCTCTTTTATACGCCCCTCTGTCTAAACAGCTGTTCCTTCTCTAGTTTGGTAAAGGACATTTCCCATACGCTTACTGAGAAGCAACACAGGATTTGCTGGTACATTCTGCTAAGAAGCCTAGGCCAGCTGCTTCTGTTTCGAAAGAGGGAGTCAACACCTGCCCAACAGCCCTTTCGAGGTAGAGCTTTTAGCCGAGCCCCAAGGAAGAGAGGAGGAGAGAAAGAGGAAGATCTTCCATTAGAGTTCCAAAGAAGAACGCAAAATGAGATTCCAGTCCTCCAATCACCAGTAGGGCCAGACTTCTGGGATTCTCGGAAGCATGGGCTTCAATGAAAGCAGATTCTTGGTCCCTACAAGTGCTGAGGAAAGGATACCTCATCCCCTTCAAGAACAGACCTCCATTGACGACGACTCCGAGGGAGCTGTCGGCGAGATACAAGGACCCTGTAAAGAGAGAGATCCTTCTTGGACTGGTGCAGCAAATGTTGGAGAAGGAGGCCATCGAGGTAGTAACAGGATCCGCACTCCCGAGGTTTTTACAATCGCCTATTTGGTGCCGAAGCCTCGGGGGGGTGGAGGCCTGTCCTGGACGTGAGTGCATTGAATCGCTTCGTGGAGAAGACAAAGTTCTCCATGGAGACATCCAACTCGGTTCTCTCTGCTCTTCGTCCAGGAGATTGGATGGTCTCCCTCGACCTGCAAGATGCATACTTTCACGTCCCCCTGCATCATTCGTCGAAGAAATATCTTCGATTCATGGTACAGGGAAGGATTTATCAGTTCAGGGCTTTGTGTTTCGGCCTCTCGACGGCTCCTCAGGTGTTTACAGCGTTGATGAGAAACGTAGCAAGATGGCTACATCTGAAGGGGGTGAGGATATCTCTTTACCTAGACGATTGGCTTATAAGAGCGCAGACAAGACAAAAGTGCTTGGAGGACTTGGAGTAGCTCTTCAGTTGACCAGATCTCTCGGATTGCTAGTAAACCTCGAGAAGTCTCACACAGTCCCCAGTCCAGACTATCGTCTATCTGGGGATTTCGGATGGATTCTCGGGGTTTTCGAGCGTATCCATCCCAGGAAAGAATCTCGAAAGGGTTGGAGAAAATCTCGGTCTTCCTAGAGAAAGAACGAAGCTCAGCGAGGAATGGCTCAGTCTTCTGGCACTCTTTCCTCGCTGGAGCAGTTCATCTCTCTAGGGAGACTGAATCTGAGACCCTTGCAGTTCCATCTCAGAAGGAGTTGGAACAGAAGAAAAGGAGATCTTTTGGATACCTTTCCTATAGGAGAGAGTATCAAAAACCACTTACGATGGTGGTTAGGACCACTGACAAGAAACGAAGGAGTGTCCTTGGCCCTTCAGAACCCTCACCTAGTGTTATTCTCAGACGCTTCGGACACGGGGTGGGGAGCAACACTAGGGACGAAGGAAGTGTCAGGCAGTTGGACAGAAGAACAGAAGGCCTGGCACATAAATGTTAAAGGAACTCTTAGCAGTGCACTTAGCACTGCAGGTTTTCGAGAACGAAGTCAGAGGCATGGTGGTCCAAGTCAACTCGGACAACACCACGGCTCTGGCTTATATAAGAAAACAAGGGGGGACACACTCCTTTCTCCCTTTACCAACTAGCAAGGGATCTGTTGATATGGACAGAAGAAAGAGGGATTCGACTCCTGACGAGGTTCGTTCAAGGAGGAAAGAATATAAGAGCAGACAGACTGAGCAGGAAAAAACCAGGTCCTTCCAACAGAGTGGACCCTTCATTCACAAGTCTGCCAGCAACTATGGTCTCTTTGGGGGAAGCCGCAAGTGGGGGACCTGTTTGCAACATTCCTATCCAGGAGAGATGGAGAACTTTTGCTCGCTGGGGGACGATCCCAGAGCCCTATCCATAGATGCCCATGCTCATGGATTGGGAGGGCATAGACGCGTATGTGTTTCCCCATTCAAGATGCTGGGGGAAGTAATGAGAAAGTTCGTGTCCTCGGAGGGAATGAGAATGACATTGATCGCTCCTTATTGGCCTGCAAGAGAATGGTTCACAGAGGTACAGGAATGGATAGTGGACTTCCCCAGATCTCTTCCCGAAAGGACAGATCTGCTCAAACAACCCCACTTCGAGAGGTATCACAAAAAAATATCCATATCACGCTCTCGCTCTGACTGCCTTTCGACTATCGAAAGATTGGTCAGAGCGAGAGGCTTTTCTCGCGAAGCGGCAAAAGCAATTGCTGGAGCAAGAAGGTCCTCAACCATGCGGATATATCAATCGAAGTGGGAAGTTTTCCGTAGATGGTGTAAGGCGAAGAAGCTGTCCTCCTCCGATACCTCTGTGACCGAAATTGCTGATTTTCTTTTGTTTTTACGAGAAGAATCTCATCTGGCAGTGTCAACCATTAAAGGTTATAAGAGCATGTTATCAGCGGTGTTCAGGAATAGGGGCCTGAACATAGAGAATAACAAAGATCTGCATGATTTGATTAGATCATTTGAAACTAAAAAATTAAGAACTTCTCTCACCCCTAGTTGGAATCTGGATGTGGTTCTCAAATACCTTATGTCGGAGAGATTTGAATACCCCAACCCCCCGATAAAGCTACTTTCCGGGACTTGACTAGAAAATGCATTTTCTTAATAGCTCTCGCCACTGCGAAAAGAGTGAGTGAGCTGCAAGCGCTTGACTCTAGAGTGGGTTTTAAGAAGGATTCGGCTGTATTGTCCTTTAAACCTTTATTTCTAGCAAAAAATGAAAACCCCTCGAGACCTTGGCCTAGGACTTTTGAAGTAAAAGGCCTTTCTCAATTAGTTGGGAATGAAATGGAAAGAACTTTATGTCCTGTGAGAACTTTGAAATTTTACCTGCAGAAGAAGAAGCAGTTGCAGGGTTGCAATCAGAGTTTATGGTGTGCAGTTAAAGACCCTAGAAGAGCTATGTCAAAGAATGCCTTAGCATTTTTTGTTAGAAACATCATAACGGAAGCCCACATGAGCTGTGATAGTGAGGCATATAAGACCTTAAGGTTATAAAAGCACACGAACAGTACGTGCAGTCGCTACATCATTGTCGTTCAACAAGAACATGTCAATGAAGAACATCTTAGCGGCCACGTATTGGAGATGTAACTCAGTGTTTCGCCTCACATTACTTGAAAGATGTGAGAGTGACATATGAGAAATGTTTCTCTCTTAGGGACCTTATGTATCAGCAGATACAGTGCTGGGGAAAGGAGAGAAAGACTGATCCTTAATATTAATTTTGGTCCTTATATTTTATATATTGTGATTTTAAAATTATTGGTGTTGAGTTTTAGGTTGTTTGAAAGGTGTTTGGGGATAACGCCTTTCAATCATATTTACTAATCCACGGTTAGGATCGGGTGATCGGGATCAGTATTTTACTCCTTTATATGCCAGGAGGCATAGGTATATTGTCATGTAAGTGAATAAGACTCCAGTGACAATTGCCATTAGGTTCTGTTGAGTAAGTGGATAAGACCCCATTGACAGTCCTTTTCAAGAGTTCTCAGCCATAGGGCACACCCTCGCTGAAGCTTTTGAGGCGAAGCAGACTTCTCAGCACAAGCTAAGAAATCTTCCGCCTAAACAGGTAGGAACTAGGGTATTATTAATTAACTTGTATTACCTACAACATATGTTGTTTACCTATTAGGTCAGTAATTAGCTGTCTCTTGCCCTCCGCCAAAGGTGCCAATCAGCTAAGTATATATCTGACAGGGAAGTTGAATGTATGAAAATGATATTGTTATTGTACAATAAAGTTTCATACATACTTACCTGGCAGATATATACGATCGTATGGCCCACCCAACCTCCCCTCAGGAGACAGGTGGAAGAGAAAAATCTGGCTTAAAACGGTAATAGTTCCATATTCCTGCCACCCAGCGGCAGGCGGCGGGATCACCTGACCTACCTGTAGTGTGCCGCGAAATTTGAATTTCTGTCGGGGACGACGGAGTCTATAGCTAAGTATATATTCTGCCAGGTAAGTATGTATGAAACTTTATTGTACAATAACAATATCATTTTTTTTCTCATAATATTTCCATTCCTCTGTCAGCAGGGAGAAATTAAGTATAGATAGTACATACTTAAAATATCCTTTCAGTTGTGACCAGCTTTTCAAGTGAAATTTGAAGTAAACTGAAGTTGATGGTCATACATTGATTTATAATTTTGGTATTTTTGTATTTTAATAGACTTGTGGAGGTTGTAAGGTAGCTCGATATTGTTCCAAGCCACATCAAGCCAAAGACTGGAAGGCAGGGCATCGGCAAGAGTGTCAGCATCCAGGTAGAGTACTGTAATATATTTTATTTTATTATTTACTTCTTGTTTACAGAAATTCGTTTTAATACTTTTTAAGTAGAATTTATGATAATTAGATATTCTTAAGGTTAGTAATCTCTCAATTCTTTGGATTAATAGACCCAAGGGCCTGTCAGATAAGGGTGATATTTGAATTATGGTGGGTAAAAAAAGATCGATGGGTGTTCAGGGACAACTCCAAACCCTTCCTCCTCTGCCTTGTGAATACTGCATAACTGTACACCAAATATACCTATACTCAACAGCCATCATATTTTAAACTGAAAACTTGATACAAAAACTATTACCTACCTTATTTTCCCTTATTTGTAACAAAATAAACTGTAAATACACTTACGGATATTCAAGGGCAATTCCATAAACTTCCTCACCTTACCTTGTCAAAACTCCATAACATAGACTAAATATGCATAATAAAAGAACCATCCCACTCTAAACTGAAAACTGAAGGCAAAAAAGTAGATATCTACCTTATTTTCCCATAATTGCAACAAAAAAAGTAAACCCCTTCTTCTCTCGTATATGATGCGCAGTATGGTAGGCTACACGTTTTTCATTTGCTCCAAACACTAAAATACATCATACCATACACAAAAAAAGTAAACCCCTTTTTCTCTCACTTGCAGCACAATGCAAGAGTTCACACACAAAACAATTTTTATCATTTTTCTTAGAATTAATTATACAGAATAAATCTAACACATATAAAAATCTTTTTTACTCTGTCATTTACCTGTGTACACTGCCCTTGATGCTAACTATGGCCTGACATTTTAAAAACTTGTTGGGAAGTTGAAAATTCCTTCTCCACCTCTTTCCCCCCTCCATCAGTTTGACTGTGTCATCAAAACTGCCCCTGTGACTCATAGGAGACATTAAGTGGTGAAGTGGTTGGAAGAGGCATAGAGGTGCCAAGGGAGTCAGATTCATCAAACTGGGGCAGCAACACATCAGATTCTTGGCTGAAGGAGCTCTGCATATAGACAAAGGCAGCAGATGTGCTTCCCTTGAGTTCTAAGTTGAAGGACTGTTTACCAAAGAAGTGGATGGGAATGGGCTTGGGTGCACGGAGGTTTGGGATCTCAGGACGCTGTCAGTGGTATTTTTAGGATACGAATGACAGTTCTACTTTGCAATGATAACCTGTTGGTACTCTCACAATTGACCAGCTGTGTCCAAAGCCCTGGCTAACTCATTATGCTGAATACCATTTCTTCTTCCACAGATAAAGTAAGTAATTCATCTTGTCCTGGAAGTAAGCAGTTTTTATTCCCTGAACATGAAATTTCAATGGAACCAGAGGAACTTGAGGAAGAAGTTCCTAAGACTGAGGAGGAAGTTATGAAGGAGTATGAAAAATTGCTACTCTCGGGGCAGGTTCAAAGTACTCGCGATGATGGTAAGTTGAGCTGATCCCTTCAGTTTATTAATGTAACTGTAAATGAATGCTCTATTTTTGTGAACCTTGTAGCACATTCGTAAAGGCAGAAGATATAGCCAACTCAGCAGTCACTTGCTGAGGTAATACCGCTGGAGACAGAATAGGACTTGAAGTCTAATGTTGGTCTTTTTTTCTCTTGGTACAGCACTTTTCCTCAGTGTATGCAAAGATAGTCTGTGTTATTTTCATATTTTCATCTCATAAACACATAATCACAATAAGTTGTCACAACTGGGTTTTTAAAAATATTCTTTTAAAAAGGTTCCACTGATGCCATCTTTGGGTAGCAAGGATAAACAAGAAACTATTACTTTCCATAGTAAAGTGATATAGATTTGTGTTTGAATAAATATGTTAAATGCAACTTATTTTAGTAAAATTAGTGCATACTTATGTCTAACTTAAAAGTATTTAAAAGAAAAAAGTGGGTAGTGTTTGCCAGTAAGGACATGCAGAATGTGCAAAAAGGATGACAGTTCCTAAAATCTATGACTTCTCTGGATTAAATAGCCCACATAAATTACAGCCTTCAAGTAAGCAGGAAGTTTCAGTGGAAAATGGAAATAAGGCAAGCTCTGTGAAAATGAGAAATATTAATGTTAGAACTATGTCAGAAAAAAGTAGTGAAGTGGAGGAGATGGATGTCAAGTGGAAGAAATGTGGACATTGTTTATTTATACATGCAGGCACAAAGATATTCCATGTTGACAGGGAGTGATATAGGTTCTGGTGGAATGATGGCGAGACAAAACAATGGTTATGAAGAAGTATAAAGTCATATGCCGAACTTACGCAGGGTTAGGTTCCAGGCCCCCTAGTGCAAGGTGAATTTTTGTGTAAGTTTGGCAAGGTCTGTAAAAATGCTAATAAATGCTTATTTCTAGAGTTTGAATACTAAATATGCTTCCTAAGAATTAAGCTAACTTTTAAATGAAATTAAAGTTATTGTTGGTAAAAATATAGGAGAGAGTGAAGATTACATTAGTACTATTTCTCTCGTCTTTCCCCCTTCTGACCAATCTATTTGTAGAAGTCTTCTCAACTTCATTTTTAAGAACTTCTTTATTCTGTCTATTTCTGTTTGTTCTATGTTCTGAAATTCCTTTTCATGAACAAACTGCTTTTTATTTATGTCTGTGTTCTAGAATGGTGCATTTACAGTTGTAGACGTTAAAGGTAAAATTAGATCAATTTAGAATTATGTGCTGCTAACTACGAGAGAGAGAGAGAGAGAGAGAGAGAGAGAGAGAGAGAGAGAGAGAGAGAGAGAGAGAGAGAGAGAGAGAGAGAGAGAGAGAGAGTTGTCCTTAATTTAAGTGAGTGAAATTATTTATGAATTATTATAGAGAGAGCAAAAGTATATAAGAATCCGTTGACTTGCTAATCACGGCACACTCCCCCATTCTGTCACATCAAATTGATATATTTGACAGCTCTGGCTTTGAGCTTCTCTTCAACAAGTTAAACAAAAGATAGAGGAAAGATATTTTGTTTCTTTAATATACTATCACATACAAATTTTGTGATTACAGTTATATTATTATTGTTATTATTTGAAAATATTGATAAACATATGAGAGAAAGAATATTATTTTTATTAATGATATTCAATTTACATACACGTAAAAGCTTGAAATCTTATAAATTACATAAAATATTAAACAAATACTTTTAGACAAGGTTGTTAATTACTGATGGTATGAGAAAACTCTGCCCACTTGTCGGTATGCACTCCACTTTGCTTTTGGCTGCCTACATGTGAAGACATCTCTGCCCTTCTCTGCCCAACTGCCATTTGCTTTATTTATTTTTTGATTGGTCAAAATGGTTTTTTCATCAGGCCACCGTACACCTGAGGAGAATTCAGCCCTCAAGAGACTAGACAGCAACGTGTGTGGGGGGCGAGACAGTGCTGGTTCATACTTCTAGGTCGGTTAGTCTATTAGTCTGTTAGTCGGGAACGTACTGATTCTAGGATCCTCCCCATACTCTTTGCTAGAGGGAGGGGAAGGCCGTGGTGATAGGCTTCAATTCATTCACCAGGCAGTGGCTAAGACCAGTAGGGTTTTTGTGTGGCACTGTGGCTCAACCCTCTGGTCAGGCTGATCATTTCCCTTTGGTCAGCGCAGGGAAAGTCTCAGAGTTCCTCGACTCCTCATAGAGGTATCCAGACTTCTACCCCAGTAGAAGACAGAGAGGTACAGCATTTCTTCCTGATTGCTGCCGATTGGGCAAGTACCTGTTGAGAAGTACCTGTTGAGCCACTGGGCAAGCTTGGCAGTGAAATGGAGTGGAAGCATGGGTAGCAGAGGCCTGTTAGATACAGTTCTGATACCCCTAGTGTCTTCATCATCCCTCTCCCTCTTTCCAGTCTGGTTCTGAGTGTTTGATCCTTGCTCATGGAAGGACCTTGCCCTGTGGAAAGAGGTGAATGCAATGCTCCTGGAAGGCACTCTGGGAGTCTTCCACACCTCATTTCACTGAACTGGTTTGTTCACCAGAACTGGTCCTAAATGGAACTTCCCTTTCTGTTCTCAGTTCCCTCTCGTTCCATCAGAGAGGATGACTTCTTGCTTTTTGGGGATTTGATAGATGTATATGTTCAATACCTACCCATTGGTCCTCCTGCATGTATTTCCTCTTAACCCTTGAGGGGGTAAGCTTGGTTGCATAGGTACGTCTATAGAAGTATCAGTGCAATTGGCTGGTTCTGGCCAGCTCGTTGCTGTAGTCATTAGGACAGAGATCAACTCTTTGAGTTTATATAATGACTTAGGTATAGCGATCAACTTTGAGAAGTCAAATATCACATGCAAGCAGAGGGTAAAGTATCTGAACATGCTTATAGACAGGGCAGCAGTGAGGATCCTCCCTTTGGATTCTCATATTGGCAGGTTCAGAGAGGCGGCAAAGAAGTTCCTGTCTCAGCAGGAACAACCTGCTTGGCAGTGACATGTTGTTCTGGTTCGTCCGTCACCATTGTAGTTTTGGGCCCTTAGGGGCGGTTTCACCTCCACGCCCTTTAGTGGAGGATGAAGGTGGACTGGAGATCTGCCTTTCTCTCATCTTCCTCTGTTGGTAGCTAGGCAACGGAAACCTCTCAAGTGCCTCAGTGGTGTGATCGGTATGGTCTTGACCTGCCACCTCGGTGGCTGCGAGTTTGATTCTCGGGCATTCCATTGAGGTGTAGAGATGTGTATTTCTGGTGATAGAAGTTCACTCTCGACGTGGTTCGGAAGTCATGTAAAGCCATTTGTCCTATTGCTGAATGACCACTGATCCATGCAAACACCATACAAACAAAACAAACAAACGGGAACCTCTCTTTCGGGGTGCCTTTAGGCACTCCCCTCGCGAGGTGCTCTTGTTAACTGGATGCATTTGCTAGGGATAGAGCACACACCTGGAAGATTGTTTGTCACAGTGTGTGAGACCAGAACAACTGACACTGCAACATCAGTGTTCTGAGAATTAAGGCAGCTTTTTTTAGCCGAGCTAAAGTTTCGGGCATGAGTAATGGGGCACTCAGTGGTGTTGACAAGCGACAACTGCATGTAAGTAGCATATATTAACAAGCAGGGGGGACTGGTGTTCCTCCAGCTGCACAGGTTAATGGTGCAGATACATGAAAAGGCAGTAGCATGCTTGGTGGAGCTGTCAGCTAGGTACATTCCAGGGTCTCAGAATGGGGTACAGACAAGCTCAGTTGCCAGAGCCTGGTGACAGAGATGGAGTCCCAACGCCAAGACATTGCAGAGAGACTCTCAGGTATGGGGAGTCCCAGCCATGATCTCTCCATAACTGGCATGTCAGAAGTTAATTCAGTTCAGCTTATTTGTGCTGGATCGTAAGTTACAATGGAGGATGTTTGTCCAGCACCTAAGGGACATTTTAGAGGCTTATACCTTCCTCTCTGTCTGATTTGCTAAGTGATCAACAGGTTCTGATCATCCTGGATTCTGGTTTGACCCTGATGGCTCCCAGTGGCCAGCACATCAAATGGTTCCCAGACCTGCTGGCTCTGTTTTATTAGGGATTCCCCCATGGCACAGCTTTCTGTACCAGCCGCGTGTTAGAGGTATTACCAGGCAGTGGAGGTAATGGCACTTCACACCTGGAGACTATCCTGCATCTGCGAGCGAGAGGGTTGTGTCTCGGCACATAAAGAGATGCCTGGATACTTACAGAATGTTCAGTGGCTTTGCACCGGGTTAATGAACCTTCTAAAGTAGTCAGGGTAGTCGACTGGGGATCTCTCTAATCAGAGCTTCTTTGCAGGTAGCAGACTTAATTGCACTTTTCCACTGTGAGAAGCTTCTCTTTGTCTCAGCCATTAACCCCTTCAGCACTGGGACGTACACATGTACGTCTTTTACGGTACAGTAATAAAAGACCGGGACGTACGCGTGTACGTCTTTCATCCCTCCTCGAAAAGCAAAGCGTTTTCTTCAGCTTGGATGGTTTCCAGACACAGTATTGTGTACGAGAGAGGTGCTGAAGCTCCACCCACAATTCATTCTATCCAATGAGCGTCCGATGGACGTCGTGACGTCATTTTCATATGGGATATTAGGAGGGGTACTGGCCAAGGCCAACATGTGCCAGTACGCCTCAGGCTATTGTCTGAGAAGGATGATTAAGATTTTGTCCGTAAACCATGTAGATTTGAACTCTAAACCTTTTTCCCTTTAGATTGCAGTTATTTTATGTTTTTTTTTCAGTATCATGTCAGATGATAGTGTTTCAGAGTCAGGGTCTGAGTACCTGCCAAATCTATCAGATGATGATTATAGTGATAATTTCTTAGAGGTTGACAGTGACAACGAGTGTTTGGAAGACATTGAACCTCTTGTCGATGAAGGCTGGCGGTTCATAACTGATCCATCTTGTGACTTGCGCCCAGACCCAGCCCCCCCTGATTCACGGAGGGTGGCAATGGGATTCCTGCTTACACACCAGATTTCACCTGCTTACGTGATGCATTTTTTCCCTTTTTTGTGGTGATGTAATAGACAAATTGTGTGAATGGATGAATGCTCGGGCATAGTACTTTCTTCAACAGGAAAGCGTAAGGTGAAAGGACTTCTACGGAGGCCTGTTACTCGTGATGAGGTGTGTTTTTTATAGCTTGCTGATGATAATGGGGTGAATAAACTGCCCCATATGTATATACGTATTGGTCACGAGATGCTGTTGCTTTTATTATCATTATTATTATTACTATTATTACTGTTTTATTATTATTATTACCAGTGCCGTAAACATTCATTGATGTATACGCTGTTTCTGTATGAAACCTAGGAATAACTGTTTCAGTAAGAAAACTAGTACTGCTATTACCACTACTACTATTTTACTACTACTTTACTACTTTTTCTGCTACTTTATTTCTATTACTTTACTACTATTTCTACTACTTTATAACAGTTCCTACTTCTGCAATTACTTTTTCCACTAAATATTCCTATTTTTTCCGATATTATTACTATATTTTTTGTAATTTTTTGACAATGGGGTAAAAAATATTCATTGATATCCGTACACACAATGTTTTCACGTAAGAATATAAAGGAAAAATATGAATAACATAAAATTTAGTGAGAGCAAGTAATGATTGATACTCGCGGTCAACAGGGGGTCTCATGCGGTATGCAAGCATTTGCAGCAGTGCAGCAGGCCGGTGGCGAAGGGGTTAAGGGTGATAGAGCTGATATTGACCAAGTCTTTCGGTTGAAGGAAAAGATCTCTTGTCCCTGTGAGGGATCTTTTTACTTCTGAGAAGTTTTGAGCACTCTTACCCACTTGGAGAACTCAGGCCCCTGAGTGAGTTGCAATTCTCATCTTGAGGAGCATAGCCCATATACAGGCGGCCCTCGGTTAGCTGCAGGGGTTCCGTTCCTGGCCATCGACGCTAAGCGACTTTAAAGCCTACGGTCACCGAACACCTTTCGAAATTCTAGACCAGTCAAACGGCGCCGTAATCCCGCGATGGCGCAATAAGTAAAATTATATTTATGCAGTATAGATCTAAAGAATTTACTGTACAGTACATTATAGTATTATAAATACTCTAAAGTGAAAAAAGCCTAGCTTTAATCCTTTGGGTGTCTAGAGTATGTAAAGATATAATAAGGTTTTATACAGTGTACAGGTAGCTGTAGTGTTCAAGTTACGATAATTCGTCTTACGAGAATCCGTTTTTATGAGAGACCAAATTATAATAGCCTAACTTTATCCCATCTTCTAGTTACATAAATTCAAAAACCGCAAAAGAGAATGATGAAAGTATGGTTTTAACGTTATACTCGTTGCGTAAACGTGTACAGCCATGAACAACCGAACATGAAATTATTATTTTTTTTTTTCTAACTACAACCGAATTCGATAACATCAGTTTGGCTTGTATTTCAATCATCGTACTATAGTACACTATTACTGTAGTTGTTATAAACGACATTATGTAGAATAGAACTGAAATATCTTAATTAATAACTTTATTTGCTATAGATCAAAGATCAATCGGGAAATATACTGTTAAATTTAAACCTAGTTATAACTGAAGCCGAGAAAACTGTTCAAGCTGCTAATGACTATTATTGTGAGCGCCTCAGCGTCGTGGTTGGTATGGTATTAGCGTCCCACCTCGGTGGTCGCAGGTTCAATTCTCGGCCATTCCATTGAGGAGTGAGAGATGTGTATTTCTGGTGATAGAAGTTCACTCTCGACATGGTTCGGAAGTCACGTAAAGCCGTTGGTCCCATTGCTGAATAACCACTGGTTCCATGCAACGTAAAAGCACCATACAAACAAACAAACAAACAAATTATTATTGTGCATTGGCTACAAGGATAAAACTCCGGTAAACGTATGCCATCAAACACAACCGTAGATAAAATTGAGATAAAATAATTTTAACCCTTAAAAAAACATATAAGTTGGTAAAATTCACGATTGTCTTGTAAAAGAGGCCCCACAAAGGGTTGTGAATAGTCATTTTCAACTTCTCTTGGAAGGTAGGGAAAATTTAAAAAAAAATATTTTCTTTCACCATTTACATTTGCATGTCTTTCTCTTTCCATCGATGTGTTTTTTTTCGTAAACTGGCCGACGTCAAACTTTACCCAGCCTGAGGAGCTGAATATCGATATATTTACCCGACCAGTAAGCGTTAAGTGATTTTTTTGTTTTTGTAACTTTTGATGTTCAAAGCATCATCATGTCCATTGTGAGTATGTTGAATGCTGAAGCTGTTTGCCATGTGTGCAATGTGTGTCCAGTGGTCATTGAATAAAGACTATGAAGAACTAATATGATTTTTTGTAGGTTGAAGATGAAATAAAACCCCTGTTCTTTTATGGAATTATTGGAATTTTTTTTAAAATTGCAGTTAAAACACCAAATCCCTAAGTTGTATAAGAAAGGATTATTGTCCTCATCATCAAAAGGAGTGAAACTAGATCAGAATACAGGGACATGATATGTATCAGGGTCCTGTTTGATCTGACTACTTAACCAAGCTGTTTTGTTTTGGTTATGCTGCCCATATGCTTCTTAGTGGGTAGTATTAATCTTGGGTGTGAGTCATGTAGGTCAGGCGTTTGGCATTCTATTAGTCAATGGAATAAGTCTGAAGCATTAGTTTTGGAAAATCAGGAGAGCTTATTTTGTCTATGAAATGGCTGATGTTAGCTAAACCACTAAAAGATTTGTATTCAGTCACCACAGGTATTGAGTTCATTACCTTTTTGCTCCTGAATAAAAGCTGATTATCTGGAAAATTCATTCTGGTCAAAACCAAGCAATGGATAATAAAATGTCAGAATAAAATAGTCAACATGGCAAAGACAACACACCATGCAAAGTAAGGTACCCTTCAGGATAGCCACTTTGGACAGAAAAATATGAGTGAGTAGTTCTCAAGCAATAGAACTGTAATCCAAAAAAGTGTAAAGTCATGGTACTTAAGCTATGATACCTTCCTAGATGAAAAAAAAAGTTTTATTTTTGAATGACCTCATAGCTTGACATAGCTGAAGACTCTCTTCCCTTCTATCGTACATGTGATGAGAATGAAAGTTGTAATATCAATGTTGTCAGATGTATGAGGAAAAGACAGTGCATAGAGTATGGCAGACACTATTTAATGTGTGTGTATAAGCAAAGGAAAAGGACTGTACTATGAGAATTATACAAGATCAGAGATTTAGTAGCTCCAGAGATGCGGCAAGATTTTGCAGTTGTTTACTCTTAGATATCACATCCTGCAGAGAATTAGAATAAACGGAATTTTGGTATGATTTTTTTTTTAATTATACTTCTTTTTGTGTGTGTGGAACCATAACAGTAGACATTGGCACATGTGTGCCATTCATCTTTTATCGGGTTTTGTTGTGTATAACTATATAAAAGATTAATATTTTTTTGCAAGATTTAATGTTTGCTTCTGTTATCGGATGCAATATATTCATATCAGATAATAGTGAATTTAAGAAATTCATGAAACATATTTCCTACTAGATCCTGATACGGAAGACCTTCTTAAGATGGCAATGAAGGAAACTGACAAGCAGTTCCAGAGGTTTAGAACTCGCATCAAAGAATATGAAGACCAGGTAGGTAATATGGAGTAGTGTTTGGCATCTTTTACCAGGGAATAAGAATCGTCTTGGAGCTTGGGAATGTGTAGTAATCAAGATTGTGTAATACTGATGGAAATTGACTTGCTCTTGAATAATTCATGTACCCTTTGAGTTTTTCTTTGGACAAAATTTAATTCCTTACCTGTCATTAGCACACTTATTTTTTTCTGAAAATATACTAGATTGATAGTAACATGAGTTTACAGAAAGTCTGTATTTATATTTCTTGCTGATGGACATTGGATTAAGAGAACAATGATGCATGACTGCACATTCTTCAAATATTGATATACAGTGGACTCCCTGTATTCGCGTTCTCCGGATTCGCGGACTCGCACATTCGCGGATTTCCCTCTGGAACATTTCCCCCTATTATTCGCAGGAAATTTGCTTATTCGCTGTATTTTTCTATGAGAAATATCTGCAAATTCCTGTTTTTTATCAATTTCATCATAACATGCACTTTTTGTGATTAAACTATTAAAAAAAAACCAGGTATAAACATTTTTAGTGGGGTTTTCCTGAGTTTTAACTGACAAAATAGGCTTTTTTAAGCATTTTTATAGGTTTGAACTATTTGTAGGGGGTGTGTCTGGTACGCATCCCCGCGAATATGGGGGGGGGGCCCCCACTGTGTAGTATTTGATGCACGTGTTTACTGAATATATGAATTTGGAATGCACGTATGTACGCATGTATGTAGGATTTATCAATTCTATTTGTAAAATTGTATGTTAAACCTGTTTACTTTTAAGCAGTGTAACTAACACATAGAGAGTTGAACTGATTTGAGTATGGGCTTTGTATTTGTTTAGTGTTTGAAATACTGTTTTTGTAAATGTTTTTGTTGCTCTGCAACATTGACCACTTGTATCCACTTTACATTTTATCATCTAATGCACCATAGTAAATTGTACCTTTTTTGCATAATTATTTGAGTCTCATTATGATGCAAGATTTTAAATCCGAAACCATTGTCTGGTTTTCTATTACACTGACTGCAAGCATTGTTTGGATTTCATGAAACTTTAAGATAGAATGAATTTTAAACCCAAATGTAATTTTGAAGTTTGAGTAGTGCTTTCGGTAGATTTTAGTTGCCAAGGAAATAGTTTGTTCCTACACGATATACAAACCCTCAGTCCTTTACATAAGGAATTAATTTCGGCGTAGTTGGAATTACGGCCGTAAAAATCTTGAACAAGGTGGTTAGGCAGTAACTACCATTTGACAGGCGGGTAGGCGAGCCTGCCTGGATGTAAACACTCCACTTTACTTTTGGCCGTGTTCCGATAAAGACGTGTGTTTGTGAGCTCATGCTGACTGGTCGTTGATAATTTTTCCCGGTGGGATCTTTCTAGTTTATTTTTGTTTTTTAAATAAATATGCATATACGGTGTTTGATATTAATATTAAATTCAATTAATATACAAACCCATTTTTTGTGATAACCTTATAAACATATTATTTATATTCTTTCACCCTATAATGTGAGGAATGTATTTATCGTGAGGACGAGACATGTATTTAACGTGAGTGATATTGATCCTGTAATGAGACATGTATTCATCCAAAAATTACGCTTACGCTTGAGAATTACAGAGGGGAACTTCAGAGGTTTGTCCTTGTTTTGTTTTTATGGTAATTTCTCTTCTCCTTCATCCTTTCACTTACTATTGGACGATGGTAGAAGAGGGAGAGTGTGGTGTTGGTTTTGGGGGATCTCCTCTCACTTTGGAGGGTGGTGCCCTTGGATGTGAGAGGAGTATCCTCATTACTTTAATAATTTTTTCTTTATTTTACAGACTAACAGTGGTGATTGTGTTTACAGCAGTATTGGTTGGATAGCTCTTCGTATTGCTTATCCTAACCTTGGAATTGTACCTGTGACTGGAGCATGTTGTGATACCGATCCTCGAGTGTGTGTACTGATCCCCTGCTGGTAATCATTTCATTTACCACTATTACCCTGGAGTTACATCACTAGACGAAGCTGTCGCCGCTGCCCTGTGATGTTTATTCCTGATGGTAGAAGTCTGGCAGAATTTGGAGGAATCGAAGAGGAAGAGAGCTCGTCAAGTGTCATCATCCTCCTCTTCGAGATCATATTTTCATGTCTCCACCCCTTCGACTCCTAAGGCTCTTTGCCGTAGAAGAGAAGGTGCCCCCCTCCCCCTAAGAAGTCTTGTCGCAGGACTTCTAAGGGTCTGTCTCGCTCCGGTGAGACAGGTGGATCTTCCGCTGGTCCTCCCGTTCCTCCAGGACGGGGCCCGTCTCTCCTTCCTCAGGGAAGAAGAAGACGGGGACCATGGAGGTACCAGCCACCACTGGTACCTCCTCTCCCGGCTCCAAAGGTTCCACCTCCAGACCGGGAACCGTCTCGGCTACTCGGTTGCGAGTATCACTGAGTGTACGGTCACCTACGGGTGACTGTGCAGCCAAGGTCCAGACTGCTGAGTACGCTCACTGTCAGGATCCAGGCACAGAGTGGAAGGATGGTAAGAGCTGCTCAGGTGACTCTTGCCAGACTGGCGATTGCTTGCGCAGCGATCATCTGGTACCCAGATTTGATGTGACGTTCCTGTGAGATCGTCCACGCAGAGACTGGTGGAGGGTGCCCATCCAGTCTTCTTGAAAGGTTTCAGCCTCGACGAGGACTTAGACGAGTCGGAGGACGGTATCGGCTGTCTCCTGTCAGGTGCATGCTCAGCCCCACCCAGATGACGGTCACGTTCGTGCGACCGACCAGTCTTGGTGGTGGCAGATGCTTCACCTGCCATGCGAGAATTTCGTAACCCTCCTCGAGGAAGCATTCTCTCCACTGCTGCTCCATCAGGTCCTCCTTCCCAGGTCGCGCTGGTGCCTGATGGGAGAACCTTCTACCATCTTGAGGAAGTTGGCGAAGAAGAGGAAGGTGTCGTCGTCATCTTCATCGTCATCGTCATCGTCTTCTGCCGCCTCTTCCCCTTCGACTTCCAAGGCCCCCAACCGAGGAAAAAGAAGGTGGCCTTGCCCCTCACCAAGAAGTCTCGTACAGGGACTTCTAAGGGTCTGTCTAGCTCTGGTGAGACAGGTGAGTCTTCCGCTGGTCCTCCCATTCCTCCGGGAACAGGGCCTGTCTCCCTTTCCTCAGTGGAGGTACCAGCCACCGCTGGTACCTCCTCTCCCGGCTCCGGAGATTCCACCTCCTGGATTGGGAACCATCTCGGCCGCTGGTTCACAAGCGTCACTGAGTGTACTGTACAGTCACCTACGGGTGACCGTGCAGCCAAGGCCCAGACTGCTGAGTACACTCACCGTCAGGACCCAGGCACGGAGCGGAAGGATGGTAATATTTGCTCAGGTGACTCGCCAGACCGGCGATCGCTCACGCAGCGATCGTCCGGTACCCAGGGTTGACGTGACGTTCCTACTAGACCGTTCACGTGGCAAGGCTGGGAAGAGGTCCCCCCGGTCATGGACCTGGCACAGTGGTGCATCGAGAGGACGGTGCTTGCTCTCACTGCGTTAGTGGACACTACCAGTCACCCGACCGTCACTCCCACCAGGACCGGACGGCTCGCGCGACTGGTAGCAGCTCCCCTGACGCACGAGACCGACGCTACCGTCACATGACAGTCCCGCTGGACTGCACACATAGAGACCATTTTGGGCTCCCCCTTCGGTCCTCTTGAGAGGTTTCGACCTCGACGAGGACTGGGACGCGTCGGAGGACGGTATCGGCTCTCTCCTGTCCGGTACACACTCGGCCCCACCCAGGCGATGGTCATGGTAGCGGCAGACATTTCGCCTTCAGTGCGAGTTTCCTAACCCTCCTCGGGAAAATGATTTCTCCCGACAGTAACGTTTTCCTAGACTCTTGGAGCTGCCCATAACTCGCTTCTCCAGCTGCTAGTTCTCACTGGCAAGGTGAGCGAGAGCGTCCAGTCTTCCTCCCCCATTCCCTCTCTTCCTTGGTTACGCTGGGAGGGACGACATGAATGGGAGGGATCCTGCAGAGTGTTCTCTGTAGGATTCAGAGTCGGGGACTGCATTCCTGGAGGGACCTTCGGGTCCTACCGGACGTAAGTCCACGTCATTGAGGAAGGATCTTCCCCATTCCTCCTCGATTTCTACGGGAATCGGGAGGACCACCACCCAATGATCGTGTGACAAAATTCAGGGGGTTTCGCCAAGCCTTTAAAATTCTTCGGAATTTCTAGCACTCTCAGAGTGTTTTTGTCTTCTACGATCTGCAAACACTTGGGCGAGACCACAACACAGAGGGGGCGAGATGAGAATTCCTGATAATTTTTATTATGATAATTGGGAATCTCGCCGAATGCTCGAATTCCTTGGAATTTCTGGCGTCTCAGGAGTGTTTTGGTTTTCCTGTAATTTCCAAACACACTGTCGAGACAGACATTCCCGGTAATTGTTATTACGAACTCGGGAGTCTCGCAAAGCCATTAATTCCTGGAATTTCTTGGATTCGAGGGAAGTACTGCTGGTGAAGGAAGAATATCTTGGGAGGGGCTCAGCCTCGATGGACCTGACGGTCCATCGCCTCAGTACGCGGTCACCCCCGTGATAGAACGGGCAATAACATTCAATCCTCCTCTCTTTTTTTTCCCTTACTTCTTGGTTATACCAGAATGAAACAAGGAAATAAGCGGAATTCGGTGGAGTTTACTCAGAATTTGAACCGAGAGACTATGTTTTTGGTTCAATCCTAGGATCTTACCGAACATACGTCAGTCCGTTCAGGATGGATAGCACCGAGAGTTTGAATGCCTCTCCAGTGCTAACTGTTTTGGGAACATCCAGTTCAGCTTGAACTAGTCGTCTTCGGTATCCTGTTATCACCGTAGAAATCTTCCTTCGGGAAAACTTCACCTTCGCTCTCTTCATTAGAGGATGAAGGAGGCCTGCTTCCAGTCCTTTTTCTTGTTCCTCAAATGGAAGAGAATTTAGGCTGGAGGTCAATGTACAGGAACCTACAAATACACTACGTATATTTCTCTCGCGACATGCTTCTGATGAATTGTCCGAGTAGTAGGCACATAACTAGTTAACTCTACGGGTATGTGACTGAGACGAATAGTATCTTCTCTTAATTGAACTACAACTCGGGACTGCCTTGCAAGCCTCCCAAGAGTTACCGGTTTCGATTTTGAGATACTAGTGGTATTGTTTACAACAACAACACCGCAGCGGTTGCATTCACCGAATAGGACAGTTTTCTTCCCTTCCATTTTGGTTAAAATCCAAAAGCTTGAGCATATTTTTCTTGTGCTCGATGGTTCTAGCTGAACGCATTCCTTCATGGAACGGATTACCTGGCAACTCAGGATGACAAGTTAGCGAGAGCCAGCGGTGTACGGGCTGCCTGCCTGCCTGCTGCCTCAGCCAGTACGGCTGGCTCTCCGAGATAGTTCGGTTGGGCATTGTCTCTCCTCCTCTGCGATGATTGACTACCGAATCGAATTTCTGCCCGACAATCACAGACTTAGGTCTCTGGTTGGCTGGAATTCTCGCATACTTGTATGACCATCTCTCCTGCATTGCCTTTTGCTGTTGCGAGAATTTTCAGACAGATATCTCACTAGACTCGTTATCATTTTTCTGTTTACCTTACGGTAACAGAAGTCTTTAGCCTAGTCTTCCACTTCATTGCACCTGCCGCTGCGATGACATGGAATGATTTCTTCAGACAATCTGAGTTTGTCTTCTAAATACATCTCGTAATTCGTAGGTGTGCAATTATTCTTTGTTCACCCTGAATTGTAGATGAATAACGGAAGACTTCACTTGTTCCCCGTCCTTCCAGCTCTGCTTCCAAAGTAATTGAAATGTCCTCCCTGATCCAGCCCATGAGAAGCGGTTCTTCAGGCAGCAAATTCCTGTGTTTTCATTACTGAAGGACGCTCCGCTTTCATTGCAAACTCCAACTTCTCACCGAACAGCAATGAAATAGCAGTTTAGCGTTATCAGTCCTCTGTAAAACAACAGGGATTAAAGCTGTCTTCACTGGTTGGTGTCATCAACGAGACTTATTTTACGTTCAGAATCTTGAGAATTGACTTCTCTCGATTCAACTGTGAAGACGTATGTCCGCGTTCACCTTAGTTTTTCACTAGCATTTAGTATTGTTTCTCCTTAGTTGAGATTCAACTACTATGAGAACTTCTGTCTTGCTATCAGGGATCTTGGTCTCTAGAAGGCAATTGACTATCATTTGATGGGCACATGCCTTGAGAGAATCATCATCTCGTCTCCCAACATAGGTGGCGAACAAGATAGACGATTTGTATGATTTCTCGGCATAACCCTTCAAAAGGCAAGTGTCATGTGACTACGTCTCATATGCATGAGAACTCACACTGATTGCAGTCAGTCAGCAGCTGTTGAAGCGTCTGGGATCGTCATGAGCTATGCTGTGGACTTTGTATTGGTTGAACCAGATCAGTCATTACCTTGTCCTACTGGTGTGTTGTTATACCCATAAGGATCGACACCCACCATGGAGTGTCGGTGTCTTTATCTCCTGCAGATTGCCATTGGAGAAGCGTCCGATGACACGTCTTTCTCCGAATATTACAAGATCGTGAGAGACTTCTCTGCAGTTGGATAGTCCAGTGGATGGGTACTTGTCATCACCGAAGAATATGTCGGACAGGAAGTTAGATATGGTTTCATTGCGACCTTATTTGTCTTTCCCTTCCGGCCTGCCCACAGGTCCTTGGAACCTCATTTCCTTTGACCGGTGGTGGATGCTTGCAGGTTGTGTTTGCTTTCCCAGCTCCTTCAAGAGGATAAGTTGCATCTTGTCTATGGTGTGCAGTTCTAGAGGTAAGAAGGATGCGAGAGTGACTGGCCTCTCCACCTTCCCTACCTCGTCCTTCCACTCCTCGAAAGCTGCCAGAAGACAAGCATGGGCCGGATATGTATCCTCTATTAACAGCAGAACACCAGTCTGTAGCATTTGAAAGAAAATAAGAAAAAAAAATTCGGGGTAAATTTACACCTAATCCTCCTCCAGTACTTAAAGTGAATAATAATCATGTCACTGATGCCACAGAAATTAGTAATATGTTTTCTGAACACTTAGCTCGAGTCTCTGAAAAATCAGATAGTTCCCCAAGACATAATTTCAGAATGATGGAAGAACAACAGGTACTTGACTTTTCATTAAACAAAGCTGAATCATATAATATGCCTTTTTCTGAAAGGGAATTTGACTCTGCTTTAGCTAGGAGCAAGAACACTGCCCCTGGTCCAGATGAGATTCCTTATGAAATGTTTAAACACATTTCAAGGAACACAAAACTTTTTATAATTAGTATTATCAAAAGAATATGGGATGAAAGCAGCTACCCTAGCTTATGGGAATTAGCTACCGTGTTACCATTCCTTAAGCCTGGAAAAGATCCTCTCTGTGCAGAAAGTTACCCCCCCCCCCCCATTGCTTTAACTTGCTGTTTATGTAAAATGATGGAAAAAATGGTAAATGTAAGACTGATGTGGTATCTAGAGCACAACAATATTATAACACCTTCTCAGTGTGGTTTTTGAAAAATGCACTCCACCCTGGACATCTTACTGCAACTTGAATCCTCTGTCTGTGAAGCCTTTGCCTCCAAGCAACACCATGTGACTGTATATATAGAAAAGGCATATGACACTGCTTGGAGACATGGAATTCTGAAAACTATCCATAATAGTGGTCTACAAGGCAGTTTACCTTTATTTGTGAAATCATTTTTACGTCGTAGGTAGTATTTTAACCCTTAGACTGCGTCAATATGCATTTGGAATTTACCCCCTGGGTGCGTAAAACTTCTTAAAAAAATGAAAATGCTCCAATTGACTTCATATACCTCTTGCTATAAGAACAGGACCTAGATTTTCCATATCTGGCATTATTTTTTCTTAAAATGTGATTAAAGGCCTGAAAAATACTGTTTTTATAGAAAAAATGGTAAAAAAGGTAAAAAAAAAAAAGTTTGGAGTGCATTACACAATTCTTGACCCAGAATTTTGTTTGCGGAGCTAAAATTAAAAAAAAGGCATGTGGATTGAATTTGCAACCATTTCTTGATAAATAACTCTATACAAAAATATTTTTTCTTTGGTAAAATAGGTATCTTTTACGGATCGCTTTTTTGAGATTTTGTAGTGTTGAAAGAAAGAATGGAAAAGAACTTGCAGTATAACTTTTATTTTATACCGTTCAATTTTTATTATATGAAAATGACAGAGAGAACCTTTTATATATGATATAGACAGGAATGAAATTAAAAAGTATTTAGTGCATTATATATGGAAAAAAATCTCTTCTCAAACGAAATGGGTATTTTCATATAGAAAACTTTTAAAATAAAACTTCAGCTAACCACTATTTTTCTATCGCTTTTTACATTCGCAGGTCTTTTTGTACTTGCTTACAGTATGGTACATTTTGAAACCTGGCAAAATGCACAAAGAACAGGTTTCACAATGATATGTCGTTTGTTTTCTTTTGCACTGCCCTTTTTTTTTTTTTTTTCAAGCAGCCGTCAGTACTACTTATACTGCAAACAATACATCAGGCTTGTGATTTTTGTTTACAAATTGAGTAATGAAATGCCTGCCTGTGAGTCTGTTTGATAATGGTGATTCCAGTCTCTTCTTACCAATCAGTGGCCTTTTTGAATAACTTCCAACAATCCATTTGCAAAACCATGTAAACTGGTACAAGATAAGAGTTACTGTTCGATCAGTGGTAGCTAACCATTGATCAAACGGTAACTCTTATTCAAACTTTTCCAGGCTGAAAACTAAGCTAACCTACACAGGAAGCATAGGCTACATAGTTGTGTGAGTGATACAAAAACCAATAAAACAATCATTGCCTTAGATAAAAATGAAAAACTAGAGCGGAAAGCCAAAAGTAATCTAACCTACACAGCTGTGCGTGTGAAGCAAAAGCAAGACAGGAAATGCAAGAAAAAATAATAATGACTGGTGTTATGAGTTTAGCTTGCATTGCTGTCAGTACTAACTTTTCAACACTTTCCAAATAAACTGGCTAAATCAATCAGTATTCAGTACTCATTTATCATTTCCCAAACAACGTCCACGAAGCCTAGCCGTCTAAAATGCATTTTTTTCCTTTCCCAAACAATGTTCACGAATCCTAGGCTGCCTAAAACACTTTGGCAACTACGTCTCGACTAGGCAAATCCTCCTCTCTCTCTCTCTCTCTCTCTCTCTCTCTCTCTCTCTCTCTCTCTCTCTCTCTCTCTCTCTCTCTCTCTCTCTCTCTCCTTCTTCCTCTGTTTCTCTATTTATATATATAATTTACATACACATATAGTATATGAGGAAAAGTATATGTCTTTATACAGCATAACATAAAAATATAGTATACATAGTTTACTGATTCATATATTCGTGTACATTTACGATCAATTAAAAGGCTATATTTAAATGACCAGTTAAAGGGCCAAACAATAACATTTAGATTCTGGCCATTATATCTGTTGCATTCTACTATTACATAAGCTTGTGATAACTTATCAAAATATTACTTTCAACCAGCATTGATTCATAACACAAATAATGCATTAATATGTAAAACATACCAATTTATAACAAATAAATTAACAAAATAAAAGTAATCTCTTGCCTAGGTGGGCGTAAACATTGAGGTCTTTTGTTATTGTTATGTTTCGGGATGCCACCAATAGATGGTGCTAGATATTGCCATCAGGTTTTCTATTATTGTAAATCAAAGAAAGTGGACCAGTAATTTTAAGGGTAAACATTTTTCTATGGTGGTAAACCAGTGTCGACGTTCGTGCTTCTATAACAAGTGTCTGTCGTCGCTCAGGGGCGACAGTCGCACTCTAAGGGTTAAAGTTAAAGTTGGCGGTACTCTATCAGAGAAAAGGTGACAAGAAGAAGGTGTTCCCCAGAGCAGTGTTCTAGTGAAACACTTTTTGCTCTGGCCATAAATAGTGTTGCAGCTGTTATTCCAAGAGAGGTCTTAAAGACATTGTTTGTGGATGACTTGTCAATATCCTTTGCTGCCACCCGGATGACTGTAGCCGAAAGAAAGTTACAATTAACAATAAATAAAATTGTAAGTTGGGCTGAGAAACAGGGTTTTAAAATCTGTCAGATCAGGGAAGTGCCTCCTGATCCAGACCTCTATTTGTATGGCTGTAGAATCCCATGTGTAGAACAAGCGCACTTCTTAGGCCTAGTTTTTGACAGTAGATTGACTTGGGTCCCCCATATCAAACCTACAAAAGCAAAGAGCCTTGAAGTTCTACACATCTTGAAGGTGCTTTCTCACACCAGTTGGGGAGCCGATAGAAATCTTTTACTAAAGCTTCACAAATCCTTAATCTTATCAAAGCTGTCATATGTTTGTGAAGTATGTTCTTCAGCTTCCTCATCTAGCTTAAAAATTTTAGATTCAGTGCATCATTCAGGTATTCGTATAGCCACAGGAGCTTTCCGTTCGTCACCAATATCTAGTTTGCTAGTTGATGCAGGAGAAATGCCCCTTGAACGCTATCGCTGTGGCAAATAGAAATATTTTTAATGGTTTTTACCAAAGTCATCCAAGGTATCCTACTCCTTTTAGCTATAGAATTAGAAACATTTTAAGAGGATACAAATATTAAAAAATTTCCCATTATGCCTTTTGTGTATCCCAGTACTCCTGTCTGGAGGTTACCTGATGTGAAATTCTGCAGGTAGTACTTCACTGGAGCAAAGAGGGATAAATCTGATGAGGAAATGAGGGCAATATGTTTAGGGCATGTATTAGAGCATAAAGATACAAGTTTTATATTTACTAATGGCTCCCAATCCTATGCTGGCGTTGGATATGGAGTTTTTAGCGAATCTTTTAACCGAAGAGGTGCGCTTCCTTATGTTGCCTCAAACTTTACAGCTGAATTGTATGGCATCCTAGTAGCACTGGAACATATTGTAACACTCCCAGTGTGTAGCTACACAATATTTTGTGACTCTAAAAGTGTCTTACAGTCCCAGGAAGTCTTCAATACTGATCATCCCTTGGTGTTGAAGATCTTGCAGTGGATCTTCTTGCATCAGTATAGAGGGAGCATTGTTTCTTTTTCTTGGGTTCCTGCCCATGTGAACATATTGGGAAACGAAGAGGCAGACAAGCCAGCCAAATCAGCAGCACAAACTTTGGTACCGAGAAAATGCCCTATTCCATATCGTGATACATTCTATGATATATGGAAATCCATCCAACATTTATGGGCACTTCAGTGGGACAGAGTAGGCCCCAATAAAATTAAAGAAATCACTAGTCAGACACATCCTTGGAAATATGACCTAATACCAAGGAGGTGGGCGGTTGTATTGTGTAGATTACGTATTGGCCATACATGTGTAACTCACAGCTATCTGATGGATGGGGAGAATGAGCCATTCTGTGACGATTGCTTAGTTCCACTGACCGTTAGGCATTTGCTGGTTGAGTGTCCCAGTATATTGGAACTTAGGAATAGTTTTTTAGCTTATAGTAGTGAAGCAGGTGGTAATTATAGCATGGCAAAACTATTGGGAGAAAGCATGTGTGTTAATAACGTTATCTCTTTTATTAAAGAACTGGTCTTCTCAACTATATCTGACAGCTGTGCTGTTGTAGTATATACATTTTTTTCCTTTTTTCAAGTTTTATTGTTATTTGATCAAATTAATTAACAATTCTTTTTATTAGAATTTTATTTTATCAGAATTTTATTCTTATTTTTATCAGAAATTTATTTTATAATTTTTTCAAAACAAATTTATATGTATCTTTTAAAAATAAATTATTAAAAATTTTGTTTAATATATTATAAAAGTTAAAAGATCACACTTAGTATTTGGCGTCGGTGACCCTGGTAGTTGTGACACCAGAAAACTCACAATCAATCAATCAATCAAACCTTCCACTCCTCTTCCTTCGGGTTGAGGATAGGATCGAACTTACACTGGCTGGTCGGGTGATCGATGCGGTAAGCTTACACATAGAGCATCCTTTTTATGTTTCTTATCAGAATCATAGAAGCAATCCCACTCCTTCCTCTAGCAAGGGGAGGAAGGAGACTGGCAATAATGCAAACCCTTCCCAGAACTTTGCATTAATGCTTTGACTCTAAATATTCTTCACAGCTCATTTTTGGATGAGCAACGATTCCTCACTCATTTCGAAAAGGCCCAGAAGTCTGACTTTTGATCATGCAGCTCCTATACTCCGATCAGGTTGTCAGAGGCAGGGCACTCCTCCTCGCTCTTACGACCAGGAGGAGTAGCCTAGGTGTGTAGAAGTCCAGTCAGTTCTAGAGGCTCACTCATATTCCTCCCACCAATCAGTGAGTCTTCCTTATGTAAAGGACCGAGGGTTTGTATAGTATTGTGTAGGAACAAATCACAATTTTTGGAAGTAAATTGTATTTTTCCTAACTATACAAACCTGAGGTCCTTTACATACATGCCCACCTCATGCCACCCCTCAATCTGAAACTGGGCCGAAAGGCAAAGTGGAGTGTTTACATCTGGGCAGGCTAGCCTACCAGCCTGCCACACAGTAGTTACTGCCTAACCACCTTGTTCAAGAATTTAACGGCGGTAATTCCTTATGTAAAGGACCTCAGGTTTGTATAGTTAGGAAAAATACAATTTACTTCCAAAAATTGTGATTTTGCATAAGATTTTGCTTAAGATTACCTTTTTGAGACAGCATTTGTTTTTTGCATTTATCGTTGTGTTAGGATGAAATGGCATAAGTATAATTGTCTGAGTGATACCACACATTATGTGTACAAAGTTAGCCAGCATGAATTTTTTTTCTTTTTATTATTCTACTGCATTTGCCTTGTAGATGGGTTACTACTGCCTGCAGTGTGACTATTATTATTAGTACTAAAGGTTGATGGTTGCAGTTTTCTACATTCTAACAATTCATTTTTAATTTGTTTTGATAACCTCATTCAGTTGTAACTGGAATACATTGTTTGCCATAGATATTAGTTGGGGACTTCCTTGGACCTGAAATTGAAAGGCTGCTCTTATATGAAAAATCATTTTAGACATTTCTTGGTGACAGTGAAAGTTGAATGTTTTGATGGTTTAAAAAAAGTGTACTATATCAACATTTGAATATTTCTTGTACTATTAAGATTAATGAATAGACTGCAAAATTCTCAATATTTGATCTGGGTATCTGAAGAGGTTGCAGATTTCTTAATATTTAATCTGCTTATATGAAGAGGTAGCATTTAAACAAATTCCACCTTTATCATATGAGCCTGGGATCAATGGGTTGGTTAAAAAGATTGAGTGGACTTTGTAAAGTAGTGGGAAGACATTAGCTCTTAATTGGGTCACACTTAAACCTATTTGGTTATGAGTTTACTTTTTGAAGTATTGCCCTTACTACATTAAGTAATTGTGTGTCAGATGTTGTCTGGCATGTCAGGAGCTGTGAACTTTATGCTTAAAGTTAGTAAATTTCTGTATTGGGACACTGAGGGGGTCACAAGATTTTAAGTCTAAATATTGGTAGCATTGGTGAGACTAGGTTTAAATTAGGAAGAAGCTTATTTTGTTTGTACAGCTCAGTATTTTAAATAGTATTTTAAATTAGGTTTTATTAGGTGATGGCTTATTTTTTGTTTGTTTATACAGCTTACTATATTATACTGTGTTGTATAAAAATTCTATGCAGAACAAAACAGTAAAAGGAAAAAATGCAATGTATGAAAAGTACAATTCAAGTAGAAAATGCAAACTTGAAACATTTTTCTGAATTGCATTGTTTGATAAAGGTCTGAAAGATATGTACAGTACTCATTTTGTACAATTCAAACTGCATAAGATAGAAGAAAAATAATTTTTTAAAATGGGAAATTGTGTAATTGAAAGTTTAAGATTAGACTGAGAATACCGCTAATACCATAAGGTAATTTTAACTAGACCACCAAGTGTCATCTAGATGCTCATAGGGCTTACCCAAAAGAATTGTTTAGAAATGTAACTCAGTAATTTGGTTGAATTTCTAAAATTATGTGGATGCCATTGAACTTGAATTGCATGCTGAGCTGGCTTAATAATCCGAACCTAACTCTCTGTAGGGGAGTAGTGCCATCAGGCACTACTTAAGAATCTTTGCAGCATCCCTTCGGCCCCTGTGCTTGACCATTGGACTAAATTGTATGCTCCTTTCCATTTCTAACCAATCCTAGGATGCTTTGACCGTCTTAACTTTTCCCAAGGGATTATTACCATTCCCAAGGAACTATTACCACAGCCAGGAAGCTAAGCCCTCTAGAATGCTGCATCACAGCATGTGCATCTTTAAATCTTTAAATTACCATAGGGCTATTTAGCTGTTATAATCAAATTGTCTGCTATATTGGAGGAAACCAAGGGGAGAAAGAATGAAAAGTAAGGCACAAAGTACAGTAACCAGGGTCAAAGGAAGAACCAATGTCCTTTTGAAAAAATGTAGGTGGTATGTAAAGGTTCAATGTCAACTCCAGATTGATTACAGATTAGATCTGCAGACTGTTCTGAAGACAAGAAATGCTTATATATATTTCCAGGTGATAAGATATGATCGTGGAGGGGAGCCTTTATGGGTTTCTTCAGAAAATAAGCCAAAAGATATACCGCCATGTCCAGCATGCAGTAAACCCTGTGAATTTGAATTTCAGGTGAGTTATGGCAAGTTCCTAACAACATACATGATATTTATGCATGATTCAGTGTTGTAATGTGAAATTTGACATTGTGAAAGTGTTATGCATTGATAATGTAAAAGTGGTAAAAAATTGATAAAGAATTGGTTAACCTAACTGTAATTATTTTACCAGGTAATGCCTCAACTCCTAGTCCACTTGAAAGTTGATAGCACAGGAAAAAGTATCGACTGGGGCACCGTTTTAGTATATTCTTGTCCAGACAGTTGTGAACAGAACAAAGCATATATTGAGGAAGTAGCCTACAAACAAGATTACTCTCCTATATCCCAAGTAATGAAAAACCAGAAATGACTGTGGTAAGATTGCGTATTGTATTGTTATTACGATTCATATGTGACTGACTGATTGTTGAAGGTTGCTGTTTTTATTATTGTAAATTGAGATTTGAAAGTGCTTCTTTCCTTGAATGATCATTTTTGTTTAATAGGTATAGTATATAATAATTTGGTTGCTGGTAAACAATAAAAGGCTGTGTTATAGTCACCTTGTGATATTACTGGGGTTTTAATGTTAGCAAGGTATTCTGGAAGAACTGGAAATGACAGCCCTCAGATCTATGTAGGAACATCCAGATACATGCCAATGGAAATGTAGCATCAACATGTGGTTCATGCAGGACCCCAAACAGTCCATTTCTTTCTTTCATTGTTGCTGGATATGTTTCTCTTATTTCTCCCAACCAAATTGTTCTTCAGTTTTACACTGGTATTACCTAATGTGAATCAACCTTTCTTACTTATTTCTCAACCTAATTGTATTTCAATCTTAATTGTCTGATTGGTCCTTCATACCAATTAAACACCAAAAAAATTGGAATATCTTTGTTCTGTATTTTCTGACTCATTCTAACTACAGTACCTGTTTTTCATAACCAGTAAAATAAATTTGTCCAATCCACTAGACTTGTGCAGCCATAGTCATGTTCTCTTCTTGTTAAAGTGTGTGTGTGAAATGATGATACAGTAGCTGAGAATATCTCAGAAAAAATTAAGTTATCTTTATGTTGAAAGCCCCCAATTGAAAACAGTTATTTGTAAAATGTGCCAAAGTTTAATGAAGGCAAGAGAAGATAGTAACACACTTTTTCTTTCCATGGCAGCCTTAAATGTTTCTAAGTACTGTAACCAATCTGCTTCAAAACCATTATGAAATAACCATAGTATTGGCAGTTACTTTTTCAACAAATAGAAGAAGAAATTTTTGGATTTCAAAGGGTAACTGCTTTGTGAAACCATGTGAAGATGTCATATACTTTAGGCAACAACAGATTGTAGTATTTGGTGTGTGTAATTACTTTTCATTGTTAGTCAAAACGGTATACTTTCAATGTACTTTATCTCTAGATGACTTGGTAACTGCTATGGTTTCCATTTTTATTTTCCCTTAGCTTCTTTTGTGATTTATTGTATCAGCTTTATTAAAATTGAATGATACAATGTTTTTCAACAGTGTGAGAGTTCTAAATAATTTATTCTTTCTTTAAAGATTTATATCTTCTTTTACACTTAATTGCCTAAGTCATGTCTTGGGAGATACAGTTTAATTCAGCTTTCAAACTTATGTACCAATAGATTAAAGTTGAAAAGGATTTTGTTAGTAGTATTATTTCCTTGCATGAAAATTGCCAAGTTTGTCTATATTTAATGAGTGTTATTTAATAATTGTTAATATGTGCCTGATGCTTTGACTGTTAATGAGACTTTCACAAATAAGAAGTTAAACTTTCGTAATGTGTTTTGTAGATTTTGTACATAAAACTTATTAAGGTAATTGAAGAAGCAGTTCCTGCATAGAGTAATTGTCTTGAAAAGATGCATTTTGATTTGAAAGCTTTTGTGACTGGATGCTAACGTTATGTCCAAGACATACAGAATTTAATTTTGCTATGTGGTATGAGTACACATGTAATAAAGGGTCCTGTGGGACCGTCACAGCAACCCTTGGTAGCAAGTAATCTCTGGCAAAGCGTGAGTCACCTGAGCTACTCACTCCTTTCTTTCACTCCATGCCTGAGTTGACGGTGAGCGAACTCCGTGTCATTGACTCTAGATGCACGTGAATTCGTAGATTTATGTGTATTCGGGGAATCTCGCGAACAAGTGCCTGAGACAGAACTAGTCTTATGGGCAGAACCTCTAGGGCTAGCAGCAGAAGTTTGAACTGAAGTTTGCGCTTCTATGGCTCCCGACACGCTAGACCCTGGGGATAGCGTGACTGTTCCTGTTCCCAAAGAAACGGGTGAGCCAACGGAAGACCCAACTGCCTCCTCAGCTCAAGGAGGTAAACCCTTAGAAGTCCCGTGACGAGACTTCTAAAGGGAGGGGTGGGGAGACTACCTTCTCCTTCTTTGGCAGAAAGCCTTAAAAGTTGAAGGGGTGGAGTTTGAAGAAAAATATGATAATTAAAGAGGAAGATGACGATATTTGATGAGCTCTCTTCCTCTTCAACTTCTCCAAATTCTGCAAGACTACTACTTCTACAGAATGAGGCACCTTTAGCAGCAGAAGTAGAGTTAATAATCACAGGGCAGCCATGAAAGTGTTGTCATGACAAAACTCCAGGATAACAGCAGCAAATTAATTTGATTTTTAGCAGGGGAACAGTACACGCACTTGAGGACCAATATCACAGCATGCTATGAGTTACACATACGATTCCGAGGTTAGGATGGCCAACACAAAGAGATATCCAACCATCTACTGCTGTAATCAACTACTCCACTGTTTGCCTGAAAAAGAAAGAAAATATGATTTAAAAGATAAGGATACTCCTTTTGCATCCAGAGGCACCGCTCTCTGAAATGAGAGATCCCTCAAACACAAAACCACATGCGCCCCCCACTCTCTGTCCAATAAGCTAGCAAAAGGACGAAAGAGAAGAGGAAATGCCAGAAGAAAAGCAAAGGACAAACCTCTGAAACCCCTCTCAGTAATTTCCAAAGCATAAATATAAATTTCAAATAAATACACTTGTCTCGCCCTGACGTTAAAGGGCAAAAATATGTGATAGAGGGTGCAGGCACACTTGCCGCCGACCCTCAACATATAAAGTAGAAAGGCAGCTGGCAAGGCTATAAGAAAAAGTGGGTTTGTATATTAATTATTAGTCAATTAATTAATGACATCAAACTGTATATATATATATTCATTCAAAACAATAAAAGAAAGATCCCACCGGGAAAATCATGATTAACGGCTAGTCAGCAATAGCTCAAAAATGTAAGTCTTCATCAGAAGACAGCTGAACACAAAGTGGTGTTACATCCGGGCCTATCCACAAACCAGACAGTGGTTACTGCCTAGCAAAATTTGTATGTGATCAGTAGTTACTGCCTAGCAAAATCCATATGTGATATGTACTTTAAACAAACAAAATATCTTTTCTTCATCTTTTATTTAATTTGAAGAGAACCTCAAAACTAGAGCTGTCAAATATGTCCAATTAATGTGACACTCTCTCTCTCTCTCTCTCTCTCTCTCTCTCTCTCTCTCTCTCTTCTCTCTCTCCAAAATAATTATCTTTAGTAAGGACAACGTTTTCTCTAATACAAGAAGAATAGCAACAATTCAACAATTCGGGAAAATAAAACGGACATTTGTCAATTCACCAGGAAATATTTAACATATTAAGAGAAAATTCTGCAAACAAAAGCAGCAGCAAGAACCTAGATGAATATTTTTGTAAAATAAAATCTGTAACTGAATCACATCCCTTAAATTTTTAAATGACATAAGATAGATTTTACAATAGGAAATTCAGTAAGGAAGAATTAGATACAGTTCTTTCGTATCAAACCAAATCTGACACTGGTAGATAACAATGGTTTTAACAATTGTTTTGAAATTATCAAACATCCACCACCTTTATATAAATTTTTTCCCTGAAGAATGGTGTTATACCCTAATTATTCCAATCTTTAAACCTGAAAAGGCCCATGCAATGTAAATAATTAAGAGACCAATTTCCCTAATAATTTGCTCATGCAAATTTTAAGAGAAAATTGTAAATGTAAGACTTGTATGGCACACATGTAAAAATTATATTGGTGCCTATACGTACACAAACTGGAGCTGTAAGGGAGAGCGACAACTTACAAAATTCTGTAAAGTGACCTCAGGATCTGCATGTGAGTCTTTCTTTCATGACTCAGCAGGTTGGTGCCAGCAGAGAGCAATTGTGCAGAATACATGGCCTTTTATGATTATGTATTGTCTATGTAATTCACAAGGTTTTAGTCAAATGAGACTGCCAAATCACAGTGCTCCCACACCTGAAAATTTTAACTTTCAAGGGGCACCTTTCATGTGTCACTTATAAATAAATGTCAGTAAGTTTTGTTATTTTATTACAGTAGCACCTCCACTTAACAGATACTTTGGGGCTTTAGCTTTCTGATTATTATTATTATTATAAAGGATTAGTTTATCCAGACCTCTGAGCCTAACAACTGCTCTTCTCTGGCTGGTTTTCAGGAATTAATCCTGAGAAAAAAAATTTACACTATTTAGGAAACTGGTTTTACTTAGGAACATGATGATCCAATTAAATACAAAATCTTTGTCTTCAACAAGAATGCCTTTCAATGTCGTGTTATGCAAATATAAGTTTCTTTGATGGTTCCAAATTGGACAATCGATTAATAAGTGTTGGACAGTTATTGGTGTCTGGCATGTACTACATTTCATTGGGTCTGGATGTGGATTTGACATCAAATGACCGTCTGAAAATCTAGTATGGCCTATACATAGTCTTGTTAGTAACACTTCTTTCGCTCTTTCTTTTTGAGATGACATCCATGAATTAACTTTGCTTTTTATATTCCTCTGTTTGTAGTTGGCACTGATGTCCAATCTATGCCAGTCGTGATATATTAAGAGGCTCAATTGAGGTTATCCAGTCTGAAACTGGGGCATGTGTCATAGTTGATGGAATAGTACAAGCTAATTTGGCAGCTGTATATGCATTTTCGTTTCCTTCAATTCCCACGTGCTGGAATCCAACATATTTTTGTTAATAGTCCCAATTGAACAAGTTGGTGTATTTTTATTTGGACTTCTTGTACAAGATGATTTGTAGATTTGTACTTGTTTATAGGATCAATAGCACTTCGTGAGTCATTGGAAATTATGGTGGAAATTGCTCTCTTCTCAGATATTATGTCTAGTGCTATTCATATGGCTGCGAGTTCAGCTGTGCATACTGATGGTATTGGGGGAAGACTTATCTTAACTAACTTATCTTTTGAGAATGCTGAAGCTCCTACTCCAGTATTGTTTTTTTTATCCATCTGTATAGATCATAAGTTGATCTCCCTTTCTTCTGATGTGCTCCAATGCATGTTGGTGGTACATTTCTGTTTGCCATATGTCTTTTTAGAAGGTATGATAGAGCAGTACATACATATTTTTACTCTTTTCAAAGTCCAGGGTGGTGGGAATCCCATTGCTGAATGAAAATTTGGTTATTTTATGTGAATTTGTTAAATATTTGGTTTTCTAATCTTTGGTTATAAATCGGAAAGCGGTAGATGTTCCTGCATGAAGGGAAAGGCCCCTAAGCATAATTATCAAGTTGCGGTGATGTTTTAGGGGTAATATGCCTGCTGCTAGTAACAGGGAGTTTATGGGGGATGATCGAAATCCTCCCGTGCACAGACTTATTCCTTTATGATTCAGTTAATAGGGCTTAGTTTTTACAGACCTCTGAGTCTCAAGTCGACTCTTCTCGGGATGGTTCTCAGGGATTAATCCTGAGAAGAAGGAAAAAAAAAAAATTAAAACTAAATAAATAAATAAATAAAAAATTTACTTTACTTTATTTAAGAAACCTGGCTTATTTAAAAATTTATTATGTTGTTAATTGAAAAATCTTTGCTTTCAGCAAGAATATTATTAATTTTTTAATTCTGTAGATTATTATTATTATTATTAATAGGGCTTAGTTTTTCCAGACCTCTGATTCTCAAGTACACTCTTCTCGGGCTGGTTCTCAGGGATTAATCCTGAGAAGGAGAAGGGGTGAAATAAATAAATAAATAAAAAAATATAAAATAAAAAAAATAAAATTTTTATTAAAAAAATAAATAAAAATTAGACTTTATTTGAGAAACTTGTCCTATTTGAAAAATTTATGATGTTATTAATTGAAAAATCTTTGCTTTCAGCAAGAATACTTTTCATTTTTGAATTCTGTAGATAAATTGTTCTTTGGTGGGTCCATTTTGGGCACTCAATAAGTAAATGCTGCACTGCCAGGGGTGTTTGACATCTATTACACTTTATTGGGTCAGCATGTGGTGTTGACATTAAGTGACCATGCGAGAATTTGTGTGTTCTATACAGAGCCTTGTTAGGATCACCGCTTTTGATCTTTCCTCCTGTGAGGATGTCCTCCATGCATGCACTTCAGTTTTTATGTTTTCAAGTTTATTAGTTGTTGGCACTGAGGCCCATTCTCTTTTCAAATCCTGGTAAATCAATGGTTTAACCGATGTTATCCAGTCTGACACTGGGGCATGTGCAATTGTTGGAGGGATAGTGCAGGCTAATTTGGCAGCTGAGTCTGCATTTTCATTTCCTTTTACTCCCACGTGCTGGGATCCAACATATTTCTATTGATAATCCTGATTGGAGGAGTTGATGAATTTTTATTTGCACTTCCTGCACTATTTGGTTTACTGATTTATACTGTCTTATAGCATCTATTGCGCTGCGTGAGTCACTGAAAATAATATAGACACTCACTTTTGCCTCAGATATCATATTAAGAGCCATCTGTATGGTTGTGACTTCAGCAGTAAAAACTGATGATATTAAAGGTAGGCTTTTTTTGGTGGTTGAAAAATTGGATCTATGTTATGCAAGTTCATTATGTATTTAGCTCTCTTTGGGAAAGATCTAGTGCAATTAAGTTCTCTTACTGCATTACAGTTTTGAAAGCAGTCAGCTGCAGGAGACGATCCCGCTTGCACTGAAAGACCTCTTCGTAATGTTATCAAATTACGGTGATGTTTCAAGGGCAATACACCTGCCTCTACCAGAAGCGAGCTTGTTGGGGACGATCGGAATGCTCCTGTGCACAATCACACGCCTTCGTGGTGCACTGCATCGAGAGTTTTTAATGCAGATTCTGAGGCGGATGAATATATCAGACAGCAGTAATCTATTATGGATAAGACTGTTGCCTTATATATCATTAATAAAATGTCTCGCTTTGCTCCCCAATTAGTCTGATAATTTTTGTCTTTGTAGAAGATGATTGCTTTTGTTTTATCAGTTGAAAATTTAAATCCAACTGAATTTGTCCAACTACATATATTTGAAATGGCAGTACTGAGAACTCTCTGAGCATGTCTCAAATTACTACTCGTATAGTAAATGACAAAGTCATCAACATATAAACTGCTTTTTACACCACTTGGTAAATTTATAGTAATGTCATTGATTGCTACAGCAAACAATGTACAGCTCGAGACACTACCTTGAGGGATTCCTTCTTCCAGTCTATAGGCTACCGAGTAGGAATTTTCTATTTGTACTTGAAAAGTTCTGTTTGTTAAAAAGTTCTTAATAAATATTGGTAAGTGGCCTCTTAGTCCCTTGGAGTGGAGTTTTTGCATGATGTTATGTTTCCATGTTGTATTGTATGCTTTTTCTATATCAAGAAATATAGCTACTGTTAATTTTTTTTGTTCAAAGCCTTTTTTGATATGATCTTCTAAATGTGTTAAGGGATCTAGGGTTGGTCTGCCAGCTATTGAACCAGATTGTGTTGGTGTTAAAATGAATTCTTTGGTTATTACATTCGTCAATCGTGCATTACCCATTTTTTCTACGATTCTGCATAGGCAACTTGTTAGGGATATCGGTCTATAATTGGATGGTTTACTTGCATCCTTTCCTGGTGTATTTATTGGAATTATTATGGCATGTTTCCATTTATCAGGAAAGACACATTTTAGCCAGATACTATTATAAAATTTTAATAAATATGATTTAGCTATAGGAGCTAATTTTTCTATCATTTCAAATGATATTTTATCATATCCTGGTGAGGAAGTATGACATGATTTGATGCCATTATCTAGTTCATCCATGTTGAAAATATAATTATATTCCAGGTCTTCAAGAGTTTCAAAATTGAGTATTATATTTTCTTTTTGTTTTCTGATATTTTGAAAATGTATATGTAGGCTGGAGTAAGCACTGATGCTTTCAAAATGCTTTCCAATTATATTTGATATTTCATAAGTATCATGGTATATTTTTCCATTTAAATGTATTGCTCTTCTTGGAGGTCTTATATGTTTTCCTTTGATTTTCCTTATCTTTTGCCAGATATCCCTTGTGGATGTGTTTGAAGATATGTTTGATACATATTCTTTCCATGATGCAATTTTTTCAGCTATTACTGTTTTTCTAAATTTGGCTGTATATTTGTTATATAGTGGTTTAACGTGGTTAATTGTTATGTTTGTTATAACTATTTTGTTTAATATGTTTATATTATAGGGCACTTTGTTGAGTGATTTAAGGCGAGTTTTGAGTCTGTTAAGATTGCGACCCAATACAGCCAGTCCCCGGGTTACGATGTTCCGAGGTTAAGGCGCTTCTCAATTATATTCATCAGACATTATTTCCAGGGTTACGACACCTACATCGCTCATCTGGCAGATGAAATATGACACCAAAAATGCAAAATAATCAATATTTGAAATTTTTTTGATGAAAAATGCAATAAGAATGCAGTTTACATAGATTTCAATGCCCCCAAAGCATTAAAAGTAAGGTTTTCTTAGGATTTTTTACGACGTTCTGGCTTACGACGCGTCTCAAGAACAGAACCCCTGTCATAACCCGGGGACTGCCTTATATGTTTTATTTTACTTTAGGTTGTTAAGGTTGGATTCCACCATGGGACAGGGGATTTTGTGGAATGTGATTTGGTTTTTGGAATACTTTTATCTGCAGCATTTATTATGAAGTTTGAGAAGGATTCACATGTAGTACATATTGTGATCTTCATTATGTGGGAATGGTGGTATGTTTCGAGTGTATAGGAAATATTTATCCCAGTTAGCTTTTTGGATAAATCTTGTAGGTGGCAATATTTTTATATTACTTAAGTAGTTCAGAATGATTGGGAAATGGTCACTTGTGTTTGAACCGTCTAGGCTATTCCATTCAAATTTTATTTGAACATAATGAAATGTCAATTGAGGAAAATGTTAGGTGTGTATTTGAAAAATATGTTGGAAGTTCACTTTCATTGAGACAACACAGGTTGTGTTTCATTATAGTTTTTTCTATGTTGATTCCGGATGTGTTAGTGGGTTTATTAGTATCCCTTATATCCCTTATATGAGACAAGGTTACTTTTCCTTATACGTGTTTTTAGATGGAAATATGAATTGAATGTGTCTCGTTGTGAATGTGAACTACTTTTATATTTTCTAAACAGATTACGTTGGTGGCATGTTTATTGCCTAAAAAAATTATGTGATTACGTTCGCAATTCTCCTTTACATCATCGTAATACGAACTTTACGTTATTTATCTTATATCGGCTTGAAACCAACAGTAAAATGTGTTCTTTCAAGCACAGCAGCTTCGATTAAAATGATTTTATCTCAATTTTATCTACGGTTGTGTTTGATGGCATACGTTTACTGGATTTATCCTTGTTGTAAATGTATGTACGATAATAGTCATTAGCAGCTTGAACAGTTTTCTCAGCTTCAGTTATAACTAGGTTTAAATTTAACAGTATATTTCCTGATTGATCTTTGATCTATATTGATCTTTGATCCATAGTGAATAAAGTTATTACATTAAGATATCTCAGTTCTATTCTACATAGCGCCATTTATAACAACTACGGTAATAGTGTACTGTAGTACAATGATTGAAATACAAGCCAAACGGATGTTATCCAATTCGGTTGTACTTAGAAAAAAAAAAAAAGTTTCTAGTTCGGTTGTTCATGGCTGTCACACATTCACGCAACGAGTATAACGTTAAAACCATACTTTCATCATTCTCTTTTGCTGTTATTGAACTTATGTAACTAGAAGATGGGATAAAGTTAGGCTATTGTAATTTGGTCTCTCATAATTTCGGACTATTGTAAGACAAATTATCGTTACTTAAACACTACAGCTACCTGTACACTGTATGAATCTTATATCTTTACATACTCTAGACACCCAAAGGATTAAAGCTAGGCTTTTTTTTAACTTTACAGTAGTATTTATAATGCTAAAATGTACTGCACAGCAAATTCTATAGTACATACTATACTGCATAAATATAATTTTACTTATTGCGCCATTGTGGGATTACAGCGCCTTTGGCTGGTGTAGTTTCGAAAGAAGGTGTGCAGCGGCCGTAGGCTTTAAAATCGCTTACCGTCGGCGGCCAGGAACGGAACCCCTGCCAATAACCGAGGCCCGCCTGTATAGTGGTATGGTTATCTGATGCGCAGACTGCACATATTGCCTTATTATGGCATTTTTTGTATGTGTCCATACCTTGAGCACTGTGTACATTGTAATGGTTTTGGAACGAAAGTTCTAGCTTCTCCATTTTACCCAAGAATTTTTATTTTCAATGGTAGGTCTTGGCCTATAAATTTTATTTTGGCAATGTTGATATTTTTATTTTTGTCTTTCATACTTGAAATCGTGTATATTTCTAAATTGTGAATATTGTTAAATCTCAATTTTAAGGAGTCTAGCAGTAGCTGTTTTGAAGGAAGCTCTGCTCGCTATTGGGTAGGATGACTGTACCCTGTACATAATTCAATGTTTCGTGGCTTGTAATTGTTACTTTTATATTATTTATTTCTGATATACTTAAAAAAGCAGTGGACTGCTTTTTATTGGTTACTTGGATAAGCCATTCATTGTCCTTGATGTGTCTTGTGTTGGATATTTGTTAAGTAATTTGTTTTCTAGTATTGCTGCTGAGATTTTGTCGTCAGCTTTGACTACTAGAAATCTTGACCAATTATCTGGTCCAAAGAAATCATCAAAATGTACCAATGTGGGATTAAGTCAGTAATTTGTGTTTCTTTTTGGTCCTGGTTTTATGTATGTTGCTTGTCTATTATGATAGGGTACTTTCACTACTTGAGGCAGTACCAAGGAAATTCAGGAGTGACGTACCAATAGTCAACTGTGCTGGAGTTTTTCCATCATGGGGCCCAGGGGTACTCAAATCATTTCAGTATTCATAAATTTGAGATGAGATTAGAAAAAAAAAAAAAATCTTGAAAAGATATCATTGGCCCTTCGCGAAGTTAAATCTTTAGCCAATGGCACAAGTGAGAAAGGACTCCCTAATGTCCACATGCCTACCCTACCCTACCCCAAAAGGGGATGGCATAACATGATTAGTATGGCCCAAGTGTAAGCAGAACCCGCTTGCTAGGGCTAGGAGTGTTACGATAATACAATTATCCCCATCCTAATCACATTATGGGCAAACTGGATAGAATGCCAAGAGTTCTATTCCTAGAACCAGGCCTCCCCTGGAATCCGTGGTCCAGCTCCACTGAATAGTTCCGCCTGAAAAACAGGTCCGAACATTGTCGGGTAGATAATGGATCTACCACAGTTCTCATTATTTAGCTTCGGATTTAACTCCACGTTAAGGCATATGTTTTCTCATTTATTTGCTTTCAAAAATTTTGGCAAAAATGGAAAAGTCCACAGAAGTTAACTAAAAAATATGTCATATGAGACTCTTAGGTTCAAACCTGGGAAGAGATTCCTGAGGTTCGAGAGCCCCCTCACCACATCAAGGTGATCCCATAATGAGGGGGCTTTTATATTTAAAAAGGTGGAGGACTGTTTTTTCGTGATTAGCTGAAGTAACCAATCATTTCCTTTAATATATTGGCATTCCATTTCTTGTGTTGGACATATATTCAATAATTTGTTTTCTAGTATAGCCGTTATTTTATTTTCTGCTTTTGGTACTAGAAATCTCGACCAGTTATCTGGTCCAAAAAGATGATCAAAATGCACCAGTGTTGGATAAAGATGATAATTTCTATTTCTTTTTGGATCTTGCCTGATGTGGGTTATCTGTGTATCAGATTTGTTTCCTTTCTCTGTAACATATGGTCCCATTGTTTTTATGTTTGAATCTTCTGATTGGTTTTTACTTTTTTGTAGAATTTCTATGGGCCCTGCCAGGTGTTTAGGATCATATAATTTATTTGGAACTGAATGTTCCTTCGCTGCATTATCATCTTGAACTGACTGAGGGAGATTCAGGGATAAACTTCCAGTGGTCATTAACCCTTAAACGCCGAAGCGGTAAAAAAAAAGTCTCCCGTGTGCCGGAGACGTTTCAGAGTGAGCGCGGGAGCGGAAAAAATATTTTTTTCAAAAAATCATAGCGCGCTTAGTTTTGAAGATTAACAGTTCATTTTTGGCTCCTTTTTTTATCATTGCCTGAAGTTTAGTATGCAACCATCAGAAATGAAAAAAATTATCATTATCATATATAAATAATGCGATATATGATAGCGCAAAAACGAAATTTCATATATAATTGTATTCAAATCGCGCTGTGCGCAAAACGGTTGAAGGTAACAAGTTACCTTTTTTTTCGTTGTAATATACACTAAATTGCAATCATTTTGGTATATAACAAATTGTAAAACGATAAAAGCAACACAGAGAAAATATTATCACAAAATAATGCATGAATTCGTAACGCGCAGACGTAAACACATATTTTTTTCAAAATTCACCATAAATCAAAATATTGTCTAGAGACTTCAATTTTCTTTCAAAATGAAGACAAATGATTGAATATTACTATACTGTAAGAATATTAGCTTACAAATGCAGTTTTTGACCATATCTGACGAGTTAAAGTTGACCGAATGTAGAATTTTTTTATATATATTTTTTAATTTAATATGCAATTTATTTCGGAAATAATAAAAGCTCAAAACTTTTCAAATAATATTTTTCGTTTTATTCTACATGAAATTGCGCACATTTTCATATATAAAACTCTATGAAATGCCTAATATGAAACGGAGCAAATATTCCGAGAATGGGACTTACGCATTTCGGAGATTTGTGGCGGAGAATCCGCGCGCGGAGGGAAGGAAAGTTTTTTTTTTAAATTCACAATAAATTTAAATATTGTGCTAGAGACTTCGAATTTGTTTCACGATGAAGATAAATGACTGAATATTACTAGACTGTAAGAGTTTTATCTTACAATTGCGTTTTTCGACCATTTCGGTAGTCAAATTTGACCGAACGTGGTTTTTTTTCTATTTATCGTGATTTATATGCAAATATTTCGAAAATGAGAAAAGCTACAACCTTCAACTATTTTTTGTTGTATTATACATGAAATTGCACACATTTTCATATATAAAACGTTATGTAACGGCTAATTTAAAATGGTGCAAACATTACCACAATCGCACGTATGATTTTTTCGGAAGAGTTACCGCGCGGACGTAAAGAAAATGTTATTTTTTTCATAAATTCACCATAAATCGAAATATTTTGCTAGAAACTTCCAATTTGTTGCAAAATGAAGGTAAATGCTTGAATATTACTAGAATATAAGCATTTTAGCTTACAATTGCGTTTTTCGACCATTTCGGTAGAGTCAAAATTGACCGAAGGTTGAAAATTTGTCACTTAACATTTTTTATATGAAAATATTTCAAAATTGATAAAAGCTACAACCATGGGTTGTTTTTAGTTGTATTGTGCATGAAATTGCGCACATTTCCATATATAAAACTTTATGTAACGGCTAATTTAAAATGGTGCAAACATTACCACAATCGCAGGTATGATTATTTTCGGAAGAGTTACCGCGCGGACGTAAGGAAAAAGTTTTTTCATAAATTCACCATAAATCGAAATATTGTGCTAGAGACTTCCAATTAGTTGCAAAATTAAGTTAAATGATTGAATATTACTAAAATATAAGAGTTTTAGCTCACAATTGCGTTTTTCGACCATTTCGGTAGAGTCAAAGTTGACCGAAGGTTTAAATTTTGGCACATCGTTATTTATATGAAAATATCTCAAAACTGATAAAAGCTACAATTATGAGTATTTTTTTGTTGTATTCTACATAAAAATGCGCACATTTTCATATATAATAGTCTATGTAACGACTAATTTAAAATAGTAAAAAAATTATGTCAAAGTGATGAAATAATTTCCGAGATGTGTCACAGATACTTTTTAGTGCGGCAAGAAAGAAATTCGCGCTTGCGCGCCTGCGTAATGATTGTAAACAAAGCAACACTTTGATCCGTGAACTCCCAGCATCCCTCAAGGCGCGTGATTCAAGAGTTTTCGGCTGGTAGGCCTAAAAGTATTTTTCAGCGAATTTTTAAAAAAACTATTGTATGTCGACGTAAAATACGTCCAGTCGGCACCCGAGAGACAAAAAATGTCGACGTAAAATACGTCCAGTCGGCGTTTAAGGGTTAACTGTGCTGAATTTTGTCCATCAAGGGGCCCAGGGGTACTAAAAACTTTAGTCATATTTACCATAAAAAATTAGAGAAAGAAAAAAATAATACATTTTGAAAAGATATCATTGACTTTTCGTGAAGTTAAATCTTCCGCCAATGGCACAAGTGAGAAATGACTCTCAAATGTCCGCATCCCTACCCTACCTAAAAAGGGGGGTGGCACAACATGATTAGTATGGCCCAGGAGTAAGCAATACCTGCTTGGTAGGACTAAGAGTATTACGAAAATACAGTACGGTCCCCAGTTATGCGAGACTTTGGTTGATCTACGGCTTCACAGAATTGGAAATTTGCACATTTTGAAACACATACCTTATGGGAATAATTCCATTAGGGCCAAAGCAAATGGGAACTTACCCAGTCAAACTTTTTTATACTACCCATTTTCAATACTTTCTATGTACTATACTGTAATTTTTTTCCAATATGAAATTGTTCTTATGGATAAATAAAAAATTAAAAAGGTTTTAATAACTTGAAGCAGTTTAAAATTACACACAGGATGGTGAAAACTCCCACACGTAAACAATGCCATCATTGGGTGCAAGTGTACTGTATGATAGTCATTTCCTTTAAAAAACCTTTTGGATGGAATTTCCTCCACCTATCCTCTGCCAAAAAAACCTTCAAACTCCTTTATCTCATTCTCCGTGAAGGCTTTGTAAACTATTTGAGGTTTTGGGGACCGCCAAAACATGCATGTCTTCACTCCCGTTAGGCCTAACAAACTTGGTTACGAGCGGCTATCTCAGTTTCTTTGTCCGGTATGTTCACTATATAATCTTTTTCATATAAATTTATTCTACGATAAAATAGAACTTTTGAAAATTCAAAATTTGATATGAAATTACAATTTCCTAAAAAGAAATTATAAAAATTCAAAATTCAACATGAAATGAGTTTCTTGAAAAAAGTCAATGACAGATTTCAAGTTGTTGACTGCTGCCAAAATGGAAGTTGCTCCTTCCTTTGTCTTTAACTTAAGGGCAAGCTTTTTAGTTTCGAGAAAATAGGTTCTCCTCTTCGGCTTCTAGGCAGATGCATACATAATGTGCATGATCAGAATACACTGCAGATCTGAATAATACGTATGGTGATGATGATGATGATACTAAACATTCATAAACACTGCGCTATGATGTCACAAATGCATGAGTCGGAGCCTTCCGTCTTAGATAATGGCTGAGCAGAAGCCTTCTGAATACACTTTGCAGATCTGAATAATACCTATGGCGATGATGATGATACCAATCGTTCAGAATACATTTCGCAGATCTGAATAATAAGTATGACGATGGTGATGATACTGATCATTCATAAACACTATACTATGACATCACAGATGCGTGAGGCAGGGCCTTCTGTCTTAGCTATGGCTGAGCAGGAAATCTTTCTCTCGTATTCCCCTTTGGTTTGTTTGTTTGTATGGTGTTTTTACGTTGCATGGAACCAGTGGTTATTCAGCAACGGGACTAACGGCTTTACGTGACTTCCAAACCACGTCAAGAGTGAACTTCCACCGCCAGAAATACACATCTCTCGCGCCTCAATGGAATGGTCGAGAATCGAACTCGTGGCCACCGAGGTAGCACGCCAACACCATACCAACCATGCCACCGAGGCGCTCGCATTCCCCCTTGGAGGAATAATAGTTTTTTTTCCTTCAAGCATTCACCCCACCCTTCTCTCAGATACCAAGCAAAACACCCCCCCCCCCCCCCCCACCCCCCCCCCCCCACCTAAAATACTTGAAAAGACAACAGATTCGATACGTTTTGCTGCGCGTGACTCGCAGACTTTGAATGGCTTTACAGATACAGAAAATCTGTTTTTGAGAACTAGCGACCGCATAAAAGGAAAATCGCACAATTCGAACACGCATAATTCAGGACCGGACTGTACAATTATCCACATCCTAACCATGTCATGGGCAAACCGGACAGAATGCAGAGAGTTCTATTCCTAGAACCATGCCCCCCTAGAATCTGTGGTCCAGCTCCACAGCATAGTTCCACCTGGAAAACCAGGTCTGAACATTGATGAGTGGATGATGGATCTACCACAGTTCCCACTATTTAGCTTCGAATTTAACTTCAATCCAAGTTATGTTTTCTTATTTATTACATACTGAAAATCTTGAATCTGACAAAAGTAGAAAAATCCACAGATATTTACCCAAAAATACATGTCATATGGGACTCTTGGGTTCGAACCTGGGAAGAAATTCCTGAGGTTCGAGAGCTCCCTCACAAGGTCAAGGTGATCCCAAAATGAGTGGGAGCTTTCCGATAAGTAGCCAGTTCTGTTAAGTAACAAAGACCCGATATGTATTACAGTTTGCACCTAAGCATTTTCTAGATATCTTACAGTAACCAGCAATTAATCATACTGTAGTTCCTAACCTACAATAACCTATACTTTACAATCAAACAAGAGATATATCTCAAAATGTATCACATCGAAAATGGTGGCACAGCAAAAAATAATCATAATAATGTGGCTCATAAGCACAGAAGTTTCACAAGTTTAGGTGTTACTTACATCATTACGTGCAGAGATTGGAACTGGCACTTTGAAATGCATGTTAACTGCAGTATCATGGGTATGTAAAAAAATGAAGCATACTTCATAGATTTATTTATATATAGCACATAGGTAACTGTGAAGGATGATGTGGAATGTGTGGTTAAAGTTATTCAACCTTTATTTTTTATTGTTTCATCCTATTGTAAATTATTAAAATCACAAAGTCTTTGGTTATACAGTTCTTGTGGCAATCTAAACGCAAGAAAATTATAAATTAAGTTCCATACAAATTCACTGGTTTCTTATTCTATTGTTAAAGATCAATTTATTTTTACGTAAGGCTTTCACTGTAATCTGATTACAGTTACATTTTTTGCAATGAGAAAAATTACTGTACATTCTTCAATGTAAATATTAATATACAATACATACATAAGCAGCATAGGTGGTTTGATTAGATATTGTATACAATATTTTACATAAGGGGACTTTCTTCACTGTATGTGTATATATATATTATATATATATTCTTAAGGTAATACCATGAATGCTGTGATCTGAACAAAAATAATTGTGCCAAAAATAGTTTCACTTTTTTAGTCTTAAATGTGATTCAAAGATAAGGGAAAAGTGCAGCAAATTCATATAGCTTATGAATTTTGAGAAAAATTATTCGACTTGTATCTATAGTTACAGATGCCACTTACCATAATAATTCAAACAAATATATTACCCAAAATATAAGCTGAATATATATCATCACTAATGCAATATACAATTATCTTCCACCTTGCATGGTTGAAATAATGCTGATTGCCAAGCAGAAACTTTCATTCAAGTTAATTAGGAAGGTACTCGAGTACAGTAGAAAGATTTTCACAAACAAATGGTTTAATCTATAACCATTAATGTATTATAAATCCATCCATCACTAGTGCACAATTAAGCTTAAAGTACCATACAATGTTTATACATTTTAACCACATATGGTTGGTTACAGCTGGTAACAATAGTATAAATAAGTAACTTCAAGTTTAGCAAGATAACTGGATTTTTAACATTTGAGCGCAAGTGTTAAGTACTTATACTGCCAATGCCTTATGCTATTGCCACCTTTTTAAAAGTATATTCCTGCAACATAATTTGTACTTGGATCAACATGATAGAAGGCAAAATCATTACAAGTTTTCCATAAAACTTAAAAAAATTTCTCAACGATGACTGATACTGTGAATTTACCAAATTACTGAAGCTCATTTTTCAAGATTGTTCAATACTGTTTTATAATAGGCTCATTTATCATGCCAGCAATTATATAACTTCACTAGACCACCAAATACACACAAATAAAAGCCTGAAGGGAAAAAAATGCTTGAAGGAGGATACCCTTTCTTCAATGAAGTTACAAATTGCTTTTATGCTTTGCTCAAATGAGCACATATAGTAAACACTGAATGCCAATAGTATGTACGTTAGGGGAGTGCACTTCATAAATTCGTTTAGAAATGAATATTGTAGACTACTGAGGTCTTCATTCTCTGTAATAGCTTTCACCATGATTTTTATAGCAAAATGACAGAATATAGGATGCTGGTATCAATTTATAACATTTCCACGTTTTCAAGCTGGCTTCCTGCAAAATGTACAACTAGGTATAACCATTCATTATTGGAAATACAGGCAGTCGCCGGTTATCGGCAATCTGGTTTTTATGGCGCTTGTCTTCGGCATCAATTTGCACCGATTTCCAATTATTGGTGTTGATACATACTTATTAAAGATGCCGAAAATTGTTGATTTATGGTTATTGGCGATATTCACTTATCGTCATGCTGTCGGAAAAGAACCCCCACCGATAACCAGGAACTGCCTGTACTATATTTAGCTACTAGTAATAAAAAAATTAGTTTAACAAAACCAGCAAGCTAGAAGCCTTAGAAAAAAGAAAAATTTTATTTAATAATATTGAGATTCCTTCTGTCATTATAATTCACCCAGAAATAGTAAGCAGGAAACCCTGGTATACTTTGATGTTTGAATTTTTAAAATTTCTCCTTGTATATTACATAAGAAAGGAATAGTCTTACTTTATGTACAAAAACAATACTGTTGCTGGAATTAATGCGAAATATTGCTTATATAACAGGAGAGGAATCCAATTATAACTTTGTCTGCTTTTATTAGTAGTGTAAACAGATTAGTGTTTAGTAAATTATGACTTTTGGATGATGTCAGCTTGATTTTTTTCTTGGGTTAGGATATGTAGCACGAGATTAAGTTCTCTGGTTTGTAAAATAAATAAATCCAGTTAAGTTATAGAAATATGACCAAAATTAATGGTCTGAAATGAACAGCAGTGGGTTAAACTATGACACACTACCATATAAAACTATAATATTCTGTTGATTGAAAACAGGATAATCATATAAAATTTTTTTGCTTTGCATTGCACTGCTATTTAGTGATGGACTTGTCAGGTGATCATGAAAAATTTGACCTGAATAAATACACAATAAAAATACTTCAACATAAAAGCCCCATTGAAAAAATCCATACTGAAATTCGGGGTTTAATCTTACCATATTCAAAATTGACTGCCTGCACCATCTGCATCCCATTCCATTTAATGTTCACAAAGCAAAGAATGTAGCTGAAGGATCCAAAACAACATATAATGCCAATGAAAACCAACACATCAAGTCATATGAATAAAACTTTAAAATGTAAGTGAATTTATCTTTTGCACTACTAATCAGCAAACTTACTGTATGAATGAACATCAGCACTTAAAGTTTTCATAATATTTTTTGTCCCAATATATACTCTTCAGTTATATAACCATGCAAATGATGTCTTGCACCATTGTTCAAACCTTTTCACAATAAATAAATAAATACATAGCATACCATCAACTTGTGTAGGGATTGATGTTATTTCTGCAAAGTCCAAAGGAAACTCCTGAATGTATTGCACTAAGTAACCTAAGAACTCAAAATGTTTAATTTCAATCACTACTGATTAACCCAAACTTGTTAAGATGATGTGTGCTAGAAAGTTAGTTTTCTGTATGACTAGAAAATGGAATGAACTAAAGTCTCTATTTATGGCAAAGTGTTTGAAAGATAAAGAGAGTTCATTTATTACCAACCTATGCAAAAATTTACCCCTATGAAAAACTTGAAATTCCAACTAAAGTTGTATGTCAATCCCATAAGACTTACATAATTTTATCAAAAATAGATATTCCAAAGGTACTGCAATTAACACCTATCTATATTATTTGTCATTATAAGAAAAATTGCATCCATGACCATCTATTTTTACTTGCATGTAATGAACAAATGACAATAATAAAAAAAAACATGAATAACCTCCAGTTTGATGGAATGGAAAGGCTTAACACCATAACCTTAAAAAACAAACCACTTTTCCTTTTAAATGACCATTTAAAAAAAAAAACTACAAAAACAGAACTTAAAACTGTCCCAAAAGAGCCGTGATGTGTCTAATAGTACCTAAACCTTTGCATACCTTCAAGATAAATTGAATTTATAGTAAATTTACTTTCACGCCACTTTTAAAAATTATTACGGCTTCCCAACTGAAAATGTTATCCTTCTTGAAGCTCCTGCTCCTTTTCTCAGTTATGTAACTAAAGTGCATCTGTCCTTTCTCAGGTGTTTCAATAAAATTAAGGAGCAACACAAATTTGGCTGTGCAAGAGAAACCAGAGAACTTCAGACATTTACTGGTATGTGAAATATTTACATTTACATACTTCACCACTACTATCAGCATTTTACATGGGTATTCAGCACAGCTGAGTTTCCCCTTACATAACTGGACTTTCAATAATGCTGCTATATGCACAGTTCATTTTTTGTCATCAAAAATTTCTACATAAAATCACATACAAAAATCATGCTGACAAAGGTCATCTAACTGGTGTAATGTAATTGTTTATAGATTAAATCACTCTTAACTGGATCATTTGTGATGAGTTTGAGGATAACCTTCCAAAAAACCTGAATATACCCACCTGTGTGGTGGCATAGCTCTCAAATTTTTCTAAAAACAAAAAAGTTCCTATATAAAAAAATTATGCATATAATGGAAATAATAGATAATG
>NC_061105.1:28859282-28864282 GCF_015104395.2 Macrobrachium nipponense
GGTTCCTTTACCACCACACCTGGTTGGATTCTATCTCTTGTCTCCGCCGCCAGCGGAGCAATAGCCTAGGACAACCAACCAACCTTGTTACCACACGTATTATGGCGGGGCTGGTTTAATCTAACTTTCTCGCTCCGGCACCAGCGGAGCAACTGTTAGGCTGTAAGTGTTCTCCTGATACTTATGTATCTTTCCACTTACAGGCTACCAACTGTCAGGTCCTGGGATGCAACGCGACGTTGTACGACCCCTGCGGCCACGATGAGTGCAGGTCTCACGCTCCATGTGCCACGCCATTCAACGATATGATCGTCTGGCACCGGAAGCCTGCGCCATCTGCTACGACCTAGTCAGTCAGCTGGTGGAGGGGTAAGTCGATATAGGCTTCTTTATCAATTTACTAACAACTCTTAGACATAAGTTTGTTAACCCTGTTCCGCCATTAGAAGCTCATCTCACCTTTTCTTTCAGGCTACTGGTGTGAGGGAGGTCGCCCTTGCTACCCTGAAAGCGTGGGTGGCGGCTTCGGGAAGAACGCCGCCAAAGGCCAGCCTTAACATCCTTGACAAGAAGCTGGCCGTCCAGATCTTCCCTGCGGGCAAGTCAACAGGGTATGTTGACCCCTTGTCCGCAGCCCCTCTCATAGCCTCCATCCAGCAAGATATGCAGCAATCTTTCGGGGTCGTAGCCACACAGGAGTCGGTCCCGGACGTCGCTACCCTGGACCTCAACATCGAGCCTATGGCGGTAGGGCAGAGGATTTGTTGGTTGAGGTAGGTGTGTCGGGCGCCCAAGGTCTTTCCTTGGGCGTTCCCGGATCTTCTCCTGTCCCTTCTTCAAGCGCTTCTTTCCAAGGCTTTGTGGGATCTGAGATCCCTACCCGCTCTCGCTCTCTCTGTACCCCCAAAGGTGAAGGGACAGAGAGAACCGAAGACTCTAACTAAGACGACTTCTAAGAAGTCATCTTCGTCTTCTTCAGCTAAGAAGTCTTCGACTTCTTACGCTGACGCGGTGAAGGCCAAGCCGAGCTCTTCTTACTCGAAGAGCTCTAGAAGCAAGGCTTCTAAGGAGAAGGCTCGCGCTCCCGCCGAGCCAATGCCTTCTCCGGCCTCCACCGCATCCACTCTGGTAACGCCGGTGGGAGGAGCGGGACCCAGCACCTTTGATCCCACTGCTTTCTCAGCAGTGGTGATGCAACAGGTGGGCGAGATGGTCGGCTTGCAAGTCTCCGCCCTGGGGACGAAATTTGAGCAGATGTTCGCACAACTGTCGAGCACTGTCTCAATCAGGCCAGTCCATCCAAGATCTCTCTAACAGAGTTAGAGAGAATGAGACCGAGTAGCTGGGCTCTCTCAGGTCCCCCACCCTCCAGTCTCCCCAGTGCCAAGTGCTGGTATTTTCCAGCTCCCGCCATAACGACTCTCTGCCAGCTTTCTCTATGGAGAACCCATGGAGAGTAGCCGCCTACGCTCCATTTGAAGGATGGTATGATCTCTATCCCGGAGTGTGGAACTCGAAGGATTGAGGACTTCGAGTTTTATCCTCCGGGTTTGACGCAGCCTTCATCGCCTATGCTAGGCTGACCGTAGCGGCTCTTACTAGGGAAGACAAGATCTCTAGGGAGGATGTTCTCTACAGTAGGGATCATGCCCAACGGGAATGGGTTCACTGCCTTGAGGACTGGGAGTGCACAAACACCAAGCTCCAGGCCTATAAGAGTCCTTTCACTATTTTTGCGACGGAAGAGGAGGCTTCTCTTCCGTTCGCCACGAAGATAGTAGAGAGGACTCTTCAGGCAGTCCTCAAGGATGAGCCCATGCCACAGCTAAGGGAGGCGGAGTCTACTTCTCCGCTCTTCCAGCTTTTGGAGAATTGTGGGAGAACTTGCCAGCCACGTTCACGCTTGGCAAGCTCAAACCGGACTGCGCCATGCACCAGTTCGGCGAGAAGCTTCCAAGGCTGCTGATTCCTTGATTCAGGCGGAGTTCGACGCGCGAACTAGGTTTGGCAGGTCCCTCAATTCACTGATCATAACGGAGATGGCTGCTCTCTCATATGCTACGGAACCTCTTGTTTAAGATCTTGGCCAAATCCCAGCTTCAGACGGTTCAGACGGATGCTTTCGACTTCTTCCAAGCTAGGAGGGAATTGCCGAAAGCACGTTCTGCAGGAGTGCACTATTAGGCACGAGCCTAATAGACTCCTCTTCTAGCATGTGGAGAGCGGATCTCTTCCCAGAGTCCGCTGTAAATGAAGTACACCACGAGGCTGCTAGGCTCAACCAGAGCCTTAGAGCTAGGTGGGGTATTTCATCCAAGAGGAAGCAAGAATCCGTCCCCACTGCTGGTAAGAAACCAAAGTCTCTGGTAAAAGGTTCCAGCCTTACAGAAACACCACAACCAGCACAGCAGCAATTTGTTCAGGCCGTCCCGGTTACCCAACAGGGACAACCTGCTAGTTCTAAACAGAACCAGCCCATCCTCCTGCTGTCTCCTCAATCACAACTTCGACCTCCTACGCACTCTCGCCGGCCTTCAACCCTACGTATGAAGGTCAGGGCTACCCTCCCTTTAACAAGCAATCGAGAGGTAGGGCGAGAGGCTACTTTCGCCAGCGTGGCGCAGGAAGGGCGACAAGGAGCAGGCAGTTCAGAGGAGGGCGTGGTGGTCAACCGCCCATCAACAATGAGGCTCCCCAGGTAGGAGGGAGGGCTGTTCCTCTTCCGTCACAGGTGGGGGTTGCAGCAATTGGGCACAGAGCATAGTGTCCAAAGGATTGGGCTGGAGTTGGATCAAAGATCCTCCTCCAATCAAATCATTCCGCCAAATACCATCAAAGGAATTGACAGATTACGCGGAGGAACTCCTTCAGAAAGGAGCTATTGCGAGAGTCAAGCATCTAAAATTTCAAGGTCGCTTATTCAGCGTGCCAAAGAAAGGCTCAACAAAAAGAAGGGTAATCTTAGACTTTGTCAAAGCTAAACTCTTCATTCGTTGCGACAAGTTCAAGATGCTTACCCTCTCGCAAGTAAGGACCTTACTTCCGCGTGGAGCCCGTCACATGCTCCATCGATCTTACAGACGCATACTATCATATCCCTATAGCCAGACACTTCCGCCCATTCCTAGGATTCAGGCTAGGAAATCAGACATTCTCATTCAAAGTGATGCCCTTCGGTCTGAATGTAGCCCCAGGGTATTCACGAAAATAGCAGAAGTGGTGTGCAGCAATTGAGAACTCAGGGAATCATGGTAGCAGCATACCTCGACGATTGTGATCTGGGCACCAACTGTCGAGGAATGTCTCAAAGCCACCAAAAAGGTAGTCCACTTTCTGGAACATCTTGGGGTTCCAGATAAACAAAACGAAATCCAGACTTCACCCCGGAGTCTCGTTTCAGTGGCTGGGAATCCAATGGGATTTGTCTTCCCACAATCTGTCAATTCCAGTGGCCAAACGGAAGGAAATAGCAAAATCTGTCAGGCAATTTCTCAAATGCAAACAAACATCAAGGAGAAACAGGAAAGAATCCTAGGGTCCCTTCAGTTTGCTTCGGTAACAGATATCCTCCTGAAAGCAAGGCTAAAAGATATAAATCGAGTTTGGCGATCGAGAGCAAACACCAAATCTCGAGACAAGTTGTCAGTAATTCCACAGATCCTTCGCAATCAACTCCGTCCATGGTCAAAAGTAAAGAACTTAGCCAAGCTGGGTACCCTTCAATATCCCCTTCCAGTGTTAACCATTCACACGGATGCCTCCCTGTCCGGGTGGGGGGGTGGGGGGATATTCTCAGTTCAAACAGGTTCAGGGGACTTGGTCAGTTCAATTTTCGCCAGCTCCACATAAACGTTCTGGAAGCAATGGCAGTATTTCTTACCTTGAAGAGACTGTTTCCCCCGAAAAAAGTCTCATCTAAGGCTAGTTTGGACAGTGCAGTGGTAGTTCATTGCATCAACAGGGGAGGGTCCTAATCCAAGAAGTGTGAACCATGTCATAATAGCCATCTTTGCCCTAGCAAACAAACACAAATGGCATCTGTCCGCCACTCACCTGGCGGGGGTAAGAAATGTGATAGCAGACGCTTTGTCCCGGTCAGTCCTCTGGAATCAGAATGGTCCCTAGACGACGGGTATTCCAGTGGATATTGCCGGAGAGTCCCAGGTCTCCAAGTAGATCTCTTCGCCTCACAAGCGAAACCACAAGCTCCCTTGCTATGTGGCCCCCAACCCCAATGGACCCTCTGGCTTATGCCACGGACGCCCTGTCGTTAGATTGGGATCAGTGGAGAAAAATTTATGTTTTTCCTCCAGTGAATCTTCTCTTGAAAGTCTTAAGCAAGCTGAGGACTTTCAAGGGAATAGTAGCTCTGATTGCACCGGACTGGCCCAAGAGCAACTGGTATCCTCTTCTTCTGGAATGGGTCTCCGACCTCAACGGATTCCCAATCCCAAGCTGTCACAATCAGTACAAATGAGGACTGTGTTCGCTTCCTCAGGAATTCTTCAGACCCTAACTTTATGGACTTCATGAAGTTTGCGGCTAATAAAGATGCTAATATTGATCCACAAAATATTCTCTTCCTAGAATCAGATAAGAGAGAGTCAACCATTAGACAATTATGACTCAGCTGTTTAAAAAATTAGCATCCTTCCTGAAAGAATCAAACACTACAAACCATGACAGTTAATCTAGCCTATATCCTTTCAGATCCTTGTTTGAAAAAGGTTTAGCAGCTAGCACATTACTACTCATAAATCGGCTTTGAGAAGATCTTTCAGTTAGGTTTTCAGATAGATCTGACTGAATCTTATTTACACGTCTATTCCTAAAGCCTGTGCTAGACTTAGACCTTCTCAAAGGCCATACTGCAGTTTCATGGTTCTTAAATGATGTCCTCAAACTAGCTTCAGATACTGACAACTCGTCTGTACATTCATAATGCTTCTTAGAAAGACATTATTCTTATTAAGCCTAGCTTCAGGAGCTAGAATTTCAGA
>NC_061105.1:28869282-28954282 GCF_015104395.2 Macrobrachium nipponense
CCTACATTTTCGTAATATCATTATTACATCTTCAGGGAATCTGTTAAACAATAAATAAAATTAATTTAATTATTACTTAAAAATTAAAATTACTTTAAAAATTACTCTAAAATTCAACATTTGTAAATTACAACACAATTAAAAAACATACAGAAACGAAAAAAAAAGAAAAAAATAAAAAGAAAAAGACCAAAGACCGCTAACCAACCTTGTGCCGAGAAGGCAAGAGACAGAATGACAGAACAAATAAAAGTTAGACTCAGGTTACAGTTGTGTGGAGGAGGTCTGGGTATTTAACTGGGGAACCAGTTGTTTAATAAATAATGACTCCAGGATAGGCAGTTCATATGCATTGTTCGCTTGGCCTATGACTTGGAAATGACTTCTTTCTATATATATTTTACAATTTTTTCGAATGGTTTCTTATATTAGAGTGTTCGGGATTGGAGAGCCTACAGCCAGTAAGGAAACTTAATCCCCCGATGAGAGTCGATTCTGACCCAAAGCAGTAACCTCCTCGTGGATCCGACATATGTCCCAGAGTTACACTTAGGGCAAGTATACTTATAGACCACGTTGGAGGTCAAGAGAGGGTCCAATCGATCTTTATATCTGAAAAAGGAACCGATTGTTAGCGGGTTTATGGAATTAATTTTAGATTAATGGCACCATAATGTTTATGAATAATTTGTGCAAACTTTTTCCGAAAGGAGTCATCATGTAAGAACGGGAATTTGGCATAAAAAGCTAATTTTGGTACTGTACATGGGTTTGGCGACATTAGCGAATTGTTTATTAAGAAACAAACGGAGCTTTTTATAAAACAAAGTCTGTGGGAAGCAATTATCCCATAAAATATCCAGAAAGGAAACTAATTTCTTGGTGGAAGGATTGCCAGTTCGATGTAATAAAAAATGCCCTGTGGAGGAGAGTAAAAATAGAGTTTAGTTTAAAATCATAAAAACAAGAACTATAGTAATTGGATCCTAGACCAGTAAAAGTTTTCTTTCTAAAAACAGATGTACTAAAAAAAGAGCATTACCCTAGTGACAAGAACGTCTAAGAAAGGTAATGATCGTTCCACCTCTTTTTCCACGGTAAAATTAATGTTACTATGTTTAGTATTAACATATGCTAAAAAGGAGTCAATATCACAGTCATTTTTAATAAGGCGAAGGTGTCATCAATATACCTACCATAAAAGAGTGGTGGAACCTGAGTGGGCAGTCATCTAACATGCGTCTTCCAGCGAGCACATGAAGATGTTGGCAAAAGTGGGACCCAAGGGAGAGCCATGGCTACACCGTCTGTTTGCTTATAAAGTTTGCCGTCAAAAACAAAGGCAGTGTCCCGCACTGCTAGTTCTAAAAGGGTTTTAAAAAAACGAACGATTGAAATTAATTTAAAAAAAAACAGAATCTAGCTCAGGAAAAAGTTTGTTTAAGATAATATCGATAGTTTCTTCCACAGGGACATTAGTAAATAGAGATTCAACATCTAAACTGCCATTTTCAAATCAGCGTCCTGTAATAAAAACTTTATCCTTAAAAGAGTAAGAGTTACTGAAAGTAAAATCTTTAGAAAGAGAAAATCATAGATGATAACACATACCAGGACTTGTTTTGTCACTGGATCATCCTTTGTTTTAGGAGTTTATATGGGTCTCCCCAAAAATACACAAGCCTAATACACCAATGAGACCAATTTTGGCATCATATAATACACCTAATTATAAGCTAGCTAAATATTTGGTACCTTTTTTAGAACCGCTGACCAAAAATGATTTTACTTTCAGTAACTCTTACTCTTTTAAGGATAAAGTTTTATTACAGGACGCTGATTTTGAAAATGGCCAGCTTAGATGTTGAATCTCTATTTACTAATGTCCCTGTGAAGAAACTATCGATATTATCTTAAAAACAACAACTTTTTCCTGAGCTAGATTCTGTTTTAATAATTTCAATCGTTCGTTTTTAAAACCCTTTTAGAACTAGCAGTGCGGGACATGCCTTTGTTTTTGACGGCAAACTTTATAAGCAAACAGACGGTGTAGCCATGGGCTCTCCCTTGGGTCCCACTTTTGCCAACATCTTCATGTGCTCGCTGGAAGAAGTCATGTTAGATGACTGCCCACTCAGGTTCCACCCACTCTTTTATGTAGGTATATTGATGACACCTTCGCCTTATTTAAAAATGACTGTGATATTGACTCCTTTTTTTAGCATATGTTAATACTAAACATAGTAACATTAATTTTACCGTGGAAAAAGAGGTGAACTGATCAATTACCTTTCTTAGACGTTCTTGTCACTAGGGATAATGGCTCTTTAGTACATCTGTTTTTTAGAAAGAAAACTTTTACTGGTCTAGGATCCAATTACTATAGTTTCTTGTTTTTATGATTTTAAACTAAACTCTATTTTTACTCTCCTCCACAGGGCATTTTTTATTACATCGAACTGGCAATCCTTCCACCAAGAAATTAGTTTCCTTTCTGGATATTTAGGGATAATTGCTTCCCACAGACTTTGTTTTATAAAAAGCTCCGTTTGTTTCTTAACAAACAATTCGCTAATGTCGCCAAACCATGTACAGTACCAAAATTAGCTTTTTTATGCCAAATTCCCGTTCTTGACATGATGACTCCTTTCGGAAAAAGTTTGCACAAATTATTCATAAACATTATGGTGCCATTAATCTAAAATTAATTCCAATAAACCCGCTAACAATCGGTTCCTTTTTCAGATATAAAGATCGATTGGACCCTCTCTTGACCTCCAACGTGGTCTATAAGTATACTTGCCCTAAGTGTAACTCTGGGACATATGTCGGATCCACGAGGAGGTTACTGCGGGTCAGAATCGACTCTCATCGGGGATTAAGTTTCCGTACTGGCTGTAGGCTCCTACATTAAATTCTCCGAACACTCTAATATAAGAAACCATTCGAAAAAAACAAAAATTGTAAAATCTATATAGAAAGAAGTCATTTCCAAGTCATAGGCCAAGCGAACAATGCATATGAACTGCCTATCCTAGAGTCATTATATTAAAACAACTGGTTCCCCACCAGTTAAATACCCCAGACCTCCTCCAACACTGTACCTGAGCTAACTTTTATTTGTTCTGTCATTCTGTCTCTTGCCTTCTCGGCACAAGGTTGGTTAGCGGTCTTTGGTCTTTTTATTTTTATTTTTTTTTTTTTTTTTTCGTTTCTGTATGTTTTTTAATTGTGTTGTAATTTACAAATGTTGAATTTTAGAGTAATTTTTAAAGTAATTTTTAAGTAATTTTAAATTAATTTTATTTATTGTTTAACAGAATTCCCTGAGATGTAATAATGATATTACGAAACGTAGGAAATAAAGAATTGTAATGAATTGCAACGTTTCTAATAGTCCACCTTCATGCTGATACTATATATATATATATATATATATATATACTATATATATATATATATATATATATATATATATATATATATATATATATGGATGGTACATACAGGTTGTCCATAAAGTCTTACATAAGCCATTGATGAGATCAAAGAGGTACTGAAGTGATGGAGAAACTACTTTTAAGGGAGCCAGCCGGCTAATGCCCTTTTTTAAGGACAGGACTTTGATATTCATACCACTTAATAAGGTGACTTGGGACGCCAGGGCGATTTATCCCGAAAATACCCATTTTTCAAATTCTATCTCCTCCCTTGATATTTAATATCAAGACCTAGGATTACTACCATATATAGACCTGATGTAGACCTCAATCGAATGAGGAGTTTTTTCAAAAGTCATTTTTTTGTGGGAGATATGAATTTTTGCAACTATGTAAAAAATAACCCTATTAAATAAAAAAAAAAAAAAAAACATTAAAAAAAAAAAAAAAGGATAAAAAACAAAAAAAAAAAAAAAAAAAAAAAAAAAAAAAAAAAAAAAAAAAAAAAAAAAAAAAAAAAAAAAAAAAAAAAAAAAAAAATTATAAAAAAAAAAAAAAAAAAAAAAGATGAAACAAAAATAGGAAAAAATGGCTTCATTTGATTTTTCTATAATGTCTTTCTGAGTTATATACAAAATTCCAATGTTATAGCTTTAAAACTAAGTGAGAAGATAGATTTTGAAGGTCAATAAGTATAGTTTTGAGATACGGGCGTTCAAAGTTTTCCTTCGTATTTCTATTAAAAGACAATGTTATAAATAATGATTATTATGAATGTATATTTCTTTTTTGTGTATTAATAAACCAAAACTATTTTATTTATCATAATTTAATCATAAATGATGATCCCGTTGCTCATATATCGTAGCCTGGGGCACTGCTTGAGGCAAGATGGGGCACTCTTTCCTACGCAACTCTCTCTCTCCCTTCCCTAACTCGGCTTATTACAGCGAATTTTCTTCTTCTGTGTGTTAGCAAGATGTTTTCCTTGTATTTTCCTCTTTGGCATGATGAAATTCTTGCCGAAACAAAGATAAACAAACGTAAATGCAAGAGAATGTCAGAGGTGAAACTCGAAGGTGTACTCTTTTTACAAAGACAATTTAATAAATCATGATTATTATGAATTTCATATTCCATTTCGGGTATTAAAAAACCAAAACTTTGTTATTTATCATAAATGAAGATCTCTTTGCTCAAAGATCGTAGCCTTGGGCACAGTGTGACGTGTGCTGTCAGGCAAGACGGGGGCGTTACTACGCAACCCTCCCTCTCTCTTCACTAACTGCGCGTATATTATGATATTCTGTAATAATACTTAAGCGATTTTTCTTCGTCTGTATGTTAGCGAGATGTTTTCCTTGTCTTTTCCTCATTGGCATGATGAAATTCTTGCCAAAACATACGTAAAAGCAAGCGAATGTCAGAGGTGAAATCGAACGTGTAGAATACTTGAAGTTTGTGCTCGCACTGATGGTTGGACTTGGTAGCTGACTGATGTGAAGTCTCCCTTCTCGACTCGGGGAATGTCTACAGATGCCATTTCTCCAAATTCTTAGACAATAATTATCAAAATTTACGATAATAGAAGAAATATTGCATTTTCTTGTACAGATAAATGTTTTAGGCTTATTGAGTTACGTTAACTAATTACCCTGTAACTACGAAAGTAAGAGGAATTTTGACGAAATATTTCATATACGTATTCTCAATTGCCATATGAAGCTCCATGAATTTATTCATGACTGCATTTTTCGCCCTATACCCCCATATATAAGGGTTCCGACCGGCCCCATTAAAATGGTCAGAATGACGATAATGAACAAGAACAGGAGAACATTATGAAGTGAAAGTCAAAATAATAGGGAAAGCAGCCAACATATAAAGGAACTATGTAGAATATAAAGGAACTATGTAGAATAAAGTATGAAGAGAAATGAAGAAATGATGATGATAAAGGAAAATGAATAACAACTTATCAAAAGAGCAATTGCACCAAGTCTAAACTTATGAAGTGCCACTGATTCAACTACATGATAGGAAGGTCACACCATAACTTGGTCGCAACAGGAATAAACCTTTACCTCAGAAAAAAAAGGCAATTGTTAAAATTAATTATATATGTAGCACTACGTAGTTGATGGTATTAGAGGGATAGTACCAAAGATTAATACTACTATATCAAGATCAATGATAACAAATTTAATACGTAGCAATGAAGTTTTCGTCCAACATTCTGAGATGTGAGTCAGCTGCTGTAAAACCAAACACGGGAATAATAACCAAAACATGGAAGAAAAGAATCTATAATTTCCTCAGGATAGGTGGGTCTCCAAAATCCTTGAAAGGCTCTCATTGGACAACATTTTGGGCAACTGAAGAAGAAATGCTTCTAAACAGTGAACGGCAAGCAAGAATAGCATCTAGGAAAAATATCTAAGTGGGGGTTATTCCAGTGTCTTAGACCTCCTAACAATCACTGAATTTTGTTAGGGTTTAGAACCATCCCCCACAATTTGTATTCTTAGCCATGGAGATGAGATTATGGTAAAAAATAGTATCTATGCATCTGGATTGCAATATATGTAGCACAAAAAACAAAGGGATTTTGACGAAGGAAAAATCTATTTCTGGGTGATTGGCTCGTGTCGCCCTATGAAAGTAATCCTTAAATATCATCTTTCTAGGTAAAATTATCCTAAAATTACCAGAGAAAAAACAAAATTAAGAAAATGTCAGTAAGGACTGACTCGCTCACTCTTAAAAAGAAGTGTCGGTATGATATAGGGGCGAGTGTGGAACACTACCACGAGACAAACACCAATTAGAAACTTCCCTATCAGAATCCCCTAAGAGAGAGCTGATACCAACGGGCGATGCAGCCTCTACTACTACTACTAGAGGACGCCACGGACAGCAGCGCCCCTAGCGGTCATCCTTAATAAAAACATAAATACATCTTGTCCTGCAAGGGGGGGAAAACAAACCATAAAAAGGGTATGGGTTTCATAGGGCGACACGAGCCAATCACCCAGAAATAGATTTTTTTCCTTCGTCAAAATCCCTTTTTCTGGCTTCAGCTCGTGTCGGCCTATGAAAGAGTACCAGAGAAACAGACAAGATGGAAAGGGAAAAATGAAAAAAACATATTAAAATGATGGATATAATATAAGTAAATCAAATACAGCATACAAAATAAGTACTTAAACTAACTTATTACAGTAATCAATAACAGAATGTTAGTAAACTTAAAGTACTTAAATGGTAGTAACAAAAATCATAAATATGCATGTAAAATAAGGAAATGTTTGAATTTACTTAATTAGAACATATAAGTACAATATATATACATACATGTGTCCTACCCTAGCATAAAAATAAGGGTAGGTACACTCAATTCCATCATTAATACAAATAAAATAAGTAATTCAAATATATACAAACACATTGTGACTGAAGTTATCACAAGTTAAATGGAAATTTACACAAACATATTGTGGCCTAACTAGCATAAAAATAAGGTTAGGACCACTGGGGTACGTATCAGTACCCATGTGGTTGTCCTAGCAAAAAAATAAGGGACAAACCACTATAACACACAACGGCTAAGGCTATAATTGGATGAGTAGCCTGGTGATAGGTTGAGGCATGTTGGTTGAAGTAGGTAGAAAGGAGACCTGGATCAATACTACAACTACTAAGCAGTATCAGGGGAAACTATGTTTCCCGCTGCTACTGCTGAAAACATTTAAAGATTCAAGGACTTTAAATAATGCCGTTTAAAGACTGTCGGGGATTTCCATCCAGTATACTTCCTAAGATCCTCAAAGTTCATATGTTGGAAATAGTTAATAGAGGTGGCTACTCCCCTGATATCATGTGCTCTTGGGAATGACTCAGGGTTGGCTTGTTTAATGAAGTAAAGGATTTGTTGCCTAATACCTTTAACTGACAAAGTACCACCTTTTTCTCTCATGAAGAGAGCACCCGAGGATCTAGAAGAAGTACGAGATAGAAAGGCTCTGGAAGGGTTGATACTGGGCAGAGAGAAGGATCCTGTGGAAGTGGGATAACCTTCCAATGGAGCCCACCTTGCTAGAGGATCTTCATTTTTGTGGCCATAAAAGCTACGGTCGGAGCAAGTAGAACTTCTCCTGATGGGAGGAATTCCACATGACCCGCATCTCTGGATAGAGCCGACAGTTCTGAAATTCTTGCTCCTGAGGCTAGGCTTAATAAGAATAGAGTCTTCCTCAGGAGCATTATGAATGTACAAGATGAGTTGTCAGTATCTGAAGCTAGTTTGAGAACATCATTCAAGAACCATGAAACTGTAGTAGGCCTCTGAGAAGGTCTAAGTCTAGCACAGGCTTTAGGGATAGATGTGAAATAGATTCAGTTAAATCTATCTGAAAACCTACTTGAAAGATTTTCTTCAAAGCCGACTTGTGAGTGGTAATCGTGCTAGCTGCTAAACCTTTTTCAAATAAAGATCTGAAAAAGGATATAGCCAAATTAAAACTGTCATGGTTGTAGTGTTCGATTCTCTCAAGAAAGATGCTAATTTCTTAACAGCTGAGTCATATTGTCTGATGGTTGACTCCCTCTTATCTGGATTCCAGGAAGAGAATATTCTGTGGATCAATGTTAGCATCTTTATTAGCCGCAAACTTCATGAAGTCCATAAAGTTAGGGTCTGGAGAGTTCCTGAGGAAGCGAACACAGTCCTCATTTGTACTGATTGTGATAGTTTGGGATTGGGGATCCGTTGAGGTCGGAGACCCAATTCCAAGAGAAGTGGATACCAGTTGCTCTTGGGCCAGTCCGGTGCAATCAGAGCTACTATCCCTTCGAAAGACCTTAGTTTGTCTAGGACTTTCAGGAGAAGATTCACTGGAGGAAAAACGTAAATTCTCCTCCACTGATTCCAATCCAACGACAGGGCGTCCGTGGCATAAGCCAGAGGGTCCAGGTTGGGGGCCACATAGCAAGGGAGCTTGTGGTTCGCTTGTGAGGCGAAGAGATTCCACTTGGAGATCCTGGACCTCTCCGGCTTACCCACTGGAATGACCGTCGTCCAGAGACCACTCTGATTCCAGAGGAACTGAACCGGGACGGGCCCGTCTGCTATCACATTCCTTACTCCTGCCGGAGGTGAGTGGCAGACAGATTGCCATTTGTGTTTTTGTTTGCTAATGCAAAGATGGCTATCTGACATGATTCACTGCTTGGATTTGGACCCTCCTCTGTTGATGCAATGAACTACCACTGCACTGTCCAAAACTAGCCTTAGATGAGACTCTTCGGGGGAAGCAGTCTCTTCAGAGTAAGAAATACTGCCATTGCTTCCAACACGTTTATTGGGAGCTGGCGAAATTGAACTGACCAAGTCCCCTGAACCTGTTTTTGAACTGAGAGTATACCCCCCACCCGGACAGGGATGCATCCGTGTGAATGGTAACACTGGGAGGGGATATTGAAGGGGTACTTTTGGCTAAGTTCTTTACTTTGACCAAGGCCGTAGTTGGGTTGCGGAGGATCTGTGGGATTACTGGACAACTTGTCTCGATATTTGGAGTTTGCTCTTGACGCCAAATTCGATTTATATCTTTCAGCCTTGCTTTCAGAAGGATATCTGTTACTGAAGCAAACTGAAGAGACCTAGGATTCTCTCCTGGTTTCTTCTTGACGTTTGTTGCACTTGAGAAATTGCCTGACAGATTTTGCTATTTCCTTCCGTTTGGCTACTGGAATTGATAGATTGTGGGAGGACAAATCCCACTGGATTCCCAGCCACTGAAAACGAGATCCGGAACAAGTCTGGATTTCGTTTTGTTTATCTGGAACCCCAGATGTTCCAGAAAGTGAACTACCTTTTTGGTAGCTTTGAGGGGACATTCCTCGACTGTTGGTGCCCAGATTAACCAACAATCGTGAGGTATGCTGCTACCATGATTCCTGAGCTCTCAATTGTTGTACAACCAACTTCTGCTATCTTTGTGAATACCCTGGGGGCTACATTCAGACCGAAGGGCATCACTTTGAATGAGAATGTCTGATTTCCTAGCCTGAATCCTAGGAATGGGCGGAAGTGTCTGGCTATAGGGATATGATATGCGTCTGTAAGATCGATGGAGCATGTGACGGCTCCACGCGGCAGTAAGGTCCTACTTCGCGAGAGGGTAAGCATCTTGAACTTGTCGCAGCGAATGAAAGAGTTTAGCTTTGACAAGTCTAGATTACCCTTCTTTTTGTTGAGCCTTTCTTTGGCACGCTGAATAAGCGACCTTGAAATTTTAGATGCTTGACTCTCGCAATAGCTACCTTTCTGAAGGAGTTCTTCCGCGTTAATCTATCAATTCCTCTGACGGTGGCTGATGGAATGATTTGATTGGAGGAGGATCTTGGATCCAGCTCCATCCTAATCCTTTGGACACTAATGCTCTGTGCCCAACTGCTGAACCCCCACCTGTGGCGAAAAGGAACAGCCTCCCTCCTACCTGGAGAACCTCATTGCTGATGGGCGGTTGGCCACCACGCCCTCTCTGAACTGTTTACTCCTTGCACCCCTTCCTGCGCCACGGTGACGAAAGTAACCTCTCGCCCTACCCCTCGATTGAGAGTAGCCTTGAACCTCATAAGCAGGGTTAAAGGCAGGTGAGATGGCGAATAGGAGGTCGAAGGCTGGGATTGCTGGTGCACCCAGGAGGAACGGCTGAGTTTGTTTAGCTGTAGCAGGTTGTCCTTGTTGGGTGACTGGGACCGCCTGCACAAACTGCTGCTGAGGCTGAAGTTTTTTGTATGGCTGGAATCTCTTACCAGCCTTCTTTGGTTTCTTGCCAGCAGTAGGAACGGATTCCTGTTTCCTCTTAGAGGAAATGCCCCACCTAGCTCTAAGGCTTCTGGTTGAGTCTAGCAGCTTCGTGATGAACTTCGTTCACTGCTGACTCTGGGAAGAGATCCGCTCCCCACATGCTGGCAGATAAGAGTCTATTAGGCTCGTGCCTGATAGTACACTCTTGAAGAACATGCTTCCGACAGTTCTTCCTGGCTTGGAAGAAGAATCAAAAGCGTTCTAGCAAAAACCGTGTGAAATTGTGATTTCGCTAAGATCTTAAATAGCGGTTCGTTCGCATAAGTCAGAGCAGCCATTTCCGTGATTATGATAGAGTTAAGGGACCTGCCAAACCTAGTCCGCGCATCGAACTCTGCCTGGATTAGGAGTCCGGCAGCCTAGGCAACTTTCTCACCGAACTGGTCCATAGCGCAGTCCGGCTTGAGTTTACCCTGCGTGAAAGTAGCAGGCAGGTTTTCCATAACTCTCCGAAGCGGGAAAGAGTGGAGAAGTGGGACTACGACTCTCTCAACTGCGGAAGGGGCTCATCCTTGAGGACTGCCTGAAGAGCCTTCTCCACCAATTTCGTGGCGAACGGAAGAGAGACCTCCATCTTCGCCCTGGCGAAAATAGGGTGAATGGGCTCTTATAGGCATGGAGTTTAGTATTCGTACACTCCCAGTCCTCAAGGCAGTGAACCCATTCCGTTGGGCGTTGGTCTCTACTGTAGAGGACAGACTCCTTCGAGATCTTTGTCCTCCCTTGTAAGAGCCGTTGGTGTCAGCCTAGCATAACCCGATGAAAGGCTGTGACAGACCCGGAGGATAGAACTCGAAGTCCTCAATCCTTCGAGTGCCAAACTCCGGGATCGAAATCATCCGTCCTTAAGGGAGCGTAGGCCGTACTCCTCCATGGATTCTCCATAGAGAAAGCTGGCAGAGAGTCGTAAGACGGGAGTTGGATGATCCCCGTGCTAGAAGCAGGGGATACTGGGGAGGAGCCTGGGATAGCCCAGACATCCGATCCTCAGTCTCTCTACTCTATTCGAGAGTTCTTGGACGGTCTGTCCAGTTTGAGACAGAGTGCTCGACAATTGTGCGAACATCTGCTCAAAGCGGGTTCCCCAAGCTGAGTATTTGAGAACCCACCATCACTCCTACCTGCTCCATCATTCTGGTGAGACAGGAGAAGGAACGCAGGAGCTGGTGCTTGCTACCCCTGCCGGCATAGCCGGGGAGGGGGGCAACGGAGGCGGGAGAAGCAACGACTCGGAGTAGCGCGAGCTTTCTCCTTCGAAGCCTTGCCTCCTTAGAACTCTTCGACTGGGAAGAGCTTGGCTTAGCCTTCACCGCGTCGGCGTAAGAAGTCGATGACTTCCTAGCCGAAGAAGACGAAGACGACTTTCTAGAAGTCGACTTAGACAGAGTCTTCGGTTCTCTCTTTCCCTTCTCCTTGGAGTACAGAGAGAGACGGGAGTGCGGCTAGGGGATCTCAGATCCCGGAAAGCCTTGGAAAGATGCGGAAGAAGAAGGGACAGGAGAAGATCCAGGAGCGTCCAAGGAAAGACCTTGGGCGCCCGACAAACTACCTCAACAACAAACCCTCACTCACTACCGCCATCGGCTCGAGGTTCAGATCCAGGCCGGCGACGTCCGGGACTGGCTCCTGGGCGGCTACGAGCCCAACGACTGCTGAAGATCTTGCTGGATGCGGCGGGGATTACGGGGGCGGCGGACAAGGATCGACGTAGCCCGTCGACTTGCCCGCAGGGAAGATCTGGATGGCCAGCTTTTTGTCCAGAATGTAGGGCTGGCCCTGGCGGCGTTCTTCCCAAAGCCGCCTACCCACGCTTTCAGAGTGGCGAGGGCGACTTCCCTCACGCTAGCCTGAAAGAAAGGCTGAATTAGCTACCAATTGCGGACAGGGTTAACAAATTACGAACTAAAAGTGTTAGTAAATGATAACTAGTTTTATAATGGTCTTACCCCATCAAACAGCTGACCGACCAGGTCGTAGCAAATGGTGCAGGCCTCGGGATGCCAAACGATGAACTCGTGAACAGGGTGCACACGGGGCATGAGACCTGCACTCATCGTGTCCGCAGGGGTCATGTAACGTCGCATTGCAAGCGAGGGACCTGACAGTTGGTAGCCGTAAGTAGAAACGTACATGAGTACAGAGAATAATACAGTCTAACATATGCTCCGCTGGTGCCGAGCGATAAAGTTAGATGAAACCAGAGCCTGCTAAAATACGTGTGGTAACCATGTTGGAAGAAAGTCTATGGCTCCGCCAGTGGCGAAGGCACAAAAATCAACCAACTAGGAGTGGTGGTAAAGGAAACCACAACGTAAAATGGCGGGGATGGTTGATAACATAATAGTAAAAAACACAATTCATTGTAAAACATCTTAAATTAGGGTATATATCCTTAACATAGTACAGTAATAAAATCAAAACCAACTTCTCTCCACCCGTCTACTAGAAGAGTGCGTAGGTAAGGGTAAGCTCCCTTCCGGTAGCGGGGGAGAGATATAAGGATATAGTAGGCAAGCAAACGACCATCCATAGTACCCACCCTACCGCTAGTGGAGCCAATAACTATCACCAAAGGGGCCCGGCTGCGACGGAAGGCTCCTTTCGTATCGTAAGGAGGAGGTGGCTGAGTAATGGGTATGGTAGGGGGGGAAGGAGGTCCCGGTGAAACACGGCGGGAGCGAGGAAAGGGGGAAGGGATGGCCTACTCCTCCCCACCTCACCAACTACCCGTATGGAGACCCGGTACCTCCTAGTGGTCGCCCTAAACCCCCTGCTGGCGGAACCTCCCGGCACCTCCGGAATGAGAGAGAAGGCAAAGAGGTGTATGACAATCCAGGGGTCCCCCAGCTCCTCCCTACATCAGAGAGGGAGGGAAGGGGCAGGGTGAGGTGCTATGGAACACGTGACTCTAAGTGGCCTAGGCCGCGATCACCACAACCGTGGTAGGGCCACGTGAACCAAGCTGTACCAATACATGGAACAAGCACCTAGGCTAGCCTAACACCCTAAAAATAATAATAATAATAATAATAATAAATACATCGAAAGGGTGGAAGAGGACACTTTTAGGAAAAGAGAAAGAAGCCCAGGAGGAGGCAACTATTCCAAGAAACAGTAGCCTACTCGGAGCCGCGATAGCGATAGCCGATGCTAGAGCAAGAGCCGGGATGCTGGGCCAGAATAAAATAATGATAGCCCTAAATACCAAGCTAAGAGAATGGTAAGAGGGCTAACCTAGCTAAAACTCGATGTAAAACAATGAACGTGAAAAATAAGCCCATAAGTATAAGAAGTCCAGTATGGAGGACCGGGAATTCTTACGAGGCAGCATGGCCGCCACGAGACAACCGGGGAACCGTATATGACCTATAAAAAGGAAAATACTGGTACCCGGAAGATAAAACTATGATAAAATATTACTTATGAGTTAACTTAACTTAGCGTGGCAATTGCAGAGCGTTCCATCTCAGAAAACGAGGTAAATCCACAATAGTGAAAGCACAAGAGAAAACAGCGTCAAGATGCTGGCGCTAAAAATTAAGGATGACCGCTAGGGGCGCTGCTGTCCGTGGCGTCCTCTAGTAGTAGTAGTAGAGGCTGCATCGCCCGTTGGTATCAGCTCTCTCTTAGGGGGATTCTGATAGGGAAGTTCTAATTGGTGTTGTCTCGTGTATGTGTTCCACATCGCCCCTATATCATACCGACACTTCTTTTTAGAAGTGAGCGAGTCAGTCTTACTGACATTTCTTAATTTTGTTTTTTCTCTGGTAATTTTAGGATAATTTTACCTAGAAAGATGATATTAAGGATTACTTTCATAGGCCGACACGAGCTGAGCCCAGAAAGCTATGCCAGCCACAATTGTTTTACACCTTGGTATAACAGAAACTGCCCTGTAGAGGGGTATGTAGTGCCATCAGTGCACCTCATTCAGTCCAAAGTAGGCATAACTTAAGGTTCTTTGTAGCATCCTTTCAGCTCTTAGCTGCAACCCTTTTCATTCCTTTTACTGTACCTCCATTCTTGTTCTCTTCCAACTTAATTTCCACTCTCTTCTAATATTTGTTCCATAGTACAACTGTGAGGTTTCCCTCCTGTTACAACCTCCAAAACTTTTAACATCAATTTCCCTTTCAGCACTTAATGTCCTCATAGGGCCCAGTGCTTGGCATTTCTCCTAAATCTTATATGTCATTATATTCCAACAAAAGCATCTGAGGAAGATGTGGTGGAAATGTTTACAAGGCTGAATAGTGATTAGCAAATAAAGAATTCAGAAGGCTAAGGCTCCATGAAAAAATCCAAATTACTAGTGACTTTTGAAACAAATCACTCGCCTACTGCATCATAATTTCGAAGTATAACTAATAGGGTTGTTTTAGGGAAGACTGAAGAACTCAAGACTGTTTACGATTATTCGCTTGAATAATAATACGTAAAAATATAATGGTCTTTTCCCATAAGTCAGAAAAATCAAAATGTTAAAATCTCTGTACCAAGCTTGCAAAGATAGTTAAAGCATATTGACTATTTGAATTTAAAAACTCGCCTGCAAGCAATTTTCAAAGATAGTTAAAGCATACTGACTAGTTGAATTTAAAAACTCATCTGCAAGCAATTTTCAAAGATAGTTAAAGTATATTGACTATTTGAATTTGAAAACTCATCTGCAAGCAACTTTAAGACCCCTTGCTTTTTATCTGCAAGTATTATCAACACTGAAATGAGGCAAGTTGTCTAAAAACATAAAGTATTTTAAGCAAATTTAAGTCTTCTACATTTTGGGTTTACAAGACATTGGAGTGCTTCAAGAAAAACAATACAGGCAGTCACCGGGTTACATCAGGTTCGGGTTAAGTCATTCCAGACTTACAGTGCTTGCCTCATGGTGCTGTTAAGCTGCTCTACAGCCCTGTAACCCGGACTTAAGGGGTTAAGGCGATTTTCGGCTTACAGTGCCCTGCCAGGAACAGAACCCCTGCCGTGAACAGAACCCCTGCCGTAACCTGGGGACTGCCTGTACTGTACAAAGCATGCAGTATTAATAAAAATAAGAAAAGGTGATAAGGAGGTAAAGGGATTAAAATCCCATAAAATGCTGCAATCACAAGATACTTTGATCTCTCATCTTCTCTGTCACAAGCCAACTATTGATTTTTGTGTTTGCAAGCACATGAAATTTGCAAGCAATAAAAAGAAAGAAAAAAGAAAAAACAGAAAAGAACAACCTTCTATAAATACTGCTAATATATCGCCTTAAAAAAACAGCAATAGAATACATGCATACTTCCTGGCCTTATCAAAATAAGAGCATTCCGGTGAAACTTTTCCAAGCTAAAACCATGTTAAACAATGACAAAATTACTTAAAATAGGAGAATTTACATGGTGTTCCATGCCCCAAGAAATAACATAACATATCCCAAAAAACATGCAAAAACTTTAAATTGCTATAAATATGGTAAAGCTATGACTAGTAAGGTTTGTATGGAACTTTGCAAAACCTGAAATAGCAAAAGGCATGATTCAATCATCATTAATTTTAATGTGAACATTTTCTGAATGTTCTCTGACCCAAGAAATAATTTACCAAATCCCCCAATATAATGCATAAACCCTTGAATTGTATACTGAAATAAGGTAAAAGTAATGACACAAATTACCTTACAGAGGAAATACAAAAACAATTTACACACTGGAATGAAAATAATGTCATTTACAACTAAATACTTTATTTAACAAGTTAGTTTTTTCATAAACCAGGCCTCCTCAAGTCCTCAGCACTGTACTATGTACTCCAGCAGACATCATTAGTAGCACATCGCAAATGCCATCTGAGGCCTAACATCCTCACTGATTACCAGCCTGACTTCATGTAGTCTGGACATGTGTGGGTGCAATATCCTACGGCTGGTAGGAGGGACCTCATTATAAGACAGGGTTGTATGAAAACTACATTTGTTTTATAACACAGTAAGTTTCATCAAAATTTATGAAGGATCACCAAAATGCTGGAATACCTCAGGGTGGTAACTGAGATCAGAAGTATTCACAAGACCACTTGGGGGGTGGTTATAATAGGTCAGGGACCAAGGCTTGGATAATGCAATGCCTTTGTAAATAAAGGATGAACAAAGATACCAGGCAATTGTACCAGTGCCACTGTCAACAGACTCAAATGGTAAAGACCACTTATATGAGACACAGATGCTAGTAACCTTGGAAATCTATGTCTCAGGGATGCCAATTATAAAAAAAATGATAGGAGACAATTAGGAAGGGGAAGAGGATGATTTCCCTCAGAGATGAGACTTGGCCCACTGTCATGCCAAATTGCTAAATATAAGTCTCCAACCATTTGAAAGTTAAGTCTCTGAAGTAAAACTTTACAAAAGTAGATCAACAGGTACTGTATTTATCATCAAGGATGCTCTATAGATGACCTATCTGAACCACTAAGAAAAAGTGCTTAGTGACTTGTTTATTGTGCTGACCTGTAGACAGACACACTGGAATATTGCCTCTGAAGCCTCTGGTGTTCCTCAGGTAATAATGAACAGTTCAAACCAGAGATGATTCTCATCATTGCTGGTGAATGCAAAAAGGTAGTAATGGATAGCAAAGGGTACAGTGGAGTTTGGATCTTTACTACAATATGTTAGGTGCAAGCCACTAACCCACTGAAGTCTAACCACAAACATGCATGACTCTCCCAGAAAGTAAATCTTGCTGAATCACTTCATAGATGCAAGTGCCAGTCTTTAGTGTAAGATACAACATGGAGGCTTGTATCGAGGCTCAGCAAGACTTCAGGACCAAGGAAATGTCCCACTTTAGTGGCTTAGCCAACCCTAGAAGAAACCCCTTTTCAGAGTACTGGAGGAGGCTAGTTTAATTGCAGACCCTAACATGAAATCCACACAGCTCAAAGATTTGCAAAAGGGTGGCCCTACAGTCTTAGATAGCCATAACTAAAAACCTAAAACTCCTATGAAAGAAGTCAGCAGCCAGTTGGACAGAGAACTTGATTGGATTAAGGTACCTTTCACTGCTTCAATTACAGAACTGGTTACACTTTGGGTACAGGCATTAATGGTTTAAACCTTGCAATGTTTAGTTATGGCTCAAGCTGACTCCTCTGAAAATCTTGTACTTCATATATTCTACTGGACTATCTACCGGCTTGAAGCTGTAACATCTTGAGGTTCCCCTAAAATCAGAAAATATAACTAATGAAGCAATTTTTTCATGTACAGAGCTTCAGAGGCTGTCCATCAGCAAGGAGATAAAGTACTTCTACTGCAGCCAAAGGGATGCATCACTGTCTTTTCCTTCCAAGGCTGCTTGGTCTGGTTAACCTGAGCACTATACAGTACTGCAAACTTACAATCAGGGATTTTTTGCTAATTTATCTACCAATATTGTGCCTTTGTAACACAACTACCTTGCAAATTTGGGGATGCAGCACCCATTTTGAGATGTATGAATCTGCTTTCCATGGATGAGACTGTCTTGTTCCTTAGTCTATTTTGTTTTTACGTAGCACTAAGACCAAACTATGGTCGACATTCCTGGGCATTGACAAGCAAGCAGTTTTCCTATATTTAGTTTCTGAAAAAATAGTTTACCCTAAAACATGAACAGTAAATATGGAATTTTTATAATAAAATGAAATTTTATTGCATATTTACCGAATGGCAAACAATATTCAAAACTTCTGTGGTGGCGCCGCCATCGTTGATGTAGGTTATGTCACCTCCCTCCACTCGAGGGAGCTACAGGTACAACTGTCCAGGTAACATCAATTTGTTCTGACCAGCCATCCACCTGTGTGGAGGAGGGAGGGCTTTAATTAATAATTGTTTGGTAAGTATGCAATAAAATTTCATTTTATTATAAAAACTCCATTTTTATTGCAGTGTCTTACCGAACAATTATACAGCTGGTTACCCTTTGCAAGGATGGGGGCTGTGGATGTAAGCTTAATCCAAAAATAACATATGATTCTTGAAAAAAGACCCAAAAGCACTGTGAGTGCCTGTTGTACCTTACCTTGTAAGAGAGCTACTGCAGGAGAATACTGCCTCTAGTCGGTGCTCATCTTACGTAGTAGAAGGCTTGGAGTATGACCAATGAGTGCCTCTACATGGAGTGGAATATCTCCATAATTATGGTGTTCACCGCTGACTCAACGAAGATACAACAAAATATTGCCCTTGCCCTGGGCTAAGACCAGAAATAACCAACAAGAAAACACCACAACTGTCCCCTACACCTAATTAAAAACCTTTACCCACCAAACTAAAACAAAATTAACTGGCGAGTACTCCAGCTACATTGTAACCCCAGACTTCCCTTTAACTCGTCAACCTTGATACATGGCAAAAAATAACAGAGGGAGCAACCCCCATGTCATTTCCCTCAACACCATGCAGCTACGGAAAGTAGACCAAGAGACTTACAATCTTTGAACAGTCTCAATTTCTTTCAAGTAATGCATAGCGAAGACGGATTTAGACCTCCAAAAGTTACTTTGAAGGATAGCGGATAGCGAAAAATTAGAAAAGTCGCTACCGCTCGAACTTTCTGCGCTTTCACTCTCAGTAAAGGAAACACTGCATCGTTCACAAGAGTGTGTGCTTCGACAATTAATTCTCAGACAAAAGTAGACAGCATTTTTTGAGAAAGGCCGAGAGGGATTCCTAACAGAGCACCACAAACGATTCGACTGACCTCTAATTTTCTCAGTTCTGCGGAGGTAATATCTTAATGCCCGCACAGGACATACGAGTCTTTCTTCTTCTTCCTGGCCTATCAAATCTATAAGGTTCTTGAGGACGAAGTTACATGGCCAAGGATTAGAAGGGTTCTCGTTTATGGTGAGAAAATTGAGCTCCACGGAGCAAACTGCGTCGCCTTGAGAAAATCCCACCATTTTGTCCATTGCATGTAGCTCGCTAACTCATCTAGCTGATGCTGATGCAACTAAAAATAGTGTTTTCTTGGTGAGGTTCCTCACAGATGAAGAAAGTAACAGCTCAAAGGGAGGGCCCAAAAGCCATTCAAGTACTATATCGAGATTCCATGGTATTAAGTCCTTTGTAGATTTGGAAGTCACAAACGATTTAATTAAATCCAAAAGATCACTATTCGTGGAGAGGTCTAATCCTCTTTGTTTAAAAACTGAAGCCAGCATTGCTCTGTATCCCTTAATTGTTGAAGGTGCTAAGCGCTTAACGTCCCTTATGAAGAGAAGGAATTCCGCAATTTTGTTCACAGATGTCTCAGAAGAAGACTTTAGTTTGCTTACACCATCTTCAAAACACTCCCCATTTAGACTGGTATAGTCTGTTAGAAGAATTTTCTCTGCTGTTCGCGATATCTTCTGCAACTCGTTTCGAAAAACCTTTCACTCTGAAGAGACTCCTGTCAGTGCCAAAGCTGATATTGCTTGGTGGAATCTTGCGAACAGCAGTTGTTTGAGTAGACATCTCTTTAAGGGAAGAAGCCTGGGGAAATCTACGAGCAAGTCGAGGAGATCTGGGAACCATTCCTTCCTTGGCCAGAATGGAGTGACTAGTGTCAGTGAAACTTTCTCGTGAAATGACACTGTTTAGCACCTATCTTATCAGGCCAAACAGGGGAAAGGCGTACGCTTCCAAGCCCAACCACTCTAGTAGCATTGCGCCAACTGACCATGCAAGAGGGTCTGAGACTGGAGAGCAGACCAGTGGGAGGCCGTTGTTCCTTGAAGTTGCAAAGAAGTCTATCATCGGCTTTCCCCAAAGTTTCCATAGGTCTAGGCAGACCTTGGCATCGAGAGTCCATTCCAACCGCAGTACTTGGTGACGTCAACTTAGTTTGTCCACCAACATGTTAATTTTCCCTTGAACAAATCGAGGGATCAACGAAACCTGAAATTTCTCTGCCCACAGAAACAGATCTTTTGCGAGGTTGTAGAGGGTGAAGGAACGTGTTCCCCCTTGTTTCCTGATGTAGGAAAGCACTGTGGAGTTGTCTCTGTGAACTGCTACCACCTGCCCTGTCACGATATGAGTGAACACCTGAAGTCCCAGGTACACTGCTAACAGTTCCTTCACATTGATATGAAAAGAGCGCTGAATTTCCGCCCACTTCACTGACGCTTCGTTCTTCCCCAACAGGGCTCCCCAAGCTGCGTCGGATGCGTCTGAAAAGAACTAAAGGTTTGGGTGGAGCAGACGAAGTGAAAGACCCTCTACAAGGCTTGGTTTTGAAAGCCACCATGCTAGTTCCTCCTTGATTTCATCTATAATCAAGAATACTGTCGAGTCCATTTGAGTCTTCCTGCACCACGATCCCTTCAGGAAGAATTGTAGGGGCCTCGTGCAGCCTTCCGAGTTTGACGAACTGTTCCACTGAAGCTAGTGTGCCTAACAGACTGGTCCAACAGTTGGTGGAACAGGACTTGCGATCCAATAACTCCTGGACTACTTCCATATATGACTGGACTCTCTTCGGTGATAGAAAAGCCCAAAAAACTCAAGGGTTTAGTCATCCCCAAATAGAGAATGCTCTGAGTCGGTATTAGCTGAGATTTCTCCTCGTTTATAAGAAGACCTAACGACGTTAATTAAGTGAAAGGTGCCCATCATGAGGATCCTTTCATACACCTGACTTTCCTCCGAAGAGGAGCAGAGAATGCCAAGTCATCTGGGTAGAGACTGACACTGCTGCCTCAGGTGGGGTAACCACTTCCCCAGGGGTGAGTCAGGCAACTCGCGTAAATACTTGCCGGTTGCTTTCGAGAGGCTGAAGCAAAAGCGTTGGAAACTGGTAAGATCCTTGCCCATGAATACAAACCGAAGGTATTTACCTGGAGTCCTGGGTGAATTAAAGATGTAGGAAGTATGTGTCCCCATCCATATTATCCAGGGATACCCTTGCCAACTCCCCATTGTGGCGAACGGGATTCCAACAACCGAACAAGTCATTTCCATATTGAATTTTGGCGTCTCCATGAATGAAACAAGTTCAGTGCGCTTACATCCAGTATGGGCCTCCTCAGGACCCTTGTTGACTTGGGGGACTACAAACTGACGGTCTGGTAAAACGCTGGGGGATGGTCTGTCGCTTATCCTCCTCTCATGAACCGCCTTATCAAAAGAGGCCTCATAATTTCTCTGAGTTAAAAGCTACAGATTTCCTCTGAGCCTGGAGAGTAGGCGGGTAATGCGTAGGGGAACATTGGATAGAGGCCGGAGTGTCGTTGAGAGGAATGGTAGTAACTGAACTTGGGAGAACTTAGATCCAACCCACGGGCTCCTGCCCCCTCTGGGCGCACTCCATTCCTCCTAGAAGAGGCTCAGTCTGGCCCCTACCAGAGCATAAAGGATTGAAGGATCACTTTGATGATTTGGTGTCGGGTTTGGTCGAGGACTTGGTCGGGTGTCGTAAGTTCAATCGAGGCCTGACAAACAGTAGACTTGTCCCCTCGAAAGGGTTTTCTCTGCAAGGGCGATTCTGAGGTGGTAGGAGTCACAGTCAAAGGTTTAACTCGCTTAGAAGGCTGAGCGAGCAAGTCATTAGTCGATTTCTTTTCCAATGTGGAAACGTCTTGGCTACTGTCTCTTCGGGGAACAATGATTCTTGTCGAGAGGCAAAAACAAAAGGGAGGACTTCTGAGTTGAAGCAACTCCTCTCGTAACAATAGAACACCAGATCTGCCTTTTCTTGAGAGTACCGAATGCAAAAAGAGAGGCCAGCTCATCGCAACCATCCCAAACAAATTTGTTGGCACACGACAAAACCCCAAGCCAGTACGATGCCAGGTCCTCCTGAAGAGTAGGGCAGTCCAAGAAGCTCATAATCTCCAAATCTTGAAAACATTCTCTACCAAATGATCCAATTCGGGTGACGTACAGAAAATTTTTGCTGCTGAAAACGCAGACCTTCTTTGTGTCTACCAGGCCAGAGAAGGCCCCCTGGGAGGAGGCAGATACTCCCATGGAGGGAGCTTCTCTGGTTACGTAGAACCTATACCTCTTCTTAATCAGTTTAGACAGACGATAGGCAAATGTCACTTTCCTGAGCTCTCTCTTGATCTTTGCCAGTCTTCTACATCATCAAGCAATCGTTTAGCCGCCTTAGAAAGTACAAGCTTTGGGAGGAGGGGATCGAAATTCTTCCTTCTCATCAGGAAGATGGAAGCAGGGTACCTTGGAGCAGCTGCTACGAAGTAATCTGGGTACATGTCCAGAAGATAGCGTAAAAGCTTAGAATAGCACGAAAGTGGAATAGAGTCCGCTTCTAAGTCCTCCTCGTCACCCGATGAGATAGGCGACAGAGAGGGTCTGTATTTGACTCATTGTTCTTTGGACATGGTTTATTTTCTTTCATCCAGGTCATCAGCTCCTGCAATTGTTGACGGAGAGGAACTAAATTCTTGTCTTCTTGAGTTGAAGTCGTAGCAACTGCGGTTGTGGACTTAGATACAATCAACACCAGAGGTCTCGCTCCCGTCGAAGAATCTGTCGTATGCAAAGTCGAAGGCAAACTTTTGACAGCCTGATGAGTCGAAGATCTCGACAGACTCAGAATCGGCCATTCCACAATCGAGTCGAAGGCAGCTGTCACTGTCGTGAGAACCCGAGGCGAAGTCCATGTAGCTATGCTACACGACGGGGGAGGATTGTCTAACTCTCTGTTCCTATTAAAAGGGGGTGGAGGGAACACCTCTTCAGTCACACGTCTCTTCAACGGATGCGAGGCTGAAAAATCACGCCACTTGCGACATCTAACTTGCCCAGGCTAAATATGTTGGCTAATATTAAATGACCAAACTTAGTGTATATTCTCCATTACTGTACAATATCAAGTACAATTATGTTTGAAGTCTTCTTGCTATATAATAAGACTACTCATAACACCTAGGAAATGCTTAGCCTTTGTGAAAATATTTAATAAATTTTCCTAGCACCATTTTTCTAATCATTAACATTTATTTTTTAATTTTTCTTCTTTTTTTCTAACACAGTAGTTTTAAACATAGTATGGTGCTTAATTATTTTTTAGAAATTATTAAAAAAAATTACAGGACAGAAAAAGTATGTCAGTTTTGACAGCAGTCAGGGGGACTTAGGTATTCCGAACAATCCATCATCCCTTGGATATCAGATTAGTCAGGGGATGTGACCTGCATTTAAAAACCTGTAAATTACTGCAAATCTACAGTTAAATTGCTGCACATGCACAACAATTAAATTACAAATATTTAGCCATGAAAATATGCACCTTAACAGTGGACAGTGGAAGGTACATATCAGTAAATATGGGGTGAGATTTCTATTCCAACTGCATATGCATTTTATAAAAAAAATGATTTCAAGTGACATTATAAAACACACTATTTACAAATTAACCTCATTCTTGTTTAAAAAAACTTGATCAAATATTTTAAATTCTTATCATCTCATAAAAGAATACATGCCCAAATAAATCAATGCGTGCAAACAAAGAGGCTTAAAAAACAAAAAAATTCTAACATCAGCAACTGCAACATTTCGCAAAGTTGGCACCTTCTTATGTGTACCTTACAATAATTAATAGTAAAAATTACTTCAGGTATTAAAAGCAAAAAAAAACTTATGAGTAATGGTGCAAACAATTTTCAGCATGAGCTGTATAATAATAAAACTACCATAGAATATTGCTATAAATTTTACTAAAATATAACACTAAAATACCAACTTTTTGAAATGTTTTCTTTTTATTCCAGTTTGGGTACTTCTTTTTTGGTGATGCCCCATACTGAAGCAAACAGTAGAATAAAATAAACAAACTCTTAACAGGTCTCTTTGCCAATGGACAAATGGTGCAATACAGTTCCACTGGACCACAGGGAGGTCTTTCCAGAGGCGTTACTCACTTGCAAAGCAAATGTCATTATGTCTGCCCCTTTCTTGTAGGAAGTTATCAGAATTGGATAACAGGAGATCCATGTCAAATAAGGATGAGTTATAGGCTGAAACATCCAAAAAGGAAAAAAAAAGACATGACATAAAATAAAGGGTTCTCTATCATTAAGGAGCATCCTTGCTGTTTCCTTAGAATAAATTCAAACCACTACTAAATGAGTGATCTATAACACCAATTGGCACTGTACAGAAGTAAATAATTTGTCAAGTAATTAACCAAATCTCCATTTGCATTCACGTACTCTATCAAATGGTATAAATCAAAGCAAGACAATGCCTATAATAAAAGTTGCCATGGTACAAAACACAGTGCATTCTATTTTCATGAATATAATCTTTACCCAATCAAAGTCTATGAAGAATGCTACAGTAATACTGTAATCATATCCAATTTTCATATCATTAGCATATTTCAATCATGTGAATCATTGCAGAATATTGCAAGTAAAATAGTACTTTCAATAAATTAAAGAAAGGATGGAGTTGGACTTGTATGTGTAGTGTGGTGGTGTGTGTATGTATTATTAATCAATAATAATATAATATACTATATATATATATATATATATAGTCTAATACATATATATATAGTCAAAAATTCAGAGGGGGGACTGGAATCCATGCCAACCCATAATGTAAATAATCCCATAACGGTCAACCTAAACATGGACAATTTGTCCAAAATTGCATTTTTTCCTAAAAACTATACAAACCAGGAGGTCCTTTTACAATAGGAAAGGTAATAGCGGCAGCTGGATAGGTCGGTAAGCTTTCGAACAAGGGGTTCGGTAGGTAATACTGCTTGTCCGACAGGTCATGCGCGCGCGCGACTGGGAGGTAAAAAACAAATCACTTTTGCTTTGGGACCCAAGCAAAAAACAAAACTGCCAGCGGGTGAGGGGTTGGCATGAGGTGGGGGGGCTATGTGTAAAAAGGACCTCAGGCTTTGTATAGTTAGGAAAAAAATGCAATTTTTGGACCAAATTGTCATTTGTTCCGACCACGGAATACAAACCTTCGGTACTTTTTACAATAGGAAGACTCACTTCTTGGTGGGCGGAATCCTGAGTCTTTTGTGAACAGTACTGGTTTGTTCGAACCCAAACCTTGGAAGCCTACCCATGGTCGTAATGAGACGAGGGAGGGATCCAAGCCTCTGTCGATTGATCGGGGGTGTGCACCGCAGGATCAATGGTCAGAACCCTCTGGCGGATCCGCAGTTACTAAGAGAGGGAGGCATGCGTACTCTTTCGTACCAGCAATGCAAGAACTTCGTTACTGTAACAGGAGCAAATATAAAGTCATTGGGGTTTGACTCTTGTAGGCATCCACTTCCCCCCTTGTAGAACGGAATAGTGGTGGAATTATTCTGCTCCTATCCCTAGTGAAAGGGATTAGGATGGGGCTCTTGATAATAGCCTCACCTTTGCATCCTCGTCCCTCATCCAGCGTAGTGACGGACCCATGGCCCTCTGCCCACAGGTCGCAGGGGAAGGAAAAGATGGGAAGAGAGAGCCAGTCACTCACTCAACTCACACATCCATCCACACAAGTCACACCAGGACTCGCTGCTGTTCAGCCTCGCGGGTGGGTATGGGTTAGCTACACAACTTGTTATGAGCAGCCACCACGGGTCCCAAGGAAAAAGGTATCCAATGGACCTGTGGGGCAATATCCCGAAGGTTAGAAGGACGTAAAGGTTAGGTCTTGGTAGACCAGACCCCTGCCTTTCAGGGACCTTGCGCCACGGAGAAGTTCTTGCGAAACGCCAAACGAGGGGCCAATACTTCTGACTTCGTGAGCTCTCGGAACGGGCGGTACGTACGGATGTCGTCACTTACCCTCAGCCTCATACGCCCTCCTGATGGACCTCACGCAGCCAGAATGAAAGAAGGTGTTCTTGGATTACTTCTTTCTTGGTGAACCCCGGTGCTAACGAAGAGGCGGTGTCGAACACTCAGGGCCTGAGGTGTCGAGTTCTCTTCAGATAGCGCCGTAGCGCCCTCACAGGACCAAAGCAGCAATCTCATCCGCATCATTATCGGTGAAGTCCAATAGGGACGGGGAATCTGTGAAAATGACTCGAAACCTGTCATCATGGGACTGAAGGTTTGTTCTGAGTCTTCGCAAACACGAAGTTCGGGACGAAATCGAGCGTGCACGGTATCCCCATCCCCTGAGTGGGTGCGTACAATCATAGGCGAAAGACCATGAAGTTCCCCATACTCTCTTCGCCAGATGCCAGGGCCAGCAAGAAGAGGGTCTTGAGGGTCAGATCCCTGTCTTGACGACTCTCGGAGTAGGCTCGAACGGTGTTCGACGTCAGGATCCTCCAAGGACGAGCAGGTCACGTCCCACGCAGGGGGCCATGAGTTCCCTGGGTGGGCAAGCACCTTTCGAAGCTTCCTCAATTAACAGGCTAAGGAGATCTCGAACGACGTCGAGATTGTCCAAACCCCCCCTCAGTTTCAGGACGGAGCGCCAAGGCGGGCTCTGTATCCTTTTAACTGGGGGTGGGGACTGAGAGGGAGGCTTCTCTCGGCGAAGAAAAACGGAGGAAATCCGCTACCTGCTGGAAGAGGGTGGCCTCTGACGAGGAGATAGGACCCCACGTCTTACGGACACCAAACCACAGAAGACCGGGCCCACTTCCCCTGGTACAACAGCTGCAGAGGGACTGACGGACAGGTTCCCACAGCCATCTCTGTTGCTGCGCTACGAGGAAAAGCCTCTCGTTCGCAAGAGATGGTGGATAACAGCCAGCCGGTGAAGACGTAGGGGACTGGAACTGGCTCGGTTGGTTACCGTTCGACGGTTTTGTGGCTGGGCGAGAAGGAGAAGGTTGTGACCAATGGGGGAATCTCTCTCGGTTACTCCTGCGAGAAGAGCCAGCAAGGTTCGGATTTACCAAATGGCCTGGTGGACCATTTGGGAGCCACCAGGATCATCCTGGAGATTCGGGGGTGGACCAGCGCTCGGGGACTGATCACCTTGCGGAATCAGGCTGAACGGGGGAAAGGCGGGGAAATCATAGGCGAAGAGGTTGTGTACCACGGTGCTTGAAGAGCGTCCTCTGCAGCTGCCCATGGGTGTCCGGCACGGACCGAGAAGAACACCTGGCGCTTCCCATGTTTGTGACCGGGTGGGGCGAAAACAGATCCACGGACTGGTCGCCCCCCACAGGTCGAAAAGAGCCTTTACCGCCCACGTTCCTGGTTGTAGAGACCATTCGGTCCCTATCACCTGATCCCAGACGGCCTGAAGCGTGTCTGCTACTACCATTCCTTCTTCCCTCTGGAATGTAGCGTGCCGACAGCTCTATTGAGTGTGCCTGAGCCCCACTCGTGCACCTGCCGAGTCAAACTGGTACAAAGCGGGAGAGGACACTAGGGCCCCACCCTGTTTGTTGAACGTTAAAGCACCACCGGGTTTGGTGTTGTCGCACCATCAACACCACCTGAGGTGTCCCACATCAAGCGGTTCCTGAAAACTCTTGGAGAGCGAGGAATGCTGCCTTGAGTTCCGAAGAAATTGATTGTGGGAAGGTCGCTTGGCGTTTCTCGTCCCACACTCCTGAAAGTCAGCAAAGCCAAATCCATCCAGGAGTGTTGCGCCCCATCCCTCGGTCGATGCGTCCTCGAGAACCAGCTGCATGTCCGGGGGGGGGTGGGGTTGTCCTCTCCATTATTAATGGGAGGCGCAGTGGCACTCCTCTTAAGCAGGTTCCTGGTCGTCTAGGCCACCAAGGCTAGGTCCTGCCTCACCTTGCCTGTGGTCAGGACACTGGAAAGCTTGGGGGGATCCGTCGGCCTGTGACCAACTCTCCTTTAGTCTACCACTGAAGAGAAACCGCAGGTGAAGACGCCACGTGAGGGACTAAACTTGCTCGAGTGACGGACAAGGTGTCCGATCACGAACTTGCCATCGCTTGAGCTACCTGTTACCCTGCCGAGACAGGGAAACTGGTTGGCTGCCTCCCTAGAATCTGCTGATCCGCGAGTCTGCGGGGAAAGGACTCGCCCTGCTTACCCAGTGTCGATTCAGCATGACCCAGGACATTCATCCTACTGCTTGGGCTCGAGATCGGACTTTTCGAAGTTCACAAACGATACCCAAGATCGCGACAAGAACCTCGAGCAGTCGATCCCCTGATCCTGTAGCAACCTGCGGAGCGGGCGAGATCCGCCAGGACTAACCAACTCGTCGAGATACCTTCAATCAGACGTTATCCCGTGCGAAATGGGCCCAAGCAGACACCAGACGTGAACAACTCGCTCCGTGAACACCTGTGGGGCGGTTGACGAGGGAACCGAAACGCACAGTGCCTGAACTGGATACACCGTCCCGTCGAGGATGAAGCCGGACGGTACTTTCTGGAGGACTGGATTTGAAATGGGTATTTTGGAAATACGCATCCATTCAAGTCCCACTGAAAGCATGAAAATCCGTTCTCCCTGATGGAGTCTCGAGCACTGAGCGTGCCAGTTCTCCATCGTTGAAACAGGGTTCTGGCGAAACAAACCGGGTTCAGGGGAGAGAGATCTACTCACCGGGCGCCAGCCTCCCGTAGACTTTTCCAACCAGGAAGAGTCGACTGTTAAAAAGCCCGGTGAACTTGATCCGTGACGATCTCTACAGCTCTCTTGCTCAGTCATGGTCTTGATCTCCTGTCTGAGTGCTACGTCCTTCGATGACCCTGGAAACGTACGTACTGCTGGTTGGGACCGGGTTGGATGGTGAGGGGTGGACGAGAATTCGCGAAAGGGTAATAAGATATCCCTCCCAGAAGGGGACATCTACAATCCAGGTCTCGGCGCCGTACGCCTGCCAAGTTGGCCCAAATGGCTGGCCAGGACCCCCCCACCCCCCTCTTCCGGCAGCAGGGTGAGGGGGAACGCCCGTCCCTAGCGTTTAACCCCCCCTTTCATTCGACTTCTCCCAGAGCCTCCAAGGGATGAGGAGGGGCTGGTTACGGCTCCCCTTGCTAGAAGGTCGAAGAAGACAGAGTCATTCCTCGGGGGGCTTCGACGCCAGCAAACCGTCTTAGCAGCCGAGGAAGCGCTTAAGCCGAGCATCTTATACTTGGCCGCAAGTCCGATCGGGCCCACAGAAGCCTTCGAGACTGCCTGGTGAACCAGACGGTCACTGTCATCAGTGCGCCGTCTGTCCACCGCAGCGTCCACCATCTCTCCTGGGAAGAGAGACGTGGACTCCGTTAGAGGTCCTGTTTCGAAGCCCCAACGCCGCCTCACGCCCTGGCCGCCCTGGAAACCCGAGTAAGGACAGCGTCCCTTCGTCGGAGAAACCAGGTTGGCCCACAGGTTCACCGTTCTGGTGGGCAAGGAAGGAGATGGCTCTTCCCCAGACTGGCAAAGTCTCCTGAAGGCCTGAGTCCTCTTCGGGAGAAATTCCCGGAGTTGGCTGCGACCTTAGATACTGTGAGGGACCACAGATCTAGCCAGGAGACGGCCTGGGAAAGCTGCCATGGCGGTAGATTCCAGGCCTAGTGCCTCTTGCCTGCGAGAACCACAGGTTCTCGGACAGGAGCTGTTGTAGAGACACACCCGGAGTCAGCCTAGCTAACTCCGGGTTGACCTGTTTGGGCGGCATCGGGTCTTCAGATGGCACGTAAAAACCGCCGCTGTCGTAGCAGAGGAGGGGGAAGCAGCTTGTTCGACCTGCCAGACTGAGCGAACCGTCTTGCCCGGAGACAAGCGATTCAACCTGGTCTAGCACTGAGTCCGCAAGCTGTGAACGCGGCAAAACCCACCGTCGGTCTGGGTTCCCTCTTCGGCCCCAGAACGACTCGAGCCGGGACGTTGGGCTCGATGGTGGGAGCGGCGGATCCTTCCCCGAGGTCGTTGTGCTGACGAAATCAGCGCAATAACCTCGGCAAAGTTCCTCTGGATCTCGGGCGTGATAGCATCTGTGGAGTCGGACCGTCCAGTCCCTCAAACAGGAGCATCTCCCGAGACCCTCCTTCCCTCAAGGAGAGGAGCAGCGACAGCCCCCTCTCGGTCTCCTCCAACCACCTGTGCGTACGACCTGGCTGGTCCGAAGAACGACCCGCTGGTACGTACGACGACGTGGCGGATCCTGAGGGACGCACCCCCTCACGATCACTCTCAATCATACCTCGCCCCTCCCGGTGTAACCCGAGGAGGTTGAAGGTATGGGGAGAGGCAGACCTGACGCTCCCTCCTCGCTCGCTGGCAGGAACCAGTGGGCTTGGAGGACTGCAGGCGATCGCCAACCCGCGGTGGTGATCGAGCTGCAGACCTAGTCGAGCCGTCTCGCTGTGGAGAACGGCTGGACCGCGACAGCGGCCCCGGTCTCGTGTGTCAGAGGAGCTGGTGCTGGTCGCCGTACCCGATCGCTCTCTGCGAGAGCGACGGTCAGGCGACCGGCGAGCTCCACTGTCACTGTGAGATCGGTGCGTATCCTCACGGTGCGTCAGTTCGCTGGTACCAGCCGTGGCTGGTGCCGGCGAACGGGGGGACCCTCTTCCCTCCAGCCTCAGCCCGTGGCCGGTCATGGACCGTCACGTCCGCCCCGGGTAGCCAGCCGCTCGCCGTGAGAGCGAGAGCTGGTCTGGTGAGAGTCGCGTGAGCGGCTGTCACCAGTCTTCCGCTCCGTGCCGTGAACCTGACGCTGAGCGGACTCAGAGGTCTGGTTCCTGGCTGCACGGTCGCTGGTAGGCGACCGTACACTCGGTACCTCTCGCGAACGAGCGGCCGAGCCGGATCCTGCTGCTGTGGCCGAACCACTAACAGCAGGTGAGGAAGTGCCGGTGTTAGCCGGCACCCTCTGGTCCCCGTAGTCTTCTTCCTTGCGGGGAGAAGAGACGGGTCCTGTTCCCGAAGAGCAGCAGGGCGACCAGCGGAAGAACCCCCCGTCTCACCAGAGCGAGACGGGCCCTTAGAAGCTCCCGAAGGAGACTTCTTGGGGGGGGGGAGGCGACCTTCTTCTTCTTAGCGGGGGGGGGGAGCCTTAGAAGAAGAAGGGGAAGAGGCGGCAGACGACGACGACGACGACGACGAAGAAGACGATGAAGACGACGACGACACCTTCCTCCTCTTCTTCTTCTTCTTCGTCAACCTCCTCAGGACCGACGTCAGATCTGTCATCCAGGACGGAGCCGGGGCTGCTGTTGCCGAAGCAACAGGGCCCGGACGTACCTGTCCGAACAGACCAGCATCGGGAGCAGCGGCGCCAGGAACAGGAACAACATCAGCAGGTGCGAGCATCACAGGAACGGCAGTCGAGACGGCAGGAGCAGGAACAGGAACAGCAGCGGTGGTCACGGCAGGTACGGCAGACTGTGTGGGCGGTACAGATGGTCGAACCAGCGGCACAGACGTCATCGGTACCGGTGGGAGGTCCAGGGGCGAGCTCTTCGGGCACATGAAGTCCGGTCGCGGCAGCACGGCAAACCCAGGTGGCGGCATCACACTCCCCCGAGTTACGGCGACTGGCCCCTGCACCGATGTTGTGGGTGTTACAGAGACCGCGTGCTGGGTGTACACCAGGTGAGGAGGTGACGCGTAGCCGGGTGTTGTCAGGGTCGTGGTGGTGGTTGTGACCGTTGCATGAGTAACCGCCACGGAGCCAGCGAGATGATAGAGCAGCCCCTGGACACTCGGCACGCCCTGCAGCCCCAACGATGCCCACACCTGTCCGAGGTCATCCTTCACGGCAACCGCACCTGAGGAGGCAAAAGTCGGGTGATTAGAAGGATCCTCTACCCGCTCGCGCGAAGACGAGCGGATAGAGGACCCAGAATACAACTCTACGTCAGGGTATCTAGCGCCCTCCTCCACACTCGACACGTCAGGAGAGGAGAAGGACCTAGACACCCCCCCCGAAGGGGAAGGCGCGAGACGTGGAAGTTGAGCGGGAGGCGGCAGGAAAGAAGGACGAAGTGTCCGTCACCAAAGGAGTCGCGGGAGAGCTTTCCGACGACTCCTTTGCAGGCCTTCGCTTCTTCCTGCCCTCATACAAAGTCCACTGCGCCTCCGACCAGTCATTACATACATCACAGGGCTCGGCCCGGGTGCATTCGCGCCCCCGACACCGAGCACACAAAATATGAGGGTCAATCTCCGGGAATGATCTGAACTTCCCGCATTTGCGCCCTTCGATACCCGGGCAAAGTCTCCTTGGGGTAGCGAGGCGAGGAGATTCCATCATTATTCACTTGAAAGCCGTAATTAATATGTAAAGAGAGAATAATTGTACTTACAATACTCTTTCATACACAATTACAACCAAACTTAGAAAGCAAACGACGAGCAGCGGGCAGAGAGCGAACACACACGTCCATCCACTGTGAGGCCGAAAGCAAAAGTGATTTGTTTACCTCCCAGTCGCGCGCGCGCGCCTGTCGGACAAGCAGTTAACTACCGAACCCCTTGTTCGAAAGCTTACGACCTATCCAGCTGCCGCTAGTACCTTCCTATTGTAAAAGGACCGAAGGTTTGTATGCCGTGTCGGAACAATGAAGGAATTATAAAAACTGGCAGCGCATACAAGGCACAGAAACATATCTAAACCTACCTGGTCCTTCTAGAGGATTGGTTAAGCCACTTGATGTCCAGTCAAACTTCGCTGGAGGGATCTGTTCCTATAAATGCAAGAAGAATTAAATCTACATAAGATCTTTTGGTGGTTGCGTATGTGATTCTACTTTTCAAGAGTAAACAAACTTTATATAACCTATGGCTACAACACAAACTCAAGTCTTAAATGAGCAAGATCATCAAAACATTCTACAACATTAATCAATTCATGATCACATTATTACTTCAAAAGAAATAGTGACTACCTGTACGCAAGTATGCTGGATCAGACAGCAAAGAAAAAAAGCTACATTAAAAACATCTAAAAAAAAAAAAACTTAGATTACTACATGGTATACCATACAAATCATGGCAGGCACAATAAATCATAAACATCTTTACATGAGAAGTTGAGATACATGCTGTAAATGCTTCGTATTCTTGTAATCAAATGGAACATAAAGAAATTCTTGACTTAATAATCCTAAGGAAGAAAACCAGCCCAAAGTCATAAAGACAATGCCATATCTCTTCCTCTATAAAAAAAAAGTACAGTACAATCAAATTCTTTCCCTCATAAATGGATAAATTCATGGCATGGTGTATGAATTTGTGGTTATAGTGTTTCCAGAGGCCAGGCTAAGATGTCTTTAGCTTTGTGATCTAGATAAAATGACAAATTTTCTAAGACAATTTGTATTTTTCATGGCTACAAACCTGAGGTCTTGACAATAGGATAATTTCTAGCGCCTAGCTGGATCCAGTTAAAAAGCAGATTAAAGCAAGGAATCCTGTGATATCTGGCAACGCATGCATAGATCAGGTGAAGAGTGGTCAAGGACCAAGCACCTATGCCAGTCTTTCCCAACTCAGGATGACTTAACAAACAGAGGGGTGGCTAAAGGTGGACAGTGTAACGTTATGACCTCAGGTTTGTAGCTATGAAAAATACAAATTGTCATAGAAAATTTGTCATTTGTTCATATGCGAACAAACCTTCGGTCTTAACAATAGGATAGACTCATACTTGGAGGGAGGTATAAGACATCCTAGACTGGCTCGGGGCCTACCCATCAGTCTAGCTCTCAAAAGAAATAGTTCTTGGAGAAGGACTGAAGCCCATTGAGAAGCTAGATAAATTGATATCTAACCACTCAGAACCTGAGTGACGTACAATGATATATGGGATAACCATTGTATAGGGAACCAAAGAGAAACTTTGACTGTCCAATAACAAACCAAGACACTAAGGTTTGTATTACTCCCGACTCCCCCTTGGCAAGGAGTGGAGCCTTTGGTACCAAATAGCGGGTAAGATATTTGTATATTGCACAACCACACTACCAGTATGACTACCTTATTCACCTGTATCAGACCAGTCCAGCAAATGACGTGTCTATTCCTTAAACTGTCTGAAGGAAGAAGGAGACCAGCCAACTCACTCATTCTCTCATCCACACAATCATCTTAAGTAAGATACAAAGGTGCCCTGTTAAGGGCAACTATAAGTTACAAAACCTGTTGGGCAGCCACCACAGAACCCAGGGAAAATGTGTCCGTAGATCTGTGGGCAACGCCGTTAAGACAGGAGGTGAATGTGGACTGGCGTAACCAATACCAGTGCTCAGCACTCTATGTACAGCCAAGTTCTTTTTAAAAGCCAGAGGGACCAATACCTCTAACGTCATGTGCTCTAGCCTGCACAGATGTGGTGGTGGAATCATCAAGATCAAATATGCCTGTCTGATGGCTTCCCGTATCCAAAAAGAGATAGTATTCTTAGACACTTCTTTCTTTGTACAGCCTGTGCTAACAAAATGTCTGTGGCAGCCTGGTCTAAGGTGCCGAGTCCTTTCAAGATAGCAACGCAGGGCCCAGACAGGGCACAACAAAAGCTCTTGTGCATCACCACCCACAAAGTCAGTCAGTGATGGAATGGAAAACGAAGTGAACCTGTCATCATGCACCGAGGGATTTTGGGTCTTGGCCACGAATTCCGGGACAAATTTGAAGGACATCAACCCCCAACCCCTGGTGTGCTTCACCTCATAGCTCAGACTGTGGAGCTCTCCTACCCTCTTGGAAGATGCCAAAGCCAAAAGGAAAACTGTCTTGAGTGTCTGGTGATGCAAGTGCTCATATGGACTCTTAGTGAAGCTCTTAAGAACCAAGGAAACATCCCACATTGGAGGCTTGAGCTCTCCAGGAGAACTCGACTGCTCAAACCCCTTAACTATCATGGAAAGTTCCCAGGAAGAGGAGATGTCAATACCCTTAAGGCGTAACACCAAACTCAGTGCCGCCCTGTAGCCTCTAATAGCAGAAACGGACAAACGTTTCTCACCTCTGAGGAAGGTTAAAAAGTCTGCTATTCGCTGAATAGAGGTCGCGAGTGGAGAAAAACCCCGGTTACGGCACCAATTACAGTAGTTCGCCCATTTGCTTTCGTAAACTGCGGAGGTCGACTTTCTAGGACTGCTGGACATGTGCCCAGCTATTCTCTGAGAAAAGTCTCTCGCTCGGAGGAGATACTTGATAGCCTCCAACCGTGAAGACAGGGATTCTACTGACTGGTGAAACCTTTCCTCACGGGGCTGACACAGATGATGTCGCCAAGGGGGAATCTCCCTCGGAACCTCTGACAACAACGACACCAGATCTGGAAACCATTCCGCTTGAGGCTACAGAGGGGCTACCAAAGTCATCCTGAGACCCTGTGAACTCATAAGCCTGTTCAGAACCTGACGGATCAAACAAAAGAGAGGGAAGACATACACTTCCAGGTTGTCCCAAGGATGTTGGAATACGTCATCTGCCAATGCTACAGGATCTGGAACCACAGAACAGAACACCTCCAGCTTCCTGTTGAAGCGTGTCGCAAAAAGGTCCAGCATGGGTCTCCCCCAAATCTGGAAAAGCTTGTCTGCCACCACTTGATTAAGGGACCACTCTGTGCCTAGGATCTGATCCCGGAAACTGAGTTTGTCTGCAACCACGTTCCGTTTCCCTGGGACATACCTGGCTGAGAGCTCTACCAAATTGCTGATTGCCCACTGGTGAAGTTCGACGGTCAAGACATGAAGTTATGAAACCAAGCCTCCCTCTTTGTTCACATAGGCTACAGTGGTGTTGTCCAACATGAGAATGACAGAGTGACCCTCTACCTTCCCCCGAAACTCCTTCAGACCCACGAAAGCTGCCTTGAACTCCAAGACATTGATATGTTGCTGCTTGTCCTCCAAACTCCAAATGCCTGAAGCGATGAGGCCGCCTAAATGAGCCCCCCCACCTGCAAGGGAGGCTTCTGAGAACAGAAGGAAGTCCAGTGGAAGAGAATGCAGAGGGACACCCTTCAACAGATTCTGGTCGTCCAACCACCAACGAAGGTCTTCTCTCACTTCCAGAGACAGAGGAACCATAAACAAGTGAGTCCCCTGCCGGAAACCAGAATTCTCCCAGTCTCCATTGCAGAGACCGAGGATGGAGACGCCCATGAGGGACCAGCTTCTTCAGGGAAGGTAACTCCCCCAGAAGAACCTGCCACTGATGAACTGACTGATGTGACTTTGACAGGAAGTTGCGCGCTACCACCCGCAACTTCTCCAATCTCTGATCCGACGGGAAAACTTTGGCCACTGTCGTATCGATGACTGTGCCCAGGTAGAGAATCCTTTGAGTGGGTACGAGGTTCGACTTTTCACGGTTGACTAATATGCTCAGGTCCAGACAGAACCGAAGTAGACGATCCCTGTCCTGCAGCAGCTTCTCCCTGGAAACTGCCAAGACTAACCAATCATCGAGGTACCTCATCAAATGGATCCCTGAGCATGGGCCCAACTTGACACGAGAGAGAAGACCCTTGTGAACACTTGAGGGGCTGTCGTCAGCCTGAAGCACAAGACTTTGAACTCAAAGAACTTGTCCGCCAGAGAGAAGCGAAGGAACTTCCTGGACGTGGGATGAACAGGGATTTGGAAGTATGCGTCCCCTAAGTCTATCGACAGCATGAAGTCGCCTTCCCTCACGGCTGCCAACACCAAGCACGGGGTCTCCATCTTGAACCGTGTCTTCCTGATGAAGTGATTCAAGGTGCATAAGTGATCACAGGCCTCCATTATCCCAACGCCTTGGGCACCAAGAAGATGTGACTGTAAAACCCCGGGGACAGACACGCTACTTCCTCTATCGCATCCTTGTCCATCATTTTCTGCACTTCCTCCCGAAGAGCCAAGAACTTCAGAGAATCTGGAGGATATGCCTTCCTGAGCTGCGGCTTGTCCGACAGAGGAGGCGAGAAGTCGAATGGTAGAAGGTAACCCACCCGAAGGACATCTACCACCCACTTCTCTGCCACTTGGCCCAATGGCCAGTTAGGCACCCCTCCACCCGTGACGCAGGAGAGGGAGAGGCACCTAACCTACCGACGGCCCCCTTTACCTCTGCCCCTTGGGTCCCTTCTTGGCTTGAAGGAACAAGAGCGAAAGGAGCGTTGATCTTCAGACTTAGGCTGTGTCGAGCGGGAAGGCCATGCCGAACTCAAGGTCCTCGATGACCTACCAGGCGACGATCTCCTTGACTGTTGCTGGACCGGGGGAGGAGGAGGAGCTGGACGTCTCCGGGGATGAGACTCCGACTTAGACACGGCCTGGTGCACCAGTCGGTCTTTGGTGTCAGTCCGGCACCGGTCTATCACATTTTCGAGTTCTGTCCGAGGAAACAAAAATTGGGACTCCAACAGATCTCCGTTCCTCAATACCAGCAAAGACTCTGTGTCGAGCAATATCTCCATCCTAGACAAAGCCGCGTCCCTCCTAATCAGAAAAAGATTAGCCCATAAATTGGCACTGAGGTGAGCCAAATATGAAAATGCCTTGCCCCCGGACTGCAACAGACTGGCAAGCAATGCGGCACTCACCAACCCTTCCGGGGACCTGTCAGAAGCTATCTTGGCAATAACCACAGGCCACAGGTCCAGCCAAGAAACCATCTGCAACATGGAGGCCGCTGTAGATTCCAAAGCTCAGGCATCTTGCGGAGACAAGGACGGAGCCACCAACCTCACCTGTTCCAAAGTCAAACCCAGCTTCAGGCGAATGACGTCTGGGTTAAGGTTGCGTGACAAAAAAATGCAGAGCTTGTAGCATAGTACTTCCTATGCCTTGTGAGAGGCAGGGGTAGTAGTTTGGTAGAGCCCCTAGATCGAAGCGACCCATCCCGGTCAGAAACAGAGGCATTAACCTTCTGCTAGACCGACTGAACGTGCACCGACAAAGGAAGCTGAAAAGAAGATTTGGGGTCCTGAGTAGGCTTCCAAACAAGGAGTGTAAGACGACTGAGCCCGAGTCCTACTTTCCAAATTGTTAAACCCACGAATGAGATCAACAACTTCCGAAAAAAGAAGACAGAAACTCCTGCGTGTCTCCCTCCTCCTCCTCCGGCACTGGAGACAGACGACGAGAAGGGTATGCAGGCTCTTCTAAGGTACCTTCTCCACCAAAATTAACAGAAGGGTTAGCAGCCAAGCGCCGGCCTCCGAGATGGACCCACTGTAACACTAGGAACATCACTTGCCTCAACAGATGACTCCACATGTCCTTGAAGGGTCAAAGGCATGGCAGACGTACGTATGTGAGATGGGGGGGAAACTTGAACACTCGAGATCGACAGAGAATCCCTTAAGAGTTGAACTCTTGGAAGCACCAGTGAGAGAGGCAGGTAAACACTCCAGCTGCACCAACTCCGTGCTCACTACCTTCGACCTCTTGACAGGCGCCTTCATATCTTTACGGCGACGAATAGGCCTTGGAGAAGAAGGCGCACTAACATCACGTGCACGGGCAGGGGAGGTTGCAACACGCTCACGATGTGCATGTTCAAGATTCGAGGCAGAGGACAAAGCAACCCTGGCAAAACGCACACCACTAACACTGCCCGAAACCACAGCACTCTCAGATCATGTCCGCAATGTTCCTCCCTCGAAGGTGAAGGAAGGGCAAAGTCCTTAGCCTTCCAACGCTTGATATGCCTATGCCGATGAGGCGTAGAGGGGGAAGAGGGAGAGGAAGACAGCACTAGTTTCTTATGCGCACTCTTCTCGGGAGGCAGGGACGAAGCAACACGTTTCCTACCAGTCCTCCCAACCGATAAGGCAGCCAACTTCACATCCAATACAGTCCCCAACCTCTGAAGCATTGCCTAGCATATGACCTCAGACTGATGCGCTACTATGGGGGCTGACTACTGCAGGAGACAGAACATCGAGAATAGGAGCAAAACCTTCCAAAGTAGGAAAAGTCGAGACTCTCCGATGTTCCCTCTTGCCATAAAACGACTTCCACTGCTCCTTAGGCCATGCCCGGCATTCCGTGCACGGATTCCTAATAGTACAAAAATTTGAACGACACCTACTGCATGTGATGAGAGAGTCAGTCGCTGCTGAAGCCAAAAAACGAGAACACGGAAAACCAGGAACTCAGGGGCACATACGCTGACACCGAGAAGGAGCAGAAGAAGCCATAATACCAGGCAAAAACACACACACTAAAAGAAACAAAACGGGTAATGAACCGGGAAAAGGCCAAGAGAGGTAAACACAACTCTCGCCCAGGTGGTCAAAGAAAAGACTGGCGTAGGGGAGTGCGGTACTTGAGTACTCTTCACCCGATCTACGCATGTGTTGCCAGATATCACAAGATTCCTTGCTTTCATCTGCTTTTTAACCGGATCCAGCTAGGCGCTAGAAATATAATCCTATTGTTAAGACCTCAGGTTTGTTCGCGAATGAACAACTATATTTCATTCATTATCATTATTATTATTCAGTAAATGAAACCTATTCATATGGAAAAGCACACAAAGTCCACTGACTTGAAATTCAAGTTTCCAAAGAATATGGTATATTCATTAGTAAGAATTAAGAGGAAATGAAGTGAAATACAGAAAGAAGGGATCCCACATATCGAGAACATGATGAACTTTAAAAAGTTGAACACTTTAAAGAAGCTGCAAAGAACACTTAATACAACCTACAGTAAGTTGCATAAGGCACACTGTAAATGTTGCTCCCTAAGAATACTTTAAGGAGAAACCCCTTTCTGGGAACAATGAAAGATCGAAATTATCTGGGATTGAAGAATACCAAATATTATATGATAAAAATCCAGAAATTTGTAACATGGCATTTCATTTCTAATTCTGCAAGCTCAGCTGCTATCTTCACCAGATGCTCATACAATTCATCTCTGTTCATTGGTCTTGCTAATTTTCCTTGCACATCCACACACTGTGTGGTAAGTCAGTCAACTACAATCATCCTTCAGTTACATATTCAGATCGCTATGATTCAAAACTCAACATTATCCAGCATACCTGGACCAGGGAATAAAGCCCCAAAGATATGATATTTTTATAATAAAATAAGGTTTCACATATACTTAACAAACAATTACAAAGCTGTAAGAAAGCTTATATCTTTATGTCATTGTTTGGTAAGCCACTTATGTGAAAATACTGATTTAAAAAAACTTGAAAAAACCATTCTCAGATGGTCAGCAATGCTGCATAGGGTCAAGAAAATGTTGGTAACACTGCTTACACTCAGAGGGAGACCTCAAGAAGTTTCCAAAGTGGGGAGGTGGGTCAGTTGGCTTGGCACCATAGGAGAGGGGCAGCAAGGCTGTGCAGAGGAACTCTAAGAAGGGGTAGTATTGAAATGTTGAGTGGAGCAGTTCCCCTAGATGTGAGGGGGTGGGGATGCAGAGCTGAATAGGTGAAGAGGACTATGTAGACGTCTGGCTTGCTAGACGCCATTTTGTATTACATATTATGCTAATGGTTTTATATTTATAATTTATGCTATTATCATGTATATTTTTACTGCCTTCTAATTTTTTTCATTATTATAACCCAAAAGATAAAATGCAAGTGTGTACAATTGTGTACATAGGATATGAGAGAGAGAGAGAGAGAGAGAGAAAACCGATATGAAAAATTGTGATAAAAAATTCTCTTGTGTACTGTTATTGTGTGATAATCATACTTAAGAGTCAACTAAACTTGTAATGAAATACTGTACAGTAAATCAAGCAGATCCAAAAATAAAAATTGCAAACGTGACACTGCACTAAGAAACACGCATATACACACACACACAAATGAACACACTATGTAGAGACCATAATGTCAACACTGATGAAATGTCACACATGTGGTAGATGAAATACGCACACACACACACACACACTGGCATACATGCAAAGCTTCCGTGATATTATGAAGAGAAATGAAAAACCATGAATCCAATGAAATGGAAATTGATCAACTACTTTTCAGTTGTTCTTAAAATAAATATGCCTTGAACAGTGGTCATCAAAAAATATCATATGTACTTAAGATGTAAACACAGGGTGTTGTAAAGAAATACACAAACACAATTTGTGTATTCATTCAGTCTGTGTTTGTGTATTAAAAACCAAATGAATTTCATTTATGGTACTAGGCTAGTCTTTCAAACAAGATTACCCAACTTATGGCTTCTGTAACAATTCATAACCATCTCTTATAATTAACAACCAATTACCAAAGAACTGACATAAACAACATTGAGTATGACCAGGCTTGCCAAGCCTCCCGGAATTGCTAGGATTCTCCTGTATTCCTGAATATTATCCCATCTCCAAAAATGGCTTCAAAACCTCTCCCGGAATTTTTGAAAAATATTGTATTAAGTAAATTGGAATTTCCATCTTTTAAGAAAACTTGTTAGCAATTGGCAACAGAAAGTGTAATATATAATATACACTGTCAACCCCCCATATCTGCGTTCTCCAGATTCACAGACTCACCTATTCAAGGATTTTTCTGTGGAACCTATCTAAAAATTAATCACGGGAGGACTCTCCTATTCGCAGGTTTTTCTGTGGAGTGTACCTATGAAAATATTCATGGGTTCCCCACTCTTGGCAGATATGAATTTTTATATTTTCAATAGTATAATAACATCAAATATCATAGTAATAACATTAAAATCATATATATATTATATATATATAGTATATATTATATTAATATATAATATATAATTATATATATATATATTATATATAAAATATATATTATATAATAAATAATATATATATATATATATAATATATAATATATTTATATATACATATATATAATAATATTACAACATTATATATATATATATATTAATATATTATATATATATATAGACATATATATATATATATTATATATATAATAAATATATTATATATATATATAATAAAATATATATTATATTATATATATAAATATTATTAATATTAAATAATATAATAATATAATATATATGATAATTATTATATATAATAATATATTATAATATATATATATATAATAATTATTATATATAATATATACATAAATAATATATACATTATATATATATTATATATTATATATAAATTATAAATATAAAATTATATATAATTATTATATATTATTATATATATATTACCTATATATAATAATAATTTATATATACATATATATAATTATATAAAATATATATTATAAATCTATATATATAATATATATAATATATAGATATATATATATATATTATACTATATATATATATATATATATATATATATATATATATAATATATAATATATATAGTATATATATATATATATATATATATATATATATCTATATATATTATACTATATATATATATATATATATACATATATATATATATATATATATATATATATATATATATATATATAGATATATATTATATTATAATATATATATATCATATATATATATATATATATATATAATATATATATATATATATATATATATATATATATATAACTATATATATATATATATATAGATATATATATATATATATATATAAATTATATATATAATATATATATATATATATATATCATACATACATATATATATCTGTCCCCAGTTATCAGTTGGGGTTCCATCCACTGTAGAGTACTGTTAAGTGAAAACTGCCATTAACCAAAAGTGCCAAGTTTTGATTAATGATGCCTCAGTTAGGTAGGTTATGGCACCGTAACTCTATCATCAGCAACTTACGGCGCTGATAACCGAAACTTGGCCCATTATGGCGCCATAAATCATCAATTTTATGGCTTGTCTGGATCGCCAATAACCGGTGACCAGCTGCATTTCAGGCCTAGTGGAAAAAGTTGACAGAGGAAAAAGAATATCTTCTTGACAGAAGAAAAAAAATATCTCCCTCTAAAAGTTCCAACACAACGAAAATGTGGTTCCGAAGGAAGACGCTGAATCAAACATATTAATGCAGATACATAAACTTCTTCAGAACATATGTTCTTTCCAACTGAAAGCTCAGTTAAACAAAAATGTACTCTTATATAAAACAAACTATCCACAGGTAGCATGAAAACAGCTAAAAGGAACAAAGGGCCCCATAAAAAGTATGACTAACAATGTGCCGTACCAAAGGTTCTCTTCAATATTCATTCGGCTCAATCTGCATTGCTTTTTGTCTTTTGATTTCACCCTCTTCCTGCAATTCCTTTCCATTTGGCTGTCCTTGATCATTTCATTTAAAAACAAATCTTACGAGCCCTATGAGAGTCCAAAAAAGCAAATCAGTGTCTCATCTCATTCCAGAATAATTCTTTGGACATGCTCTATAACAGTCCAGAAATAAAGAAACGACTCTGGGCCTTTGGAATATTATGAAAATATTACATTATCACTACGTATATGACATCCTGTAATGATAACAAGAAAAACTGAAACTAAGATGACAGTGGGCAGTTTCTCATAACAGCCCATATACTTGCCTATGAGAATGACTCAAGAATTCTTTTACCTAAGAAAACATTTGCCTAAACAGTACTTCATAAAAAGACCACAAGCTAAAAACTTACAATTTTTAAAGTAAATTGTATTTTTCATAACTATACAAACCTGAGATCCTTTACATAAGGAATTACTTTCAGTGTAGCTGGAAAATCAGTCGTAAGAGAATAAAACAAGGAAGTTAGGCAGTAACTGCTTGTCCGATAGTCGGGAGTCCCACCCAACTGGATATAAAGATTCCATTTTGCTTTAGGCCCAGGAACAGATTGAGGGGTGGCATGTAAAGGACCTCAGGTTTGTATAGTTGGGAAAAATACAATTTTCTTTCAAAAAGTGTGATTTTTTCCTACTTATAATACAAACCCTCAGTGCTTTACACAAGGAAGACTCACTGATTGGTGGGAGGAATCTGAGTCATGTGAACAGACTGGTGTTCGCCCAACCAAGATTCCCACCCTGGTCGTAAAAGCAAGGTGGGGAATCTAGCCTCTGTCCAATTGATCAGTGTGAGAACTGCAAGACCAATGGTCAAACCTCTGAACCAATTCTTAAGAGGAAGGCAAGCATAGCCCCTTATGAAAAGAAAAACAAGAACCTATAGTCGGAAGCAAGATGATAAATATACAGTATTGGGTTTATCTCATGCTAGTGTCCACTTCCCCCCTTGTTAGGGAAGACTGATATATGCTTCTATACCCTAATGAAAGGGAAAGAATGGTGCTCAGTAATATAGTTTACCTGCATCGTCCGCCTTTTCCAGCATGTGATGACCACAGCTATCTGCCCGTAGGAAGAGAGTAGAATTAAGGAGGAAGAGAAGCCAGTCACCCACTCATTCACACCCATTCATACAGTTACACAAAGGCGAGATGCAACCTTGTCCAGTTAGAGGAACTGCGTAAGCTACAAAATTTGTTGAGCAGCCACCACGGGTCCCAAGGAAAAGGTATCTGAGGACCTATGGGCAATATCCCGAAGGTAGAAGGAGGTGAAGGTGGTCTGGTTGGACCACACCCTTGCCTTCAACACCTGTGAAACAGACACCTGTGAAACAGACTGGTTCTTGTGGAACGCAAGGGTAGGACCAATACCTCTGACCTCATGGGCTCTCAGACGAAAGGTACCAGTGTCAAACCTCCCTTCACAGGAGTACGCTTTCCTGATCACCTCACAAAGCCAGAAAGAGATAGTGCTCTTGGAAACCTCTTTCTTGGTCACCCTGGTGCTAATGAAGAGGCATCGAGACACAGTTCGGAGATGAAGAGTTCTCTTCAGAGAGCGCTGTAGCACTCCAACAGGACAAAGTAGCCTCTCATCTGCATGATTACCACTGAAGTACTCTAGGGAGGGGATTGTAAAGGACTCGAATCTATCGTCAGGGACTGAAGGATTCTGAGTCTTTGCTACGAAATCCGGGATGAAATCGAGCTTAATAGATCCCCATCCCCTCGAGTGTTTCACATCATGAGAGACCACGAAGTTCACCTACTCTCTTTGCCAATGCCAGGGCCAGCAGAAAGACTGTCTTGAGGGTCAGATCCCTGTCGGATGAGTCTCGGAGAGGCTCATAGTGTTCACTAATCAAGCTCCTTGAGATGAGAGTCACATCCCACTCAGGAGGCCTGAGTTCCCTGGGTGGGCAAGGCCTCTCGAAGCTCCTCATAAGGAGGGAAATCTCCATAGAAGAGGAGATATCCACTCCTCGCAGCTTCAGGACCAAGGCCAAGGCAGACTTATGGACCTTAACTGCAGAGACAGAGAGGAGCTTCTCTTGGTGAAGAAAGACTATGAAATCTACGATGTGTTGAAGAGTGGCTCTGAGCGGAGAGCGACCCCATCCACGACACTTAAAAACAGAAGATGGACCACTTTCCCTGGTACACTGCTGCAGAGGACTGCCTGAGGTATCTTACCATCTCTGTTGCTGCTCGGCGAGAAAACCCTCTCACTCACAAGAGATGGTGGATAACCGCCAACCGTGAAGACACAGGGACTATACTGCAGAGTAGTACCGTTTTTTATGCAGTTGGCACAGAGGGTTGTGCCATGGGGTAATCTCTTGCAGTGCCTCTGAGAGAAGAGCCAACATATCAGGATACCAAACAGCCTGAGGCCATTTGGGAGCCACAAGAATCATCCGAAGATTGCTGGTGACTAGCATTCTGCTGATCACCTTGCGAATCAGACAGAATGGGGGAAAAGCGCAAACTTCGAGGTTGTCCAACGGATGTTGGAACGCATCCTCTGTAGCTGCCCATGGGTCCTGCACCATTGAGAAGAAAACAAGAAGTTTTCTGTGGTGCCGGGTGGCGAACAGGTCTACCACTGGACGCCCCCACAGGTCGAACAGCCTTTCCGCCACATCCGGGTGAGGAGACCATTCTGTCCCAATAACCTGATTCTGGTGGCTGACCTTGTCTGCCACAACATTCCTCTTGCCTGGAATATATCTGGCTGACAGCTCTTATTGAGTGAGCTGCAGCCCACTCATGCACCTGCACTATCAACTGATGCAACTAGGCCCCCTGTTTGTTGACACATGCCACTACTGTGGTGTTGTCGCTCATCAACACCACGGAGTGTCCCATCACTCGATCCCGAAACTCTTGTAGGGCTAAAAATGCCACCTTGAGTTCCAGGACATTGATCCCACACGCATGCAGTCACCAACTCCTCCAGGTGTGTACTCCAACCCTCGTTCGATGCATCTGAGAACAGAAGCATGTCCGTAGGGGGAATGTGCATCTCCACTCCTATTAAGAGGTTCCTGTCGTCTAGCCACCAGGCTAAATCCTTCCTCACTTCCTCTGTGAGAGGGATGAGGAAGGATTGAGGTTCTCAAACCTGTGACCGACACTGCTTTAGTCTCCACTGAAGAGACCGCAGGTGAAGACGCCCATGAGGGACTAACTTCTCTAAAGATGACAGGTGACTGATCACAACCTGCCAAAGCCGAACTGGCTGTTCATGTCGAGACAGAAACTGTTGAGCTGCATTCCTGAACTTCCCGATTCTCAAGTCGGTGGGGAAGACTCATGCTGCTACTGTGTCAATCAACATGCCCAGGTACATTATCCTCTGCTTGGGAACGAGATCCAACTTCTCGAAATTTATCCCAATCCCCAGACTGCGACAAAAGTCGAGGAGACGATCCCTGTCCCATAGCAACTGCAAGAGAGAACTCACCAGGACTAACCAATCATTGAGATACCTCAAAAGACGAACCACAACTAAGTGGGCCCAAGCTGAGACCAGAGTGAACACTCACGTGAACACCTGTGGGGTAGTTGAGAGTACAAAGCAAAGTGCCCTGAACTGGAACAATGTCCCCTCGAGGATAAAGCGAATGTACTTCCTGGAGGATTGATGGATGGGTATCTGAAAATACGCATCCTTCAGTTCCACCGAAAGCATGAAATCATTTTACGTGATGGAGGCCACCACGGAGCGTGCCGTCTCCGGCGAACGAATTGGTTCAAGGGAGAGAGATCTATCACCAGTCCCCAGCCCCTTTAGCCTTCTCCACCAGGAAAAGGCAGCTGTAGAACCCTGGTGAAGGATCTCGGATGATTTCCACAGCTCTTTTGCCCAGCATCATTAGCACTTCCTTCTTGAGTGCCAGATCCTTGGCAGAACCAGGAACGTATGTTTGGAAGTGGACCGGACGATCGGTGAGGGGTGGCCTCGACTCTAAGGGCAGGGCAGAAGATATTCTTCCTGAAGGACATCTACTACTCAGGTCTCAGCTCCATAGCACTGCCACGTTGCCCAATGGCTTGCCAGGCACCCCCCCCCCCCCCAACTGATGGCAGCAGCTGAGGGGGAATGCCGTCCCTAGCGTTTCCCCTTCTTCCTCTTTCACTTACCACCCCTCCCATGAGAGAAGGATGGCTGAGAGGGAGGGCTATTGTTCCTCTCTCTAAGTGAAGGAGGAAAGCTGGGTCTTTCCTCGCACCATTTTTGACAGAGACAGTCTTGGGGTGGAGGAAGAGCTAACTTGGTTCTGAGGCCTAGCCGTAGTTGCTTGAGATGGCCCGGATGTCTTGGCAACTGCATGGTAGACAAGACTGTCACTGTCCTCAGCTCTCAGCTTGTCCACCGCAGCGTCCACCATCTCTCTAGGGAAAAAGAGGAGGAACCCAGCAACGGTCCATTTCTAAGACCCAATGCTGACTCTGGACCAGCCACCCTAATTATGCAAGTTAGGACAGCAAACCTCCTCCTAAGAACCAGGTTAGCCCACAGGTTGGCAGTCTGGTGGGCCAGGTAGGAAATTGCCCTACCACCAGACTGACAGAGTCTCCCAAAGGACGAGTCTTCTCCTGGAACTATCAATCCTGAAGAGGCCACGACCTTGGATACTGTGAGGAACCACAGATCCAGCCAGGAGACGGCCTGGAGGGCTGCCATAATGGTAGCCTCCAATGCCGTTGCCTCTTGCTGTGTGAACCAAAGGTTCTCTGATAGGAAATGCTGCAGAGGCAAGCCAGGAGTAAGGCAAACTAACTCCGGATCAACCTGCTTAGTCGGCAGTGGGTTCTCTGAGGGCAAGTAGAAGTGCTGCTGACGAGGTAGAGGAGGGGGAAGTAACTTGTCCGGTCTGTTGCCCCTGAGCGAACTCTCTTGTCCTGAGACAAGATTGTTCACTTGTCCAACACGCCCTCAGACAAGGAAGACCAAGGTAACCCCACAGACATTCTGGGTCCCTTCTTAGGACCCCAGAACGACTCTAACCGCGAAGGGTGGCCAGAGGGAGCAAACATTGATCCTTCCCCGAGGTCATTGTGCTGACAAATCTGCGCGATGACTCAGCCAAAGACCTCTATATCTCGAGAGTGACTGCTTTCTGAGGAGAAGGACCGTCAAGTCCTTTCAGGGTGAGCCCCTCCATCGACCCTCTTCCTTCAGAAGGAAGAGCCTCGACAGACCCACTAGGACCACCTTGAACCACTTGAGCATAAGACCTCTAGGGTCCTAAGACCGAGCCAGGCACATATGTTCTCGTGCCCGAACCGTGAGGAGAGCACTCTCCACGGTTCCCCCTGGTCGCCTTGCTCCTCCCAGTGTATCCCGAGGAGGTTGAAGGGACGGGTGAGGAAGATCTGACACTCCCACTCGATCTGTTGGCCAAACCAACGGACAGAGCAGGCTGCAAGCAATCACCAACCCGTAGTGATGGTCTAGAGGGGTGCTCTCCCAGTGGAGAAGCACACCTCCAAGGATGGTGGTGACGCTCTCTCACTAGGGGAATTGCTACTCAAGGGCTGGACCATCTGGTCGATCGGGTGAAGAATAGTGTCCACCAGCGTAACGAGAGCGGGTACTGTCCTCACATGTCACAGTCTCAGAAGAAGCCGAAGCTTCTCTGAAACACTGGACGGAGGACCTCCTACCGGTCTCGTCGGGTGCATGGTCCTGCAAGACCATTATGTCACCCCTAGGAGCTGAACGATCGCTACGCGAGCGGTCATCAGCAAGACGAAAGTCACCCGAGCGACATTCACCTTCCCTCTGCACCGTGCCCAAATTGTGACGGTGAGCGGACTCGACATCATCGACTCTAGCTGCACGCTCACCAATAGGTGAGCATACACTCAGGGCAACTTGCGAACGAACGCCAGAAACGGTCCCAGTTCTAGAGGTGGAACCTCCATTACTAGGGGCAAATGTACCTGTGGTAGCAAGTATACCTGCGGTACCTACCCTCCACGCCCCTGAGGGCGGCGAGGTGGTTCCCATTCTCGAAAGAACGGGAGGACCAGCGGAAAGCCAACTTGTCTCAGCATGGAGAGACAGACCCTTAAAACCCCAGAACAAGACTTCTTGGGGTGGGGGGGGGGGGGGGGGGGAACAGCCTTTTTCTTTGGCGGAGGAGCCTCAGAAGAAGTGGAGGCAGCAGACGATGACAACGAAGATGAAGATGAGGAGGAGGACGACGACACCTTTCGCTTCTTCTTTGACTTCTTCGTAAGCTTCCTCAGCACTGCAGTCAGATCCCTCATCCAGGGCACCGCTGAAGCGGCTGCCGAAGCAGCAGGCTCCAGAGCGGCCAGGATCGGGGGTGCCGACTCCACAGCAGTAGTCTACAATCAGGAACAGGGGCAGCAGGCATGGGGACAGAGAGAGGCAGAAGATCAAGAGGCAATATTTTAGCATGATCTTACCCAGCTGGGGGAGGGAGGACTGCATAGCGTGCAGGGGGAGGGGAGGTAGAAAAGACTCCACCTTTGAAGTATGAGGCACTAACTATACTACCGCAGCAGATGTAACCGAGGTTACGTACTGGGTATATACCAAGTGAGGCAGTGCCGCATACACAGGCACTGAATTGGTAGTTGTACTCATCGACTTTACCCCTTGAGTCACAGGGACTGACAAGAAATGATCCACCAGCCCCTGGAGCAAGGGAGTGCCAGGCAACCCACGCCTGCTGCAGATCCTTGACCACAGAGTCAGACATACCTGAGGGAGCAAAAGTCGGGTTAGTAGGGAGAAGAGAACTCCTGTTTGCCCCGAAGAAGAGGGATCCCCTCCAGAGTGAGCAGAAGTTCCCAAATACATCTCAGAGTCGGCATGCCTATCCCCCTTCTCAAAACTTGACGAATCAAGTGAAGAAGTGGAAGGAGACATTTCCCCCGAAGGGAAAAGAGCGAGATGAAGAAGCTTATGTGTAGCCCTCTGAAGAAGCCTTGGAAGACTTCCCCCGCGATCGCTTCCTCCCTCATATCTCACCCACTGCTTCGCCAACCAACAGATACAAGTATCACAGGGATTATCTTTTACACTAACACCCTCAGCACTTAGTGCGAAGGGCATGAGGATCAACATCCACTTTCGAGCGGAAACCTCCACATTTCCTGCCCCCCACTCCAGGGCAAACACTGTGCAAATGGGGGATGAAGAGGCTTATCTAAGTTTTGGGTTTGCATTGTATAAAATCTGGCAAACAACACACTCATAAACAAAAAAGCAAAAGAGAACACTGTCACAATCCGACGACAGAAGTGGGCAGAAAGAACGTCTGCACATGCTGGTGGCTGAAAGCAAAGTGAATGTTTACGTCCAGTCGGGCAGGACTCCCGACTACTGAACAAGCAGTTACTGCCTAACTACCTTGTTGTTATTCTCTTACGACCAATTTTCCAGCTATGCTAAAAGTAATTCCTTATGTAAAGGACCAGTTTGTATTACGTGCAGGGACAATAAGATGTTTGTCCATTGTGCACGAATTTCCATATTTGGGTCACATTATCACCGACGACCTAAAAGATATGGCAGACATTGAACAGAGGCGTCGTAAACTATGTGCAACTGGCAACATGATTGCAAGGAGGTTTCCCTTCTGTCACCGAGACGTGAAACTGCTGCTCTTCCGCTCGTACTGCTACAGTATCTATGGGTGTTCCCTCTGGACGAACTATACCCAAGAGACCATTAGACGCATCACTGTTGTGCACAATGACATTATGAGACACCTCACAAACACTCACCGCTACCACTCCGCCCCACAGATGTTCATAGAAAACCACCTGGACAATTTAGAAATCATTGTAAGGCGAACAATGTCCAGTCAGGTAACCCGAGTGAGAAACAGCAGCAACTCGCTCATACAAAGCATCCTAAGGAGTGAAGCAAGAAGAAGATCTAAATTGTTGAAAAGATGGGAAAATGAGGCCTTTGTCCCCTAAAATGTCATCTGCAGATTTTGTCATTATTACATTTATTGCTGATATTTTATTTTTTCATTATTACTGTGATTACTATTAAGTTAAAGTTTTTTTACATTCAATTTTGTATTTAGCCCTCTGGACCTGACTACTGTAACCACCTAAGGTCTCTAGTTGAAATTAAAGTTATATAATATGTACACTAACTATTATTACTCTCAATGCATATTTTTTTCTCACCAATATTATTACTGTTATTACCAGTATTATGATTACAGGCGGTCCCCGGGTTACGACGGTTCCGGCTTACGACGTTCCGAGGTTACGACGCTTTTTCTTAAATATTCAATGGAAAAATCCGTCCTGGGTTACGACGCTTGTTCCGAGGTTACGACGCTGACGCTTCCGACGCTCCGAGTTAACGACGCTTTTAAAAAACGCATACTATGATAAAAATCCTTTATAGTTTAGCACAGTATATTAATAAAAATAAGTTTCTGGTTAGATTACAACAAAAATTTTGAGATTATGATGATTTTCGACACTTTTTATGTTGTATTTTTCAATGTTTTTTAGTGACGCCTCATATGCGGAACTAGTTTCCGAGCGAATGAATACATACTAGTTTACATATAACAGTCCAAAAGCGCAAATAATGAAAAAATCATTGCTTGTTTCCAGTAATAATAACAAAACGAAGTTTCTGGTTAGATTACAACGCAAATTCAAAGTATCCAAAGAGAGACATTATCCAGTAATTTGATCAGAGAGAGAGAGAGAGAGAGAGAGAGAGAGAGAGAGAGAGAGAGAGGCGTCTTCCAACGCTCCGAGTTAAGGACAGAGAAGTGTTCGTTTCGTTAAACGGCCTCTGACTCATGCCAGTAAATGTTTTTGTTGATACTAATAATATAAGCCTATTTAAAGATACGTTTACTTTAATTAGTCTATATGATACGTAAATAGTAATCAACTGTTCTTGTAGCCCTCAATATTTGGCAAAATCGAAGTATCCAAAGAGAGACATTATCCAGTACGTAATTTGATCAGAGAGAGAGAGAGAGAGAGAGAGACGCTTTGGCAACAATGGTCTCGGGGGTTTTTATGGATATTGTAGAAGGATTTCGACCATACTCGTTTGCCAAATCGACGATACGAACGCCACGTTCATGCTTTGCTATAATTTCATGTTTTGCTTCCATCGAAATCATTTTCTTGGGTTTTTTCTTATCACCTGCTTTGTCTTTAGCTTTGAGACCCATGGTTAATAATAAAATAGAAAAAATAACACGAAAAATAGGCGCAAATACAACGAACTAAACAAAGACGTGTTAACATGCAGCACCAACAAACAAACAGACTGAAGCCATTTATCGGTCGCCTATACAACTAACACTCATCGCAAAATCGTATCTCAAATATTTTCGTTGTATATCAAAGCTTGTATTTTCGCAAATTTTCTGTTATATCTCAAAACATTCGTATATTAGGGCAATCGTATGTCAAGTTTCCAATGTAATTTGATCAGAGAGAGAGAGAGAGAGAGAGAGAGAGAGAGAGAGGAGAGACGATAGAGATAGAGAGAGAGAGAGAGAGAGAGAGAGAGAGAGAGAGAGACGCTTTGGCAACAATGGTCTCGGGGATTGACGTAACGTTTATTTTCTGAACAGATAGGACAGAGAAGTGTTCGTTTCATTAAACGGCCTCTGACTCATGGCAGGAAATGTTTTGTTGATACTAATATATAAGCCTATTTAAAGATACATTTACTTTAATTAGTCTATATGATACGTAAATAGTAATCAGCTGTTCTTGTAGCCCTCAAGATTTTGCAAAATCACTCCAGGTTGTACATAAAACTTCAAGAATGTAGTGTCAACCAGAGGATTACAATAGTTTTACCTTCAAGAACCAGCATTCTTTTATGAAAATAACTCCAGGTTGTACATAAAACTACAGGAAACGACATGTAGTGTAACCAAAGGATTACAAGTAAGGTTTTTATAACTTTTTATTAGTTTAAGACATATTTCCAAGCGTCGTTCCGGCTTACGACGATTTTCGGCTTACGACGCGTCTCAAGAACGGAACCCCCGTCGTAACCCGGGGACTGCCTGTACTAGTTTTTATGCTACCTCAGCTATTTTGTGGATAAGTGCCGATTAGTCATTTTCTTTTTTTTATCATGTTGTCTCATGTATCTAGATTGTGTATGTTACTGTCTGTATTTTGTATATTCCATGTATATGGCCCTGAGCTGAAATAAAGCATATTATTATTATTATAAATTTGTTCTTACTCAGTCCTAAAATAAATAGAATAAATTTTAAGTTTCAAGTACAGAAATATGAATTTATTCACTGGGATTATATAACTTCAACAAATCATTTTGTTTCAAAATCAGGCACAAGACAAGAAAGTTCCTATTACAACATTCATATACATACTGTATTTAGTCTAATATAATAATGTCTTATACATACATAACTGACTTTCTAGTAAACATTAAGACAATATGCTAGAAAATAACATTTTCAAATACCACTTCTACAACACATCATATAAGGGCCAATCTGCATGAATCTTTCTCTTAACTATCAGGTCTTGAGTAAATCCTTATTGAAAATACCACAAATCATTGCATTAAGGCCTAAGACATGAAAACTGGTCTTGACCTACCACAAGCAATGTAGGAATGCCTAAAAAATTCTAATTACATCTATTAGTACATATATAAATTTTAAAGTTGATGCATGTAACTGAACACTTCAAAGAGCAGGTACACATTTGTGTACATACTACTGTATAAGAATTGCATGTAACTTATATCCTTTCCATCACAGAAAATCAACCATAACAATGTCTAAGAAACTCCTCAGAAACCCAGATGTGATACAGAGTTGTAAGTTCATGCCCAGCTACAAAGCAAGAATGAATCACTGAACTATAATTTTCGGTGCATAACAATACTACTGGAAATCTCAGATACCAATCAAATCTAAACTTACATAATTTAATCTGCCAAATTGTTATATTCTCCTGAAGGATGCAAGTGCCATAAAAAAAGATTTATTCATGCTTGTGTAAAACATGCAAGGAAACAGAGCTTGCACCAAAAATGAACAAAGCCCTTTTTTAGTTGAAGACAACTGAGCATCAAAAGCTATCCAATATCATACATATTACAAAAATAATATAAAAAAACCTTGCATATACCCACTAAAAAAAAATTTGCTTGCTTACATAAGCAATCAGAAACTAAAGTAAACTGAAACACTAACCGAGAGAAAGTTGAAAATTTAAGGTATTTAATGCGTAAAATTAACCTCCTAACATAATCTGCATATAACATATTTCCTTATGAGAAGTATAACCAATCAACATTTAGCACTGAACAGCATTGGGCTTCAACAATAATTTAAAACAACATACACTAATCATGGTTAAAAACAATAAATAGAAGTTCTCTTTTTCTTACTATCATACATTCCTAGATCAAAGTATTGCCATGCTTAGTTGCAATGACCTTTAAAATTGAAATTATATCCAGAGCAAAGTCCAATTTATATATAAAAATAACATCTGGTGGTTTCAGAAGAGTAAATATTAAATTAATTTAAGGTCATGAAGTACATATAGTCATTTAATCATATAAAACTAACAAATATGATATTGTTATGATACAATAAAGTTTGTTCATACTTACCTGGCAGATATATATATAGCTGTATTTTCTGAAGTCCGACAGAATTTTAAAAACTTCCGACACACGCAGTGGTCGGCCAGGTGGTTAGTACCCATTCCCGCCGCTGGGAGGCGGGTATCAGGAACCATTCCCATTTTCTATTCATAATTTTTATTTCCACTGTCCCCTGAGGGGAGGTGGGTGGGTACTTGATTATATATATCTGCCAGGTAAGTATGAACAAACTTTATTGTATCATAACAATATCATTTTGTTCATGAAACTTACCTGTCAGATATATATATATAGCTGAATCCCACTTTGGAGGTGGAAGGGACATAAGAAGATTTTGGGAAACAAATGCATGCAGATGATTTACATCTTGGTTCCACCTGTTAGCAATAGCTGGCTTCGTGGTTACTGCCACGTAAAGTCTGCTTGTGCTACTAGAGTTGCCAGCGAGGTAGAGACCTATATAGCTGGTGCACTCCAGATGATCTGTCAACAGGGGCGAGACCACGACGTGACTAAGACCATATTGACCATACCATGAGGGCTAAGAAGTAAAATAATATATATCACCACCTGACCAACTAGCCAAAGTTAAGGTGTGTTAACTAAGGCTTAAGAGTTAAGAAGTCGCCGTTGTCGGCGACTCAACAACTAAATTAAGAGCTCTTCCTAACCATTTTCTACAGGATAGGATGAGTGTACTTCTTGCCCCCAAGATTGTGTCTGCAGACACGTATGGCCCTAGCGAGCAGCAGATCTCATATGCCATCTTCACATCTCGCAGGGAGTGTGAAGTGAACACAGAGTTGCTTCGCTAAAAAACATGGTACTCAGGATGTTGCTGAGTGCCATGCTCTGTTGAAATGCTTCCGAGGCCGCGCCCTCACCTCGTGAGCATTCAGATAAAAGATTTCAAATCTTTGTGCAAAACACAATGAAGGAGCATTTTTGAAAGAACTCCTTAACACTAAAGCCAGGCTGTTCTTCGATATGGCAAGTCTGGTTCTTTTTCGGAACACTGCAGATTGCCCGATTGACTTCGACTTTCTTGAGTTTTATGTAGATAAAACTTGAGAGACCCGACAGGGCACAGGACTCTCTCTGGCTCCTGCCCACTAACTTGTGCCATCCTTGCTTCCAAGCTCCTGGCCCAAGGACAAACGGGTTACCATTCTTAGGCCACAACGGAAGGGTTAGAGAGCACACCGCCTTGTGTTCTCTAAAGCCAAAACTTGTGACAATGGCTTAAAATCTCACTAACCCTCTTTGTCGTATCTAGGGTGGTTAGAAGAAGGCCTTCCTGATCACATGCAAGAAGTTAACAGGTAGAGAGGTTCGAATGCTTTGACATCAGAACTTCAGACTACGTCTAAGTTCCATATTGAAAGCTTCGATCTGGACATGCACAGTCAGTCCGTCTGTACTAAAGTCAGGTGACCGACCAGTTGGACCAGTCAGACGAATCAAGGACAGCAAGGCTGTACCCTGAAGACCATAAGGCACTATTCTTCGCTGAAGGATGAGGTGTCTGGACTGCCTGGGCGATTCAATCTAAGCAAACCTTGGGGGTGTATCAACGCAACCCAACGTCGTCAGCGAATCAACTCCTGACTCGGAGCTTCTGGTGCCAGGAGAAAGGAGCGAGGAGCAAAAAGGCGATTCAGTCCCGAAGGAAGAATGCCTGACAGTCCAACCTGGTCTCATGTTTACACGATCATCGGGGGTGTATAAACGCAACCGACTTCGTCAACAAGAAACTCAGGGCTACTATATGTCGCCTGATCTCGCACGAGTGTCTGACTCCGAGAAACAGGTGAGACAAAAAGTAGCTGATGAGCGAGGTTCGAGATTCCACAGAACTCAAAGATCGTGAAGGGCTTTGTTGTTTGACAGACGCAAATCTCTGAGCCCAAGGCCGTCAACAACATATTTGCGTATTCTTTAATAGTTGTGACTGCCAGCTTATCCCATTCTTCAGACGGAAATGGAAGACGGTAATCTTATTCCTGTCAACATCTCGATAGCCTGAACGTAGTCAGACTCAGAGCGGAGATTGTATATAGGTTAGTTATAGGTACCTTTCGAGTTAGAGTAGACCGACTCTCTCGGAAAAGGTCCTTAGAAAGTGAACTAGGAAGTATGTGACCTCTGTGAATCCAGATCCTGAAGGCCAACATGGGGCGATCAGCGTCATTGGTCGCTCCCTGTGACGTCATAAATCCTATTATTACATTTCCTAAGCGATTGAAAAAAGGGGAAAAGAGACTAATATCCATCCCCGTTCAATATCATAGGATGGCGTTTAATGGTACCGATCCCGGATCGAGAATAAGGGAGCAGAAAAGAAGAAGCCTCTTCGTCCTCAACATATCGAAGAGAAGAATGAAAGGGCGTCCCTAAAGTCTCCACAACTCTCAACTTACTTCTAAAGAAAGATTCCACTCGGAAGTCAATAGTTGCTGCCGTCGATCTAGACGATTCGTACAGACTTTTGCAATCCTGTAACGAACCTCTAGAGGATCGTTACATTCTACGCCTGTTGTTATAATAGGCTTTCTCGTAAACTCGAACAGGGAACGAGAGAAGATACTTCTTAAGATATGAGAGAGCTGTGGAATATCAGAGTTGATCTGGACCACTGGTTCCCAAAAAAAAACTCGTTACGAGGACTGGAGGGACTACCGAATCGCTTTTACTTCTTTCAGATTAAGATCCAGGAAACATCTGAAAACCCTACCCTCCAGATGTCCGGCACCTTCTTTCTATCACCTCAGGTGATAAACGCACTGAGAGATGTTCAGAATCATTCCTAGATCTTGAATAAATATTTCAGTTTCCCGGTAGGAAAAAACTGGTGGTCTGAATTGCAGTCTATTCGGGGAAACAAACTTCTTCAGGAAGGAAAATGGTCCCCAGCAAGCTCATCCATTCCCTCCCCGAGTATGCTTACTTCCCTAATAAGGCTGCGCTTTGCCTAAGCAGGGAGAGCATATAAAAGTGCAATGTTGCGGTAGAACTCGTAGTTCTATACCGGCGGTAACGAGCACCGAAAGGATTAAGAGATAACTCTGTTGAACATAGTAAGGCAAAACGAATGCAACGTTTATTCATTCACGTAAGAAATCCCCTCAATCTTAGGCTAAAGTCCGTGATTGTAGGGCAGAGATACAGTTAGTCAGTCAATCCCGCAGGAGAGACGTAACCGCCAGCACAGAGATAACGGTTAGTCAGTCAATCCCGCAGGAGAGAGAGACGTAACCTACCGCGCATGACAGCGCCCGATCTGTTACTGGCTCGGTTGGACTGGAGGACAGACACAGCGTGACAGCAGCAGCCAGCAGCTTACGAACGTCGTCTCTTAACTTTATGTCTGGGTTGCCAGCTACCCTATTCTACGAAGAAATAGGTCCGTTATTTTTTTGAGCAGAAAGACTCTCAAGCTGGTATATTTAAGCGAAACAGAAAAAAAACGCTAAATATATAGATGCGTTTGTGTCGTCAGAACACTACCATACACGGTAAAAGATAAATCGGAAACTCCTGGAAGGCTGCAGGAGTAACGATTAAATGTCCTTAAAATAGACAATAGACCTCTCTGGTTGCCCATCCGAAGAGGTAACTACAGCAAGCGTATATGACGTTGAACCAACCAGAAGTAAAATAAACGCAAGGCAAAATATGAAATTATATCACAATAAAGTTTGTTCATACTTACCTGGCAGACATATATATAGCTGAATTCGGAAATACAGCTACATACATATCTGACAGGCAAGTTTCATGAACAAAACTTAAGAGAATCGAAAGCAGTCAGCTCAAGCTTCTTATGTTACTTGGACATAGCGTTCATTGACGTAGTCTACAAGTCTTATTTTCTGACGAGTCTGCGAATGACGAATGAGAGCTCTTCCGAATCTGTCAATAAGAGCTTATTCGCTTAGCAATATCAAGTTTAATGAGATGTTTGTCAATGAGAACTAACCCATTTACGGGACAAAGAGAATATTTTGTCAAGAGGGATACCACTTACTTGACAAAACGAAAGTATATTGTCAATGGGGGAAAGTCACTGAATTGACAAAACGTAATCAGGGAGTCAAAGCATTTAATTTTTCCGATTCCCGTCTCAAACGACGAAGGGGCGGGGCAAGAATCCTGTTAAGAGGGACTGGGGCTTACGGCAGGTAGAACGACGATGTTCAATTCGGCAGCGTATTCCCGACTAGCAAACTAACAAAAAATCTATCATCTGAAAAAACCCTTCAGATGGGCTAAAAAAGCTTGCAAAAATTATCCTGGGGAAGAGGAAGAAAAACTCTCCAAAACCAGCTTCCTCTCCCGTATCACAACTAATGCCTGCTAAAGCTTAAAATTTATTGGCAGTATGGCAAAGGAAGTCCTGTCTTGCGCTTTCCTGAAGAGCGTCCTTTTGATGAGTGCCTTTGCAAGAATCCCACTGAACGTTGCCGAGAGTCCTGACGTGCAGGACATCGAGCCTTACATAACCCGTAACTGCCTTATCGCAAAGTCTTGACTGCGGTAGTGGCAACTTAAATTTATTGGCAGAATGGCAAAGGTTGCGGTAGAGCAAACGAGATCTTCCCTTGAGCTTTCCTTAACTCCATCCACCTATGCGAAAAGCAATATTAATTGACAGAGACCTCTTGAATTCACGAAACCCGATGTCTTGCTGGGTTTCGAAGAAGAAGTTGTCTGTTCACTTTAAACTTCCTCCGAAGCACTGCCTACTTCACATTCTTTGCAGGTGAGGTAGAAGGTATCACCGAGTAGAGATAAACATTCTTTAGGCCCAATATCTGAAACAAGAGCTTGAAGAGTTCAACAGAAACGTTCAGCCAGGCGACACACCTGGCGTGCGCTGGTGCACGCTCGGCGTCCACTGGAGCGCGCTCGGCGTCCACTGGAGCGCGCTCGGCGTCCACTGGAGCGCGCTCGGCGTCCACTGGCGCGCACTTGGCGTCCACTGGCGCGCACTTGGCGTGCACCCGCGCGCGCCTGGAGTCCATCCGAGCGTCCCGGGCGTCCGCTCTCAAAAGCTTCCTGCTACTATGACTTCTCTACGTATTTCTCGGTGAAAGACGGACACGAGTTCAGGCGACGTTCGCCTTCTTACTTCTCACTGAAACGCATACGAGAGAGAGAGAGAGGACGTGAAGCGTCCTCTTCTATAAAGCTTCTATTTAGAGGGCGCGAGTCCTTCCGAAAGCTCCAACCCCTGCATGGGGAGGACGCTTCGGAGGACGAGAAGCAATCTTTCAGGATTCGTGCACGCGCACGCACTTTGGCAGTCTGGGGATTTTTATCAGAAACTGCCGAAGGCACGCCAGATCGGTGGGGGTTCCTTGTAACCCTCCTTAGGCTTTCGACATGCTCCCTCCCCGGGTCCTGGGAGTCAAGCAGAGGTCCCGGCCTAGAGGCGAAACGAGGCCGATCTGACGCACCCCCCACTACACAAGGGGCATCACTGCACTTCTGCACCTCACCCCCACTCTCTAAAGCAAGCACTTTCGATTCCAAGATACGAATCGAAAGAGTATCAGAGAAAGGGCAACTCCTCTACAGACACTGCCCAGGGCCCGAAGGCAACACTGCAGGGTTAGGAGCAACAATTACAGAAGCAGCACCTCACAGCAATGAAGGAGAGCGAGCACCTCTCGCAGACACATTCATAGCCCGCAGGCCATACTACAGGGCTAGGCAAAATAAAGTCTACAGGAAGGTTAGCAGGTTCACCACCCTGACCTTTGTTACTGATCAACTGCGCACACACGAATCACACGTCCTCCCTACGGAATTAGACATGTTTACTGATTAATTGCGTACATACGAATCATACGTCTTCCTTACGGAATAGACAAAGTCTCACACTCCTTACATGACAAATCTCAACAAAGAAGCAAGACCCATACCCCTCGTACATACCAAGTGCGGATCTAACGAAGCTTTCGGTAGCCACACCCTATCTTTGCAGACAACCCCGTCTGAAACTAGCCTAACTAGATTCAGATATTTTATGCAAAAATGAATCAAATTCAAATCAATTTAAGATAGCGTATGCCTAGCCACAAATCCCACAAATCCAAGTAAATAAATCAAAAGACAATTAGGATACTTAGCGGCAATGAAGTTTCCAAAATCCTAAGACGGAGGTACTGAAAACAGGTGTTTTCAGCACCAGCGACAGAAAAATTATGCATAGAAAATGGGAATGGTTCCTGATACCCGCCACCCAGCGGCGGGAATGGGTACTAACCACCTGGCCGACCACTGCGTGTGTCGGAAGTTTTTAAAATTCTGTCGGACTTCAGAAAATACAGCTATATATATATCTGACAGGTAAGTTTCGTGAACAAAATAATGCTGTAAGCTACACTTCGTAAATTCAATAAAACTATAAACTACAGACATGAGGGTGAATGCATAAAGAAAAATGTTTTTCTTCATTACAACTAAGAATTCCTCACTAACTAAAGACTCCATAGTCCTCCCCCAACTTTTCACTGGGTTAGGTTCCAGAATCCACTGCGGATATGCAAAATCCCCACTAAAAACACTCACAACTGTTTATAAATGCCAAATACCTCTTAAACTAAAATGCTTATAACTGCCTATTCTAACAGTTCACTGCTTAATTTACCCAATATGAAAAAGAAAAACTTAATAGAGACAATTTTAGATACAGTCCATAGAAAAATTCTAGAATTGGTGAAAGTTCCCACATAAAAGTGAAAGATATGTTTCACAAAAATACGCAGTAAAGTGAAGCGTCAAAAAGTCTGGGTCCACTGTATACTAAACCAATAGATAAATCATAAACTGGTTCTCCAAACCCATAAGTCTGGGTTTCCATAAAATGAGTTAAACCCCTTGAATCTGGGTTAAGAACAGACCACCACAAATTATTTTAGATTACCAGTAGTATACAGGACTATAATTTTAGATTAATTCCAAATTATCTGTACAGTAGCTCCTCGGTATACAAATTTAATTCGTTGCAAATTAAAATTCGTATATTGAAATGTTCGTATATCAATCCGAACATTCCTGTAAGGAATACTAATGGGAATTAAATCAGTTTGTCCCACACTCAAGAATTTTCCCTATATCCACCCTTCATAACCACTGATACAATTATTTTAAGTGCAAGAACAAAAATGAAAAAAATCATGTCACTGTGGTGACTAACAACTGACTTGAGATAGAGGAAGGGAGCATTAGTTGAGGAGAGAAGAAGAGACAGTAAAAATATTACTGTATTGTATGTACGTAAAAGCAGTAACAATTCACATAAAAAAAATAAAAGAAGGTAATTTGACAATAAATTTAACAATGATACAAAATGAAAACAATCAAATGCAATACAGTAACCATAAACAATCAAAAGAGAATCTTACCTTGAGCGAGTGTTTGGGATTGCTCTGAGTGGGGCAGTAGAGGAAAGGGAGGGGATAGTGGTGGGTTACTGGGTGGGAGATGGGGTTCCGCTTTCCAATTATTTCCAAACTGTAACACAGGGACCTGGCTCGGATGACTTTTCTGTTTAACTATGTCTCGCCCATTTGCTCTCACTTACACTTTTTTCACCCAAATCATTTCTTTCTGTTATGGTTAAATACCTATCAAGTGGCATTTGCTTTACATGATTTTTTAGTACTGTTAAAAGTAACTCATCCCCACAAAATCAAACAAACTGGTGCTGCATTCAGCTTCTGCGTGCCTTAGATTGTTTGTTTCTACACATTTCTTTTGATTTGCCCATGTTTCACATCATTTCCTGTTTTTTTTCTTGTGGGAGACAGTGTCACGTGAAGTCAGCAGTGTTTCCACCTCAACCTCAGATGAACAAAGTTCCTCTAACTCACCTCTCTTTGTCTCTTTGAGCATTTCCTTCAATTCATCCACTGTCAGCTCGTCCTCATGTTTGTCAATCAGTTCATTTATGTCTTCATGGTCTACCTCCAGCACCATGGTTTTGCTGAATGACACTTTCTCCTCTACAGTTTGGTCCTCATGAACAAAACCTTTGAAGTCATGTTCAAATGCAGTCAGGCCATAGTTTTCTCCATGCAGAATTGAGAGTTCGTTTTGTGATGCTCAGCCATGCTGTATTAATGAGCAGCAAGGATGTCAAAATGCTCCAACCAAAACTCCTTAAGGGTCAGGTTTGTTGCTTTGGTAACCTCAAAGCATCTTTGGTTAGGTTTGTTGCTCTGGTAACCTCAAAGCATCTTTGAAACAGAGTATGGGGGTAGTGTTGGGAGGGAGGAACATAATGTTGATGAAGTCAAATTGTCAGTCCAACAGTTCACGATCTTTCATGTCCCCCGGATGGGCAAGTGTGTTCTCCATTACAATTATAGCTTTGAACCATATCTAAGAGAACTTTTTATGGTTGGGCAGCACTCTTCGTTCAAAAACTACACGAACAAAGTATGCATGACCCATGTTTTATTGTTAGATGTCCACATGACACCCAGCTGCCTCTTGTGCACTTTTATGTTTCTTAATGCTCATGGATTCTCAGAATGACAAACCAACAATGGCTTTATGTTTTGATCCCCCGTTGCATTAGCACAGAGCAAAAGTGTACTGGGGGGGATCTTTCATTGACTTATGTCCTGGCATTTATTTTCTTTGGACATAATACAGAACCTCTTTGGCATCTTTTCCTAAAAAAGACCTGTTTCGTTACAGTCGGATACTTGTTGGGGCTGGTAGCCCTGAGAATCCAAGTCTTTTAAACTTCTCATAATCTTCAGATGTCTTTGTAACTGCACTTGCAGCCTCCGTGTTGGACAACTGACCTTACCCCCCTCCGTTTCACAAATTTTTAGAACCATCCATGGCTCACCTTTAATTCTATTTCTAGAGAAGGACCTGGCAAGTCCTTGGTGATTTTTCCATAAATGGTCAAGGCTTTCTGCAAAATCATGGCTTGATTCACAGAATCTCCAGCAAGCTATTCCTTGCTTACCCACAAAAGCTTTAATTTCTTCATTTCTTCCATCACTTGCTCATGCTGCTTGAACAATATTCTTCTTACTCTTATGGAAGTACCTAATGCCTTAATTTCCTCTTTCTTTAGAACAGTAGATAATACTAGATATCATTGACATAGATCTGCCATATTCTCTAGATAGGTCATACTTGTGTGTGCCAGCTACAAGCTTGGCTATCATTTCTCTCTTAACAGTTACAGACACCTTTTTCTTCATCACTTCCTTAACAGGCTTCTTCTTCGTGGATAACACTGTTATTCATCATTATTAATCACAATATTTATAAATAGATTGCAAAAACATGTGATAAAGTTATGCAGTCTGTTGAACCACAGGCATAAATACGAACACAAGGCACAGATTTAGACTAGTGCAGATCAATGAGTTTACATGTCAGGGTCATGAGGCAAATGAGGCCAATTAAGGACTTTTCAGGACCTACTTTGGCATTTTAAAAAGACAGAACCATTGTCCCAGTTGTTTTAACACCTTCCCTCTATGTTCCCTTCTGTTGCTACATCCACATGGCCCTCCCCCCTATCATCCATGCCCAACGATGGATCCCCTCTCTCCTCCCACAATCATGATTCTACCAAACAGTTTGTAAATCAAATTATTAGTTTGTATACGGTAACAAAATTTTCCGAAAATTTTCCTTTGTATAATGAAAATAGGAATACATAACGAATAATTTGTATGCCAAGGAACCACTATATAAGGGACTGTGTTGTCCTTGGAGTATTTTTCTCAAAATAAATATTGAAATCTAAACTATGATCACATTTTACTTTGGGTATTTTATTATTCCATCTTATTCTATTGTTTCTTTGTTCTTTTTCTATTTTTACTACTTTAATGAGAGCACTGATAAAGTTGAAATATATTCTGCAAATACTTAGTGACATTTGCTAGTAGCCTTTGCACTGGAAAAATTAAGCTTGAGCTTGTATTTTCATCCATTCTTACCTGCCGATACTCTGGTAACAAAATGTTATTTTGAAAGAAGTAAACACCTAGAAATTACAATAACATGGTCTCTTGATATATACCATTCATAAAAGTCCTTTGTATGTATTCAAGGTACAACCTTACACTAAAGTTGGTTCACTAACAGCATAAGGGTTAAGTAAGTTGAATGGTACATACTTGGTTAACCTAGAAATATATTTATATTCAGGCACAGCCTCTCTTCATGATTACCAAATGCTGCATAAGTAGTAGCTGAACGACAGCTACTGTTGCAAACAAAATTTATTCAAATTAGTCTCTCAATCATTTGATTTGAGATATGAAAATATACGCTATGGGTTTTGAATATTAAATTTGGTATGCTTAATATCTTGACCCATTTGTGAGTTTTTCAAACGGAGTTTTTTTTTTTTTTTTTGCACTTTCTGACCAATGTGAGGATTTACTAAAATTTCATTTGGTTTACTACCAACTTTAAGAGTTTGCTTATACTATTCCCCCTAACACCACATTTTGTTTATTTGCTTTGGAAATAATCCATTTGATTTCAATGTCAATTTTAAGATCTCTATAATTCTGTAATGATTATAACTATTTACCATTAACATGTAAAAATACTACAAATGTAATAAGCACGTTTTTCCCAGAAAAAAAAATGTTGGAGGACCATAACTGGAAAACCAGCTGAAGTCATAATGAGCATGGTTAAATAATTCTAAATGGAATGTCTGAAAGTTTTCAATGGCTATTCAAAATCCAGAAACAACACACAGCTCTGAAAGACAGCTTGCCAAGCAGGTAAATGAAGATTTAACAAAAATTTCTAAATGACTAACCATTAAATCAATTCTGAAATTATTGTACAAGATTCAAAATTTATGTTGGTACTTAATCTGAATTACCCAGGGTGGCATTCATTTCATGTTACCTAAATAATACTCCTCACTAAACTAAGTTACAAAATCACAATTTTTTTAAAGTAAACTGTATTTGTCCTAACTATACAAACCTGAGGACCTTTACATAAGGAATTGCTTTCAACGTAGGCTGGAAATTGGTCGTAAAAGAATAACAAGTTAGTTAGGCAGTAAGTGCTTGTCCGTTAGTCGGGAGTCCCACCCAACTGGCTGTAAACATTCTACTTTGCTTCAGCCCAGGAACAGATTGAGGGGTGTCATGAAGTGGGCATATATGTAAAGGACCCCAAATTTGTATCGTTAGGGAAAATAAAATTTACTTTAAAAAACTGAGATTTGTTCCCACGTGTAATACAAACCATCAGTCCTTTACTTGAGGAAGACTCACTGATTGGTGGAATGAATCTGATAAAGAGTCAAATGTACAGACTGGTGTTCGCCCAACCAAGGTTCCTGTCCTGGTCATAAGAGCAAGGGGAGGACCCAGGCCTCTGTCCAACTGATCGGAGTATGAGAACTGCAAGACCAATGGCCAGACCTCTGGACCAATTTATAAGAGGGAGGCAAGCATATCCTCTTATGAATAGCAAACAAGAACTTATGGTCGGAAGCAAGATGACAAATATACATACTGGGTTTGTCTCATGCTAATGTCCTCTTCCCCCCTTGTTAGGGAAGGGACGGATATATGCTTCTATACCCTGATGAAAGAAAACAGAATGGAGCTCAGTAATATAGCTCACCTGCACTGACCGCCCTTTACAGCATGTGATGACCGCAGTTCTCTGTCCATAGTAAGAGAGAAGAATGAAGGAGGAAGAGAAGCCAGTCACTCTCTCATTTCCACCCATTCATACGGTTACACAAAAGCGAGATGCAACCTTGTTCAATTAGAGGAGCTGGGTAAGCTACAAAACTTGTTGAGCAGCCACCACGGGTCCCAAGGAAAAGGTATCTAAGGACCTATGTGCAACATCCTGAAGGTAGGAGGAGGTGAAGTTGGTCTGTTTGGACCAAACCCCTGCCTTCAGTACCTGTGAAACCGACAGGTTCTTGCAGAACGCAAGGGTAGGACCAATACCTCTGACTTCGTGGGCTCTTGGACGAAAGGTACCAGTGTCGGACCTCCCTTCGGAGGAGTACGCTTTCCAGATCACCTCATGAAGCTAAAAAGAGATAAGTGTTCATGGACACCTCTTTCTTGGTCACCCCAGTGCTAACGAAGAGGCATCAACACTCAGGTCGGAGATGACGAGTTCTCGAACGGGACAAAGTAGCCTCTCGTCTGGGTCATTACCACAAAAGTTCTCTAGGGGGGGAACATAAAGGACTCAAATCTATCATCAAGGACCGAAGGATTCCTAGTCTTTGCTACAAAATCCAGGACGAAATCGAGCGTAAGAGATCCCAATCCCCTCGAGTGTTTGACATTATAAGAGAGACTATGAAACTCACCTACTCTCTTCCCCAATGCTAGGGGCAGCAAAAAAGACAGTCTTAAGGGTAAGATCCCTGTCTGACAACTCTCGGAGAGGCTTGTAAGGTTCACGAGTCAAGCTCCTTAAGATGAGTCACATCCCATGCAGGAGGCCTGAGTTCCCAGGGTGGGCAAGACCTCTCGAAGGTCCTCATAAGATATCTCCATAGAAGAGGAAATATCTACTCCTAGTTTCATGACCAGAGCCAAGGCAGACCTATAGCCCTTAACTGCAGAGACAGAGAGAAGCTTTTCTTGGTGAAGAAAGGCTAGGAAAACCGTGATCTGTTGAAGAGTGTGGCTCTAAGCAGAGAGAGACCCCATCCACAACACCAATGAACAGAAGATGGGCCACTTTCCCTGGTACACTGCTGCAGAGGACCGTCTGAGGTATCCTGCCATCTCTGTTGCTGCTCGGCAAGAAAATCCTCTTGCTCACAAAAGGGGGTGGATAACCGGCAGCCATGAAGACACAGGGACTGTACTGCAGAGTGGTACCATTTTATGTGTGGCTGACACAGAAGGTTGTGCAACAGGGGAATCTCTCGCGGTGCCTCAGAGAGAAGAGCCAACAGATCGGGATACCACCACCAGTTTGGTGACATATGCTACTACCATGGTGTTGTCAATCAACACAACGGAGTGTCCCATCACTTGATCCCAGAACACTTGGAGGGCTAAAAAAGCCACCTTGAGTTCCAGGATGTTGATGTGAAGGTGCTTGTCATGTTGATTCCACACTCCTGCAGTCAGTGACTCCTCCAGGTGTGCACCCCCACCCTCGTTCGATACGTCTGAGAACAGAAGCGTGTCCGTAGGGGGAATGTGCAACTCCACTCCTATTAAGAGGTTCCTGTCATCTAGCCACCAGTCTAAATCCTTCCTCACTTCCTCCGTGAGAGGGATGAGAAAGGATTGAGGATCCCAAACCTGTGAACAACACTGCTTTAGTCTCCACTGAAGAGACCGCAGGTGAAGACGCCCGTGAGGGACTACCTTCTCTAGTGATGACAAGTAACTGATCACAACCTGCCAAAGGTGAGCTTACTGTTCCTGTTGAGACAGAAACAGTTGAGCTGCATTCCTGAACTTGCCGATTCTTGAGTCTGCAGGGAAGACTCGTGCTGCTACCATATCAATCAGCATGCCCAGGTGCTTTATCCTCTGCTTGAGAGATTCGACTTCTTGAAATTCATCACAATCCCTAGAGCGTGACAAAAACTGAGAAGTCGATCCCTGTCCTGAAGCAACTGCAAGAGCGAGCTTGCCACGACTAGCCAGTCGTTGAGATACCTCAAGATGTATCCCGACCGAGTGGGCCCAAGCCGACACCAAGGTGAACACTCTCATGAACACCTGAGGGGCGATCGAAAGTTTGAAAAAAAGTGCCCTGAATTGGAACACTGTCCCCTCGAGGATACAAAGGTACTTTCTGGAGGACTGATGGATGGTTACCTGAAAATACGCATACTTCAGGTCCACCGAAAGCATGAAGTCATTCTCCCTGATAGAGGCGAGCACGGAATGTGCCGCCTCTATCGTGAACCGAGTCTGGTGAACGAATCGGTTCAAGGGAGAGATCTATCACCGGTCCCCAGCCCCCGTAGCCTTCTCCACCAGGAGAAATCGGCTGTTGACAGATCTCGTATGACTTCCATTGTTCCCTTGGTCAGCATTGATAGCACCTCTTTCTTGAGCGCCAGATCCTTGGCAGAATCGGGGATGTAAGTTCGAAGTTGGACCGGATTGTCGGTGAGGGGTGGCCTCAACTCAAAGGGCACAAGATATCCCTCCCAAAGGAAATCCAACACCCAGGTTTCAGCTCCATAGTGCTGCCATGTTGCCCAATGGCTTGCCAGGCACATTCCCCCACCGATGGCAGCAGCCAAGGGGGAACGCCGTCCCTAGCATTTCCCTCTCTTCTCCTTTTGCTTACCTCCTTTCCGGTGAGAGAAGGGGCGTTGAAACGGGGGCTGTTGTTCCCCATTCGGAGCAAAGTAAGAAGGCTGGGTCTTTCCTTGCGCCCCTTTGAAGGAGGAGTCTTCTTGGGGGCAGAGGAAGAGCTAGCTTGGCTCGAGGGCCTAGCCACAGTTGCGCACGATGACCTGGATGTCTTGGCAACTGCCTGGTGGACAAGACGATCACCGTCTTCAGCTCTACATTTGTCTACCGCAGCATCCACCATCTCTCTAGGGAAGAGAGAGGAGGAACCCAGCAACGGTCTGTTCCTTTGACCCAATATTAACTCTGGACCCGCAGACTTGGCTATATGAGTTAGGAAGGCGTCCCTCCTCAAAAGAACCAGGTTGGCCCAAAAGTTTGCCGTCTGGTAGGCCAGGTAGAAAATAGCCCTACCTCCAGACTGACAGTCTCTCCCAAAAGCCGAATCTTCCCAGGGAACTATTGATCTTAAAAAGCAGCATCTTTGGATAATGTGAGGGACCACATATCCAGCCAGGAATCGCCTGGAAAGCTGCCATTGCGGTAGCTTCCAGGGCCGTTGCCTCATGCTGCGTGAACCAAAGATTCTCTGAAGGAAGGTGCTGCAGAGGCAAGTAGAATTGCCTCTATCGAGGTAGAGGAGGGGAACCAGCTTGTCAGATCTGTTGGCCTAAGTGAATTCTCTTGTCCAGAGACAAGATTATTCACCTGGTCCAACATGACTTCGGACAAGGACCCGAACGACTCCAACTGCGAAGGGTTGTCAGGAGTTGCCATCAATCCTTCCCCTAAGTCATTGTGCTGACAAATCAGTGCGATGACCTCTGCACAAGACTTCTGAATCTCAGGAGTGACTGGATCCTGGGGAGAAGGACCATCAAAGCCTTCCAGGATGAGTCCCTCCCACGATCCTCTTCTCTCAGAAGGAAGAACCTCAACAGACCCCATATGACCTCCTCGATCTACTTGAGCATGCGACCTCTCGGGTCCTAAGACCGTGCTGGGAACGTATGCTCTTGTGGTCGAACTGTGAGGAGAACACTCCCAACGGTTCCCCCTGGTCGCCTTGCTCCTCCCCAGGTATCCCGAGGAAGTTGAAGGAACAGGTGAGGAAAATCTGATGCTCCCCCTTGGTCTGCTAGCAAAACTAGCAGATGGAGTAGGCTGTAAATGATCACCAACCCGCAGTGATGATCGACTCACAGGTCTAGAGGAGTGTTCTCCCGGTGAAAAAACATTCTCCCGAAAATGGTAACGCCGCCTTGTACGTCAGAAGAAGAACTACCCAACGCCCGGACTGTCTGGTCGATGATCAGGCTGAGAATAGCGTCCACCCACGTGATGAGTGTGGGTACCATTCTCATGATGCATCACAGTCCCTGAAGAGGCGGAAACCTCCCGAGAGGACTGAACGGGGGACCTCTTACTGGTCTTGCAACATGCACGTTCCCGCGAGACCATCACGTCACCCCTGGGAGCTGAGCTATCCTACATGAGCGATCATCAGAAAGGCGTGGATCACCTGAGCGACTCTGCGTCACCGACTCTAGCTGCACGCTCATCGGGAGATGTATGTGCACTTGGGGAAACTCGTGAGCGAGAACCCTAGACAGTCCCAGTCCTAGAGGAAGAACCTCTTGGACTAGGTGCAGAAGCACAAGCTGAAGCACGAACTTCTGTGGTCCCCTCCCATCGTTCCCCTGGGTGCAACGAGGCAGTTCCCATTCCCAAAGGAACAGGAGGACCAGCAGAAGGCCCACCTGTCTCAGAATTCCCAGATTGAGACTTCTTAGAGCGGGGGAGAGACAGCCTCCTTCTTCCTCGGTGGAAGTGGAGGAGGAGGAAGACAACGACACATTTCGCTTCTTCTGGGACTACTACTTCGTCAGCTTCCTCAGAGCAGTAGTCAGATCCCCATCCAGGGTGCCACTGAAATCTCTGCCGAAGCGGCAGGCTCCAGGACAGCCAGGACCAGGGGCACCAACACCATAGCAGCACTCGCATGGTCAGGGACTGGGACAGCAACAGGCTTGGGCACGGAGACAGGTGGAAGGTCCAGTGGGGATGGATGGTCTCAGGGGCTGATCATAAGTAGCTGGGGGATAGAGAATTGCGTAACCTAGAGGAGGAGGCAGAAATGGTTCTGCCCTTGTGGTATGTGGCACCAATGACACAATCACTGAGGGTGTTACCATGGTAATGTGTTGAGAGTACACTAGGTGAGGCAGTGCCACATAACCAGGTATCGACAATCGTTGTCGTCCCTGCAGCTGCCCCATGAGTCAAAGCTCACGAAAAATGTTCCATCAGCTCAACTCAAACAAGCCTGCTGCAAATCCCCTACTGCAGAGACTACTTGCCCCAAAGGAGACAGATCCCCTCCGGAATGAGCAGAAGCTCTTGAGCACAACTCCAAGTCGACGTCCCCTTCCATTCTTCTACGCTCGAGAAATCAAGCGAAGAAGTGGAAGGAGACATTTCCCCCAAAGGGGAAACAGCGAGATAGGGAAACTTACGCGGTGGAAGGAAGGAAGACGAAGGATTAGTCACCAACGGACTCATCGACGAAGCCTTGGAAGACTTCCCCTGAAACAGTTTCTTCCCCTCATATCTCCCCCACTGCTCCGCCGACTAAGTGATAAAAGTTTCACAAGGGTTATTTACTGAACACTCATGCCCTCAGCCCTTTGCACAGAGGACGTGAGGGTCTACCTCAATTTTGGATCGGAAGTGACCACACTTCCTACCCCCCACTCCAGGCCAAACACATTATGAAAATGGGGCTTATTTGAGACTTGGGTTTGTATAATATAATCATTAGGCAAGCAAAACACAAACATGCAACAGAAAAAACACAGAAAGATCTCATAAAATTTGATTCTTGTACGACAAAGATGGGTAGAGAGCGAGAGCATGTCTGCACACCACGTTGGCCGAAAGCAAAATGGAATGTTAACGTCCAGTCAGGCGGGACTCCCGACTATTGGACAAGCAGTTACTGCCTAACTACTTTGTTGTTATTCTTTTATGACCAATTTCCAGCCTATGCTGAAAGTAATTCCTTATGTAAAGGACCAAGGGTATGTATTACGTGTAGGAACAAACACAGGTCAGACAGACATCACTGTGTAAAATGATAAAAAAAAAGCATTACTTTTCAAGCAGAACAGTACTAAAGGGGAAATACGCTCACAAGGGAAAGCGACCAACTGCAAACGAAAGAAAAATGAGGTGCTTCATAGCTGCATCCAATATCATATGAAACACACAAAAACCTTGGATACAGCAACACTCAAGGGCAACCAACATATATGTCTAAACACCACAAAGAAAACCAAAACACCCCAAAAATTCTCTCCTTCAAATAAGCTAGAAACAAAAAATATGGAAAATTTAAAATCTCAAAAATAACTTTACAAAGAGTCACATTCATCTCTACGGTTCCACGATACCTCCCGAAGGGTTGTTTAAATGCTAATAAAGCTATGGTACAAACCTCCGGGGCGTTTTCATTATCTGATGTAATTTCAACTTGATTTTCGTCTTTGCGAAAGCCTGCACTGAACTTGGGGGTAATGCCAGAGGACAATATTGGAGGAGATACTGAGCCTCTATTCCCACCATCCAGTGTGCAGCCATTTTCTGTCGGCTTAGCCGGAGTGAGCGGTGAAAAGCTCAGAGTTTGTGCAAACAGTGGGACTGAAGAACTCCATTTCTGTCCAAAGAGCTGTTGGAAAGTACAGATAAGTTCACCAAGAATCTGGGCATATGCTAAGCCACATAATGCCCATTAACAAAATCAAATCAGAAAAAAAATATGACTGCAGTGTTAAATATTGTCCATTTCAATACTATAGTATTTGTTTAAAAAAAGTGAAAGTTTGGATTAACTTATTTGAAATAAAGTATGTACACAAGAAAATTAATGCACACAGATGCATATGTTATTTAATAATCAAACCAAGTGCAAGCAACATATAGCGTTCCTACAAAGCAAAAAGTTTAACAACATACAGCTAAAAACATCAAAATTTTACTGAACAATTTGGCAAAATACACAGATTTTATTATTTTTAGTTTCATGAAACACTAATATTACTGTACTTCATTATACTGAATCTATGGAATCTTGAAATTTACTCCAGGATTCAACCATCGGTTAGCTGTACCTACACTACAACCAATGTTGACAGGAAGAAATGAAGAACTTACAGTCAACATACCATCACTAGCAGTCAGAATAATGCTGATTTTCCAAAGACAAGTACGTAATGCAATTACTCAAATATCAAATAGAATAATTACAAGATATCCTGCACAAATCCAATGCATTATCAAACTGGAGGCATCTCAAAAACCTTTCCCTTTCCCTAACAATTTGATTAATATAAAAAAAAATTCTTCACTGTAAGGGGGAAGGATGATTAAACCAAAAAAAAAAATTAATGAAGAATGGGCATGTGTGGGTAAGGTGGCTGCAGCATATTCATGTACAGGTTGCTGATGTGGTTAGCAAGCAGAAAGCATCTAGCTAAACTAACATTACTTGAAACAGCCTTCTCAATTAGCAGTGTAAATCAAAGACTTAAAAAAAACTGAGCTCTGCAAATGAGGAGAGTGAACTCTTCATTAATAAAATGCAGGAACTGCATGGACATTCACAGAATCCAGTAAAAATTATTTTCAGTCAAAGTAATCTGACAGACTGAAGTATGAAAACCACAAATCCAGATATTCATAGGCACCTGGGTAAAAGTTCTAGCCAAGCATTCCATTAACTTAAATGCAATTCGGTCACTCAAACCACAAAATAACTTACATATCTACAGTTAAGTTACATTTATAAGAAACCTATTAATCCATATAAAAATGTGCCATTTCTACTATAAATTAAATATTGAAATTTTAACTAACTTTATGGCTCCTGCACACTAACTATTGCTACTTTACACAATTTTTTCTAGTGTAATTTTCCCATAGTATATGATTGTTGAATAGTACTACAACAAACAATATTTAAACATTGTGACTTGCTCTTCCATGCTCTGAGAAGTCAAACCCTTTTACTGATTTGGTAATAAGAAAATTGAATCTTCATGGTAGAATAAACTCAAAACAGGTGAGTCAAATGGCTTCTGTAAAGCCAACATTTGGCTGCATTACTACTAGTATTTTAAGAATACAGTAATCAAGGGGAAGTCCGAGTTACCTTAATCATCAACAATCAGTACTATGATACCAGGAAAATATTTCCAAACCCACTGATTTCAGGTTTTTTATCTTTTATTGATGAACATTTTCCTATTGAAATCTATTCTTTTTACATACCTCTCTGTTTTGATAGTAGTACTCCCTATATCAACAGAGAGGTTGACAGTATGTGAAAACTGGAAAACCTACAGATTATTTAGGATGACCCATCTGCTGATCTATCCATTTCAGGAGTTTTCAGTTTTTTCTCCACCCACATAAGTGAGAATGGTAGATAATAATAGTAGAAAGTATTTAAAAATATTAAAATTTCCATTTTAGAAATAAATCTTACCTCTGTACTCTTATGATAGCTAACTCCCACACTGGAATAGGAGGTAGAACAATGCACACACAAATAACCCGCCAGGACGAGTTCCCCTGCTGTAATCATGGGCAAAAGTGCTCTGCGTGATTCATACTGAACCTCTCCACCACAAAAATAAAGCAAGGCAAATACAGTAACATCTTCACTGAACCACACTGACAACTCTATAGAGAGAGGTTCTTGAGAAAACTGAAAGTGGCTGCTGCTGCCTCACACCATGGAACTTTACTTTCAGGAAGGGTAACAAAGTGTGCCTTTTTAAGAAGACGGCCTTAAACAGAAAAGCCATGGGATTCTTTTGTTTTCTAGGACTACAAAAAAGGTGTCCCCAACCCTTTGCAAATATGTCTGCAGAGTTCTGACTGGACATGGGGCAGTTTCTTCCCAACATGGCACCAGACAAGATAGACTAGGAATATCAAAAGAACAATCAGAGCATGTAACTTGAAAGTCATCATTTGCCTTGAAGAGGGGTATAAAAGAAAGGATTGCTCCTTGAAGAGTCAAGGCCACTTGGCATGAGAAAGCCTGAAGCTCACTGACTTTTTGCCAAAGCCAAGGTTATCAAAAACAGTCTTGACTGTCAAAGTCCTCAAGGGTTCAAAAGGGGACATTCTTAAATAATTTGGTACCATACCTGAGTTCCACCACAGTGGTCAAATTGGAGATTCAGGATTTGGAAGGAGTGGATGGCATCAATGTCCATTTTGGAATAAAAATCTAAACCATTAAGCCTAATTACAAAACCAATAACCCTAATTGGCAGGCTGAAAACCCCTTGGTGTAATCTAAGTATATCACTAATTTAAACACAAGTTATTTATAGAGGTATGGGTGCAGTAACTCCCTCTGGAGGAGCACAAAGCTCTACAGACACACCACTGTCTTTGGTATGGGGTCTTTTTTGGCTCTCTTCTCGAGTTAATGATTGACCTGCTTTTGCTACTAAGACCATTGCTTGTACAAGTCAGCCAAGTCTCCAAGCAGTCAGCTGATGCATGGGGAGGTTTTGAGAAAACCTCATGCATCCTGGCAGTTTCAGAAGATCCTTCCTTGGTGGAGAGAGCCATAGGCAGTTTACTAGGAGGCCGAAGGTTTGGGAACCACCTTCTGCATGCCCAATAAGTTGTCACCAAAGTCATGAGCAAATTCATAGCCATACAGAATTTTGCCTAAACCTTTTGCATCATAGAAAAAGGAGGAAAAGCACAGACATCTAAATAAAACAAATCTAACAGCATTGCACTGACAGCCTAAGTTTGAGGATCCTGAACCTGTGAGCAGTACACCATCAGATGATTGTTGAACCTTCCAGAAGGGGATGGCCCAAAGTTTCCAAGGTTTTTGAAGACTTGTGGATGCAGAGTTCATACTGACTATAGAACCTAATCCTCTGACTTAGTTCGTCCTCAACAATTTTCATTTTCCCTTGCACAAATTGGGGCAACAGAAGAACATTCCTCTCCTCTGTTCAGGTGATATTGATGAGACAAGCCATACCTGTTTTATTTTCTGAAAAGAATGCTACCTCCTTGCCCTGTACGACATCCTCCAAAGCTAGAGGAGCACTTCACACTGCCAATATCTCTAACTGATACATGTAGGACTCTCGATCCTTTGCAAAACAAACCCGTTATATGCCTGCCAGATGCAACTGCTCCCTGTCATTCTGACAATGGATATGAATGCAATGTGAGGTTTGGGCTCTTCAACAGGAAAAAGATGCCTTGAAACCAACGAGGCCAATGATTCCAATATATTTCGGGGATACCCTAATTCCCTTGAGACATAAATTTGAATGGAGTCCAGTTGAACTTCCAGTCCCAGTGATTCCTAACAAAGAACAGAATTAGTCTCATTCTCAATCTAATACCAGCTGGTACCAGATCTGGTACAACCTGGTAACAGCTTCTCTAATGCTACCTTGTGTCCCAACAGAGAAAGCCACTTCTTGGCTTGCAAGGAAGCATGGGGGAGAAAATCTTCTATCATATATCAGAATATTGTCTAGTACACACTTCTTCGGAGAAGCCTAGCAATTCTTGGTATCCAGTAGCATTCCTACGTAAGAAAGCTTCTGAATTCAGAGTATTTTTAATTTCATTTTTGTATATTATTTTAAATTTGTTTTTATATGATTTGGCAATCTTTTATTAATTTCTGATTTTTACAACTGAAGACCAAATGCATGAAATATTTCTGAACAACAGTTCAGTGCAGACTGTAGGCAAATGTCATGTAAAAACAACAGTATTTTTGAAAATTTTAAGCTTATATTATCTTATGCAAAGAACCTTGTTACAGTATATTATTCTTTATAGCTTAATATTTGTTTTCATTAGATTTGACACTTCTTTATTTACAGAATTTTTGGGTTTTTAATATTTGTAGTAGCTGCTTGACATAAACATGTACAAAAGGTTTAAGTTAATTTTATTTCACATTTTAATTTTTAACAAACTTGATAACATTGAAAAGGCCTGCTAGCTGCAGGTTTTAGCTATGGCCAAAATATGTATGTTTACATGGAATGGGTGAAAGCAATGTCAATAACTGGAGAAATCACACCTTTACTTCATTAAAAATTTACTCTATTTATAAATGAAAGTAAGCTGTATTTTTTAATCCCACTTTGTTAGTTTACAAAAAATTTATCTGAATAAAGTTTCATTTAGCAACTAATGACAGTGAACATGCTGATAGTACTCAGTTATCATTCAGCATCACAAGGCAATATGTAGATATCAGTAAAATGCAATCAGCTGATGATTTTGAGAATGTACAGTTTACCAGAATGAAAATGGAAACGGAACATGATCGCAACTCTCATATTTTATATGATAGTTTGGTAATAATTGATCCATTATAATTGGATACCTTAAGTAAAATCACAGATTAAAATTATCATTAAAGTAGTTTATAATCAACTGAAGCTGTAACATCCACAAACAAATTTCACTTTTAAGGGCTTTCCAATTTTTAGAATTTTGAAAAAGGGATTGTAAACTTGTAAATTGAAAAATTTTCCTGAATGTGCTCGGTTTCTGCTGAACTGGGGTGAATTTAATAAGCCTGCAGGTTTCATTTGTTATCAAATATAGTAACTGGTTGCAAGAATCTTCTATTCTCAGGCAAATAAACAGTAAAACTTGACAACTGAACGAAGGGGTCTGCAAGTTACATAAAGTCTCATATTCCATATACTACAGTAGTATAGATTTGGAGAGGGTGTATCTACCCAGATTGGTGAAAGACTGGCAACTGTGAATCAATGGTTTCCATCTCACGAAATAAGGTTTAATTTTTTTATGTGGGGTTATCTGTAGCACAATAAGTGAATAGTACTACTATGCTCAACTTACAAAGATTTCTATGCTTCACATCAAGTTTACTCACCAAGGGCTATATTTCTGAACCTCTCAAAGGGAGATTATAAAGCTAAAAAAAATCTAGAGAACCCTCACCAGTTGCAAGTTATCTGCCCCTACCTTGAAAATTTGATTAATTACTTATCATCATCATAATCAGCATATTTTTGAAAGTTTTAAAGAGAATACTAGATGAGAGATGAGGAGAGATTGTAAAGATCAGGAAACGGCCGTATGGATTCATGAGAGGAAGAAGGATGGTGAAGCCCATCTTCATAGTAAGACAGCTACAGGAAAAGAGGCTAGAGGTAAACTGGAGCTCTATTGTGCATTTATAGACCTACAGAAAGCATACGATAGAACCCAAAGAGAAGTGATGTTTTGGTGTTTGAGGAAAGGAAAGTCCCAGAAAAGTTGGTTAGGCTGGTCGAGATGATATATAAAAGATAATACCAGGGGTCAGCATTAAGCCCATTTTTGTTTGTGCTGGTCATGGATGTGTTGAGTGAAGAGATCAGGAATGAAGAGCTGTTGGACCTGTTGTACGCCGATGATCTGGTGATTACTGCTGAAAATGAGGGCCTACAGAGAAGGGTTGGAGAGTGGCAGGAGTCTTTAGAGAGAGGTGACTTAAAAGGTGAATGTGAATAAAACAGAAGTTTTGCTGAGCAGTAAGGAAGATAGACAGAGAATAGAAATGCAAGAAAGAAGAGGCTTGATTATAAAACAGGCAGAAAAGTTTAGATACTTAGGATCTACTTTAAGCCAAAAGGGAGGATGTGAGGCTGAAGTTGACAGGATAAAAGCTGCATGGGGGAAAATGGAGAGAGGTAGCTGGAGCAGTATGTGATAAGAAAATGCCAATCAAACTAAAAGTCAAGATCTATAAAACAGTGATAAGACCAGTGTTAATGTATGGAGCAGAAACATGGACTTTAAGAAGAAAAGAGGAACTAACGCTTGAGAGAACAGAGATGAGAATGTGGAGATGGATCATGGGAATATCGCTGCTTCAGAGATTGGGAAATGATGAAATACGAAGAAGGGCAGGCTTAGTAGAGATTAGAGAGGTCGTAAAAGAGTCACGATTGAGATGGTATGGGCATGTGTTGAGGATGGATGATGAGGAGGGAGTGAAGAGGCCTTGGGAGAAACCTGTTAGAGGAAGAAGATGAAGAGGGAGAGAGAGAGAATTAGATGGCGAGATAGTATGATGGAAGATATGGAGAGAAGAGGTTTGGTGGAAGATGATGCCTTTGATAGAAGGCAGTGGAGGAGGCGCATCAGGCAACGACCCCTTAATCCAGTGATAACAGTGGGAGAGATGATGATCATAATCTGAATGAGGGGATTATACTATACTAATAATGATGAATATTGCTCAAATTTTCAATTCACCACAATACTGATACCAAAGAAAGTATCTTTCCTTCATATTCTTCCACTTCTTAAACCTAAAAGTTTTAGTCCCTACTTTTATATACTACAAATTTCTACAATACAGTACCTATTATTGACTGAAGATGTATCAAATATAACTGTAACCCAAAGTTTTTTCCTACGATTCACCCTCTTTATCTATCTCGCATAATTCAAGAACAGTGCATATTTGGTAGACTACATTACAGTGATTAGCCATATTAGTTATGTGCTACCACAATAAAGACTACACATTAAATACAGTTTTATTACAATTGTACCATACATCCTACCACCAAAGTGAGAACAGAGGAGAGCAATTACCCAGAGTACACTATGAATACCAGTGTAAAAATCAGTCAGAAGTTAACAGGTTTTGAAAATCCATCAGTTTTGGAGCAAGGCCAGGTTTTGAGACTGGCTATAGCCCATTCACCAAATAAATGGAAAGGGACTCCCTTTACCATAGCCCCAAGCTGGATTTAAGTTAGTACTGTTAGTGCATTACTACTGAAAAGGTGCCGTTTACCGTTATCATTGCAGTTTTACTCACAATGTTGCGAGCATCGACATTGACGGATGAGAGGTAGAGTGTCTGTGCCTGAGTATTACCCCATGACAAGGTGAGCGCTGCGCTTGCCTCCAAGTTTTCAAGTTGACGCCACACAAAGGCATCATCTTCAACTGACTGGAAAAGTGTGGGCACAATTCGGTTCTCCTGGGTTTCAGAAGTGCTTGTCAGAGGTTCTCTTGGAATCCATTTCAACATTAAACTCTCAAGCTGTAAGGAAAAAGTAGGCAAATATTAAATCATTTACCTTTATCTCAGAGCAAAACCAACCAAATACTTTTTCATTACCCCAGGCACAAAAGTAATTTTGAGAGAGAGAGAGAGATACGGTACCATATCATTCATCACACTCACGTGTCATCAATTTATAAAGTAAAAGGAAATATACATACAAATCAAATAATTTAAAAAATGACATTTTTATAATAAAACAACTTTGTATATATACTTATCCAGTAATTAAATAGCTATAGTTTTAAACTAAGCGGTAGCTAAAATCTGAAATCTGCAGTAGCAATTCTTTTTGTTTTGGTGTGGTTATAGCCCCGCCCACTATTGGGGAAGAGAGGAACCACTTGCCCTATAGCCTTGAAAGGGGAGGCAGGTGGACTTCTAATCTTTAATTACTGGGTAGGTACATACAAAAGTTATTTTATTATAAAAATGTCATTTTTGTATATACAACTTACCTAGTAATTAAATAGCTGATTCCCACATTGACAGGAGGTGGATGCAAGGACATATTCTATTCCCCAAAATATTAGGCAATGTAATAACTTTGAGTATAAAAAAATTTGCCAGCATTGGTAAAAATGCTTATTGTTCCTTACTTGTAAGAGAGGTGCTGCAGGAAGTTACTGCCTTTGGTAGATGCTCAAACTAACTGAAAATCTTCAACAAAGCAATTCATGGCAACTATACTCCAAGTTTTCTGATGATAAATAGCTCACCCAGAACTACTGTACACAGCCAAACCTTGTGCACGTGAGATGTTACAACAATAGATAATGTCAGGGTCATCAAACCCTTGAATTAAAAATTAAACCTCTGACTTGTTACTACTTACAAGTCTCTTAGATAACAACATGAAATTGTAGTTACGGGCACAAGTCTGCAGATCAAGAAAATTTTACCTTAAGCCTTGAATATCTGAGCAAAGAGCTCTGCAATTTTTCTTACCGTAATTAGTAGTAGGCCCAGGGTTAAGCTAAATGTCACCCGAAAGAATGGAAACTAACAACATACATTTAGAAGCAAATCTAATAAAGGGATTTTGAAGAAGGAAAAATCTATTTCTGGGGAGAGACCTGTTTTGCCCGGTGAAAAGGATCCTGCTATCCACTTTTCTAGTATAAATAGTTTCTAAATATACCAGAGAAAAAAGCTAGCATTGGTATGCAGGGGTTACTACCCTCGCGCGAGCACCCAAAGGGCGTCGGGTATAAAGTTCAGGGCGTGAGTAAGCCACTATTCACAGGTCATCTTGTTTATGAAAACAACAAAGTAAATATCAACAGAGCAACAAACAATAAAATCAACAACAACAGTATTTACATTTTTAGAATAATTTCATTAAAAGGATGAAAAAAAGCTCAACACCAATAGTATTTGCATTATTTACAATAATTTCATTAAAAGGATGAATAAAACTGACCATAAGTCATTAAAAAAAATGCTGGAAGCAACTGGTTGAGTAGGTGGACCTGGGGCACCTTGTAATGGAAAAATGAACCTGCCAGGTTTGCCACATTACCTGGGGGAGGGCAGTCAGGATGGATTTAGAAATTACAAAAAGTTGAGAAAGGTAAAGATTTGGTAAAGAAGGTGCTTCTTCAGCTTTCTAAACAGCCTGCCCTACACACTTTTTGAAAGAACAGGAAAGTGAACAAAGAAGAGAAAAATGCCTGATTGTACCCTCAAGCAAGGGAACTCAGATCCAAGACCATGGAAGGCCACATTACAATGGCTATGGCACAGTCCAATGTTGGAAAAAAGGTTTGTATTCAGTGACCTTCTCTTAGAAGCATTACCTACCAAGGCTATGGGGCACCTTCCACCCACTGGTTTGATTTTGCAAAGTACTTCTAGAAGAGTTGTTTGCAAAGGTTAAACACACCCAGAAGTGAATGTTATTGAGAAAAAGCCACATTAGCCCAATACAGAACAGATCTGGAAAACAAGAGGCAAAGGAGCTGCAAGAAGGACTGACGCACTCTTTCTCTCTGGAGGAGAAAGAAAACTGGACTTGAAGCAAGCTTGAAAGCTTACAGAGAGATGTGGTGAAGAGAGGCTCAAGTCTAAGGAAATGGCACTCAGTGCCAGCCCTCCCCCAAGGAATCAACTGACAACATTTGAGACACCCTACCCTACCCTGTAAGGAGAGGTGCACAGAAAGCTTAATAAGCCTTCCAACACAGGGCAGACTAACCCAACTCTAGACCCACTGCCATTATCAGATTAGAGGTGGGATTCAGGAAGAACAACACTGATGAAGAAGAAGGGGAGGAGAATGCCTCTATCCTTCTTCCACCACTTTCGAAATTTGCTTTATCTGCAAGGTTACTGAGAATCACAAAGACTAAGTCACAGAGATCTCAGGAATAAGGCTATATATCCTATTCTTCCAAAGAATACAAAGGACAGCCAGATAGCAGGATTACCTTAAATATGGTAAGGCTTCCTGTCACAGAACAACCAAATGGCTACATCTGCTACACCTGAAAGGTAAAAACATTAGGAAGTATACAGGAGAAAGACACAACTTATGTACAACTACCAGAAGCTGCTGTGTCTGATGACAACAATGGTCAAAAACTAAATATAAAAAAGGGATAATCCAGTTTATTCAACAACAGTTCAAATAGCAACAGTCGAGCAGTGTCCTTACAGACATATTAACTTGATGACAGCCAAAAGTAAAGTGGAGTGCAGATTGTAAAGTGGGCAGGGCTTTCCCCTGCCTATGCCCTTGTCAGTAAAGTTTGAATGGCCAATCCAGCGCGCCCTCCCAACCTTATCCTAGAGTAAAGAAAAAAAGGTTTGTATTTGTGTAGGCACAAATACATCTTTCCAAGTCTGTTTTATTTTCCATTATAGTGTGGAATGGGATTACAGTATTCACTTGGGTTTTAAAGAAGTTAAATACAAAACACCAGACATATATCACTCAAATTCATTTATTACTGAAATGGAGTAGAGAAGGATGTCAACTGATGAAATGATGCTATGGGTATTAAAAAACAGCTGTCTGAATTATCTTCACTCAAAGCAGCACAAGTTACTGTATTATCAATTGTGTGATCTCTTTCTACAATGTTTCATGACAGGCTGCAAGCACTGAAATCACAAAGTGCTTCTTCTTTCAGGCAAGTGAATGGTTTCCCAAATCACCAATCTACCTCCAATTAACTACCTTTTTACCAGCTTTCAATGAATGATTAAAGCTTGCACTATAGAATACTCTTACATAAAAGGCAATGGTTTGTAGAGTCACTCAAAAATATTTTGCAACATGTTCCAGAAGTTTTTGTTAACGTAATAATTTATTCTTTTGCAATATACAATGAAATATGCTTTTCTTATTCAATTTTTTTTATTAATCATATGGTTAACAATATAAAAATGAATGGCAAGTGGCAAATTCATATTATGAAAAATAGCACACACACCAGATGACTGGGCAAAAGAGTCAAATAAGAAAGTATATTTTTCATCCAAATTAAAGCATTTTAACTAATAAAATAATACTGAATAATCATCAATGATATTATATAAACATAAGGAATTACAGTGGACCCCCGTTCTCCAGATTCGTGGACTCGCTCATTCACGGATTTCTTTCTCGAACATTTACCCCCATTATTCGTGGAAATTTGCCTATTCACTGTATTTTTCTATGAGAAAAATCCACAAATTCCTGTTTTTTTTTAACCAATTTCATCATAAAATGTACTTTTTTGGATAAAACTATTAAAAAACCAAGTATAAAAATTTTTAGTAGGTTTTTATTGCGTTTTAACCAACAAAATAGGAGGTTTTAAGCATTTCTATAGGGGTTCCTACAATTTGCAGGTTCTAACTATTTGCGGGGGGGTCTGGTTACACATCCCCTGTGAATACGTAGGGAACCACTGTAAATACTTCTACCATAATTGTCATAAAAAATGCAGAAAAGAAAAAAATTCATTATATTGTAACTTATCATATGACACCACACTTGGATAGAAAAGTTGAACATTGTCTCGTCCCTTGCACCAATAAGATGGGTAACCACATCACCCACACCACTTTATCTCACGAATCATCAATCATTAGCTTGCATGGGACTAATGTTTCTATCGTAGATATTGCTTGGCAGCTTGGCCCAAATATGTAGAACAACAATGATTAGATGGATACAACAACAGAAAGAGAAATATATTAAATTTATTGAATAAGTAGAGGACGATTGATCAATTCATCATCAGATGATCAATGAAGGAGCTACGCCTAACTCCCCTGACAACTGGTGTTGCTATAAAGAGAACATTATGCTCTCCCATCAAGTTGATGCCTAAACCATCCGTAACAGACTACATAAGGCCAAGATGATACTTCATCATATTCTTGCCAAGAAACACTTCATAACAGAGAAACACAAAGAAGAGAGGCCAATGA
>NC_061105.1:28956782-29126782 GCF_015104395.2 Macrobrachium nipponense
GATTTGGCTAAGGTGTTTGGGTAAGTAAATGCAAAAGGGTTAAATTTTCCGAGGGTCTGAGTCACTGTCTTAATCCTGTCCAGGTGAGGAATTTTTATTTTATTGTTGGGTGTCTCTTTGGTGTTGTTTTGAGGGGGTCGGTAGAAAATTACGTTTAAAGACTAAAGTTGCTTACGAATTAGTTCGGATTTACAGGAAAATCACTTCCCCAGAGATTAATACAACACAAACGGTCAGTTAGGTATGGACAACAGAACTCTGCTATTTTCAACCATATAAATGAACATAACCATAGAGTAAACTGGAATTTGTCATGTATAATTTATAGCAGCAACTGCTGGTACAAGAGTCAAATGATGGAATCGGCCTTAATAAAAGAGAGGCAGGTAATGAACATCTCAAAAGGAGCATGGGATTCAGATGTGATCAACATGGTTTTCATTCAACCAACGCTTAAGAAGATTAAAGGAAGACTATCAGCGGGGGTGACCTAAATAGGCCTACCTGTGGATGGATCTCTTGGTATAAATACCACCTTTTCTGTAAACTTTTCTCACTCAAATACCTGAAGAGAGAGACAGCACTCTGAAATATAGTACTTTTCTCTCTATATTTTGGTGTTTTTATGGGCTCCTTTTATTAGATGGAATTCTGTTGTAACAGAACATTTTTGTTTTACCAGTCATATCTATATATATATATATATATATATATATATATATATATATATATATATATATATATATATATATATATACAGGCAGCGCCATTTGTATTGAGAATTTTTGGAATTCTCAATCATTTTGTTATTTTTTGGACCCGTATCATATTTCTCGCAAAAAATCGGCCGGTACAAAATGACGGATTGGCACATTTTACTTACCCACCCATGCACTACTGGTGACAATTTCAAAGAGTTAGTACCCAATTGTCAGCCATAAGGAGTGCATTTCTTTTGACGGCGGTCCACATATTCGTTTTTTTGTGCTTTGTGTGCAGTGAGTAGTTTGGCGTTTTCCCTCCACGCCCTTAGAGTGATGTCTGGTAAAAATACCAGCCATGATAATATTGAGAGAGTTGTTGAACTACATAAAGTTGGTAAAAGAAACCGAGAAATTGCCAAAATTACTGGTTTTAATGAGAAGACAGTGTCGCAACTACTCCAAAAATGGCGTCAGGCTGGATCTGGTGATAACGTTCCCGAACACAAACACGGCAAGGGTAGGTCTTTGAAGATTCCTACGAAGACTTTAAGGCTTTTAAGGCATCAGTTGGACCTTAATCCTTCAATTACTGCAAAGGAATTGAAAGAAAAGTACCCTAAGCTCCTTAGAAATGTGTCTGTAAGGACAATTCAGCGCAACATCCAGAAGCGTCTAGAATATTCCAAGGTGAAAGCGCGAGTCAAGCCCCTCATGACTGCTAAGCAACATCGCCATCAAGTTCAATTTGCCAAGGACCATAAGGACTGGGACCTTGTACAGTGGCATAAGGTCCTTTGGACTGATGAAGCAACGTTCTGCGTCAGTGAGAACAAGGGCATGAAGGTTTGGAAGTCACGCACTTCGTCAGCGTGTGACCCACAGCTGACAGTGACCAGCGTTAAGCATCCGCCCTACCTCATGGTGTGGGGCTCCTTTGGCTAGAGTGGACTAGGGAATCTTGTCATGCTTCCTAGATGCCAAATGCTTAATTCTGAGCGTTATATTAAGCTGCTAAAGGACAATTTAGGAGTCTTTCGCCAAAACCGGCTGTGAGATCCTTCAGCAGGACGGCGCCCCTTGCCACACTTCAAGGGCATCCAAAAGGTGGCTCTCTGACAACGAGGTTGAATTTATGCATGACTGGCCTGGCCAATCACCTGATCTGTCCCCCACAGAAAACCTTTAGGGAATCTTGAAACGCCGCCTTCGTAAGGATGATATGTCGACAATCACCAAGGTTGAGATTGCAATAAGGAAGGTCTGGGGGGAAATACACCCATACCCACTGTCAGAACTTGGCTGATAGTCTTCCACAGCAACTCCAAAAGGTCATAAAGTCCAAGGACCTTCCCCCATCAGGAAGTAGCAATGATGGCATAAGTGTTAAAAGTATTTTTTTTTTTTTTTATTTTTATAAATTAAATTTATTTTTTCTGCAAGCTAATTTCTCTTTTCTCAGTACAAATGGCGCTGACTGTATATATATATATATATATCTATATATATATCTATATATATCTATATATCATATATATATATATATATATATATATATATATATATATATATATATATATATATATATACACACACGTAATGGTGCCTGTTAGGTTTCACATTGGCACCATAATTCTATTACGTATTGGTAATGATAACAGGATATCAGAACATTACGACGCCAAAAATCACTGATAACCAAGGACTGCCTATAGATAAGGCAGTCTCCGGTTATTGGCAGACTGTTAATGGAGACCCGGTTTGGCAATTTGTCCTACAAGCCAAGTTACAGATATGGGTGCCATAAGATGCCAATAATAGAGTTATGGCACCATAGCTTACCTTAAGAAGGTGCCATTAACCGATTAACGGTACCATTAACCTGTTAAGGGGGCAGGCCAGCTAATGCCATTCTTTAAGGACAGGACTTTGATGATATTCATACCACTTAATAAGGTGACTTGGGACATCTCCAAACCGCAAATGATTTTCGCCTCTGACCTTCGGTTTTGTGACGCCAGGGTCATTTGTCCCGAAAATAACCATTTTTCAAATTCTATCTCCTCCCTTGATATTTAATATTAAGACCTGGTATTACTACCATATATAGACCTGATTTAGACCTCCAATCAAATGAAGAGTTTTTTTTTTTAAAGTCATTTTTTGGCTAGATATGAATTTTTCATTATGGTAAAAAAAATAAACCCTAAAAAATTATGAAAACAAAATTTATATATATATAAAAAAAAAAAAAAAAAAAAAAACGACGAAACAAAAATTGGAAAAAAGGGCTTTATTTGATTGTTCTATAATGACTTTCTGAGATACATACCAAATTCCATTGTTATAGCTTTAAAACTAAGTGAGAAGATAGATTTTGAAGGTCAATAACTATAGTTTTGAGATACGGGCGTTTCAAAGTTTTTCTTCGTATTTTTATAACGCAAATGTTAATAAATAATGATTATTATGAATGTATAATTCTTTTTTGTGTATTAATAAACCAAAACTATTTTATTTATCACAATTTAATCATAAATAATGATCCCTTTGCTCATATATCGTAGCTTGGGGCACTGCGTCAGGCAAGACAGGGCACTCCTTCCTACGCAACTCTCTCTCTCTCCTTCACTAACTCTGCTTATTACAGCAAATTTTCTTCTTCTGTATGTTAGCTAGATGTTTTCCTTGTAGTTTCCGTTTTGGCATGATGAAATTCTTGCCGAAACAAAGATAAGCAAACATAAATGCAAGAGAATGTCAAGAGGTGAAATTCGAAGTTGTACTCTCTTTTTACAAAGACAATGTTAATAAATCATGATTATTAAGAATTTCATATTCCTCTTTGGGTATTAATAAACCAAAACTATGTTATTTATCATAAATTAAGATCCCTTTGCTCAAAGATCGTAGCCTGGGGGACAGTGTGACATGTGCTTCAGGCAAGACGGGGGCGTTTACTTACTACGCAACACTCCCTCTCTCTCTTCACTAACTACGCTAATATCGCATATATTATGATATTCTGTAATCATATTAGAGCGAATTTTCTTAGTCTTTATGTTAGCGAGATGTTTTCCTTGTCTTTTCCTCAGTGGCATGATGAAATTCTTGCCGAAACAGATAAACACATGTAAAAGCAAGCGAATGTCAGAGAAGAAACTCGAACATGTAAACTACTTGAAGTCTGTGCTCGCACTGAATCATGGGATACTCTCATACTCCCCTCCGCGGCTCACGGAATCACTACAGATGCCATTTCTCACAATTTCCTTGACAATAATTATCAAAATTTACGATAACAGAAAAAATATTGCATTTTCTTGTACGGATGAATGTTTTAGGCTTATTGAGTTATTTTACTAATTACCCTGTAACTACGAAAGTAAGAGGAATTTTGACAAAATATTTCGTATACGTATTCTCAATTGCCATATGAAGCTCCAGAATTTTTTCATGACTTTGCATTTTTTGCCCTATACCCCCATATATAAGGGTTCCAGCCGGCGCCCTTAACAGCGCCATAAGCCCAATATATCCAATTTTTGGTTAATGGCGGTTTTCACTCATCAGCAGCACCCTGCCAAAAACAAAACCCCGGCCAATAACTTGTAATAGTAATAGGCCTATGTCTAAAAAGTTCACACATGTGAAGAAGATAAAAATGATGTTATTATGATATAACAAAGTTTCATGTATACTTACCTGGCAGGTATATATATAGCTATATTCTCTGTTCGCACTGGCAGAATTTTCAAAACTCGCGGCAACCGCTAGATCACTGGTAGTTCAGGTGATCGCCAACCCCGCTCCCGTGGCGCGTGGGCTCGGAATCATTCCCATTTCGTCAGATTTTTCTCTGAACCCTGTCTCCTGAGGGGAGGTGGGTGGGAATTTAATTATATATACCTGCCAGGTAAGTATACATGAAACTTTGTTATATCATAATAACATCATTTTCATGTATGACACTTACCTGGCAGGTATATATATAGCTGATTGACACATTTGGAGGTGGGTCAAAGACAGCAACATTGTAAGAGTTTTAAAAATTTAAAATTTAAAATACTCTTAGATTCCTTACCTGCTAAGGTAGCTGACTTCAGCATTCCTGCCTCTTAGCCTGCTAAACCTTAGTAGCTTCCAACTAGGACGTGACCTATTAGTTGATGAAGCTAAATACAAAGGGTCTGACAACTGGACGGGACCAATTTGTGACAGGAAACCCTAGCCCTCTCTTACCACGGGCATTCATGCTAGGATAAGTTTAGACCACCTGAACCACACAAAACAAAAACCGTAACCTAACACACTACACTTCACAGACTGAAGAGGAAATCACCCTCTCAGGCAACCGTAAAAACAACACCACTTCATTAAAATACCTAGCATGTTAGTAAGTTATGGGGTGGAAAATCCTTTGCCCAATACTGCTCCTGAGGATACATATGGACCCAACGTTTGACAATTGTCAAACGTTGTTTTGACGTTTCTAAGGTAATGACTTGCAAACACTGAATTAGTCCTCCAAAAACGTCGTTTCAATGATATCTTTGAGGGCCATATTCTTTTTTTTTTAAAAGCCAACGAAGTAGCTACTGCTCTCACTTCGTGCGCCTTAAACCTTAAGGATGCCGAAATTTTCTTCTTGGCATAACATATGAGATTCTTTTAATTAGTTTTTTTTTCCCTAAGGAAAAAGGCAATAGCATTTTTGGTCATTGCTCTGCTAGGATCCTTCACAGAGCACCACAGTGATTCTGAAGTTCCTCTAATCTTACTGGTTTTCTCCAAATAATAGCGCAATGCCCTTACTGGACAAAGAACTCTCTCTTGTTCCTGTCCTACTAGATCTGAAACGACCCATAATTTCCAAACGACCTTGGCCATGGATGAGCTGGATTCTCGTTCTTGGCCAAGAACCCCTCCTGAAATGAGCAAACGCTTTGTCATGTTTCCAACCAATATGTTTGCTATTGCTTGCAGCTCACTCACCCTTTTAGCTGTGGCCAAGGCCACCAAAAAGATGGTCTTTTTTGAGATATCTCTCAACGAAGCTTGATCCATCGGTTCGAACTTACTAGTTCCTTAAAAATTTGCAGGACCACATCGAGATTCCAGGAAGGCGTTCTGTATTGGGGCTCCTTCCTTGTTGCAAAGGACCTTATGAGGTCTCTCAGATCTAGATTATTTGTAATATCTAGACCTCTATGTCTAAATACTGAAGCCACATACTCCGATACCCTTTAATCGTCTGAGTTGACAATTTATTTCCTTCTTTAAGTATAAAAGGAAGTCGGCAATTTGTGGGTCACAGAGGTACTGGATGAAGAAATCTTCCGACTCTTGCACCATTTGCGAAAGATTTCCCACTTCGCCTGGTAAAACAACCTTAATAGTAGAGGGCTCTTTCTAGCTCCGGCCACCGCTCTGGCCGCCTCTCTAGAAAACCCCCTCGCTCTGACAAGTCTTTCGATAGTCTGAACGCAGTCAGACCCAGAGCGAGGGTGTTCTTGTGGTACCTGTTGAAGTGAGGCTGTTTGAGTAGATCTACTCTTGCTGGAAGTGTCCTTGGTACATCTATTGTCCATTTCCAGTACCTCTGTGAACCAATCTCGGGCGGGCCCGGCCAGTATGGAGCTATGAGAGTCATTCTTGTCCCTTGACTCTCCCTGAATTTCTTCAAAACCTTTCCTAATATCTTGAACGGGGGAAAGGCGTAGACGTCTAGCCCCGTCCAATCTAGAAGAAAGGCGTCTACTGCGACTGCTTGACGGTCTGGGACTGGAGAGCAATAAGTCGTCAATCTCTTTGTCATTGCTGTCGCAAACAAGTCCACCACTGGGCGACCCCATAATTTCCACAGACTCTGGCATACTTCTAAATGAAGAGTCCAATTCTGTTGATAGAAGTTGACCTTCCCCTGCTCAAACAGGTCCGCTCTCACATTCTTCTCCCTTCCCCTTGAATGAATCTGGTGAGAAGGGTTACGTTTTCCTTCTCTGCCCAAAGAAGGATCTCCTCTGCCAACTTGCAAAGAGAGATTGAATGTGTCCCTCCTTGTTTGCGGATGTACGCCAGAGCTGTGGTATTGTCCGCGTTGACTTGTACCACCTTGTTGCGAATCACCGTGTTGAACTCTTTCAAAGCCAAGAAAATCGCCATCAGTTCCTTCCTGTTTATATGCCAAGCCGCTTCCTCCTTGCTCCAACGACCTGAAACTTCTTGAAGTCCGAGAGTCGCTCCCCAGCCTGCGTCCGACGGCGTCTGAGAACAATACATGGTCTGGGTCTTTTGCTGGAGAGACGCTCTTCGTAACTTCCCCGGAGTTAGCCACCACCGCAATTCCTCTTTGATCTTGCGAGGAATTCGAAACAGGAAGGAATCTTGGTTGCGATTTTCTTGGCCATACTTGGTTCAAAATATTTGTAGGGGTCTCGCTGTGAAGCCTTCCTAGCGAGAACCGTTCCAGGGACGAGAGTGTCCCCAGTAAGCTCATCCACTCTCGGTGCTGAACATTGTTCTTTCTCTAGAAAGGCTTGCCACTTTCCGGATGCACTGCTCTTGTCTGTTGGGAGACGGAAAAAGCCCGAAAAGTCACTGAGGAGATCAGAATCCCCAAATAAACTAGCTCCTGACTTGGGGTCATATTCGACTTTTCTAAGTTCACCATCAACCCTAACTCTTTCGTTATGTTAACGTCATTTCTAAGTCCTCCAGACATTGCTTTCTTGAATGGGCTCTTTATGAGCCAATCGTCTAGGTATAAAGACACTCTTCCTAGAATGTGTAGCCACTTCGCCACGCTCGCCCATCACTCTTGTAAAAACTTGTGGGGCTGTGCACAGTCCAAAGCAGAGGGCTTCTTTGAACTGAAAGACCCTGTTCTGGATCACAAATCTCAGGTACTTCCTGGATCCTGCATGAATTGGGATATGAAAATATGCGTCTTGAAGGTCCAGGGTGACCATCCAGTCCCACTGGACGTACCGCTGCCAGTACTGAATCGGTCGTCTCCATCGTAAATTTTGTTTTCTCCACAAATAAATTGAGTTGACTTACGTCCAGTGCTGGTCTCCATACCCCCAGAGGATTTCGCTACTAAAAAACAGCCGGTTGTAAAATCCCGGAGATAAGTGATCCGAACAGGTTCTATTGCTCCTTTCTTGAGCATAGAAAGAACTTGTTCTTGTAGTGCTTCTTGTTTCCTGGATCGCTGTAGTGAGCTCCAAGCTCTCTTGGCGATGTCGCAAGAGGTGGTCTCTTCAGAAAAGGGATCTTGTAACCTTCTTTGGCTACCTTGACGACCCCAAAGGATCTGCTCCCTTTTCTTGCCAAATCTCCCAAAACTTCTGGAGTCTGGCACCTACTGATGTCTGAAGGACTTGTTGTTCATTGTTTAGTACTGGGTTTCGAACCCCTCTTGGACGGAGCTCTTCTTGCTCTGAAGGCAGGACGAGAAAAGGACTTGCCTCGAAAGGGCTGACTAGTTTGCCTTGATTCCTTAGGGGTCTTCTTAACCACCTTGTTGGGTAAAAATTTCCTTACCGAGGAAGTTAACAGATCCTGCGTCGCCTTCTGAGTTAGGGAAAGTGAAATATCCTTGATAATATCCGCAGGAAACAATTGATCCGAAAGTGGGGAATAAACCAATTCGGATTTCTGGGCGTTAGAAACGCCCTTAGCAGCAAAAGAGCATAGGAGTGACCTTTTCTTTAAAACTCCTGCGGTGAAAAGAGATGCTAATTCATTCGCGCCATCCCTTAAGGCTTTGTCCATGCAGGACATAATACTGCTTGGGAGTTGAGAAGCCGTTGATTCATTATCTTCCACTGTTCGTCCCAGAGCCCCCAAGGACCAATCCAGAAAATTAAAAACCTCGAAGGTCCGAAAAATCCCTTTCAAGAGATGATCTAATTCTGATGGAGACCACCACACTTTAGCCGAATTCAAAGCATGTCTGCGGGAACTGTCAACAATGTTGGAAAAATCCCCCTGGGAGGAGGCAGGAACTCCCAGGCCGAGATTTTCCCCTGTCGCATACCAAATTCCGGACTTCGATGCCAATTTGGCAGGAGGGAGAGAACACAGTCTTGCCCGCTTCCCTCTTCTCCTTCAACCAGTATCAATTCTTTGAAGAGCCTTCTTAGCCGTAATCGAAAACTTCATCTTCAAAAACGAGGGACTTCTTCGGAGTTTTATTCTTGGAGAATTGAGAAAGGGGTGATGTCGGAGCTGCAGGCTGAAAATCCCCTTCAAAAAGTGAAAGAAGGCAATTCGTCAATTTCTTATAGTCTGAAGAAGGTGCTTCACCTTCTTTTTCTTCCTCAGATTCTAAGTCTTCTATTTCCTCTTCTGCCGAAGACACATCCTGTAAACCCAGGTCTTGCTGCAGAAAATCTTCTCCAACCTCGCGGGAAGAAACCGGCTCCTGCCGACAGATGCTGTCCCTGCCGTCCTTCTGAAGATCCGTAGGTTTTGCGTCCATGGCGTCCTGATTTCCGCGGAAGCTTGGCTCCTCTGCGTCCTGCTCCGACTTGCGTCCTGTTCTTCATGTTCTCGTAACTTGCGTCCTGCGTCCTGCTCCCGTAACTTGCGTACTACCCGAGACTCCGAAGTATGACGAGAAGGAGGCAAACCATCATGCGTCCTCTTAGACGACTTGACTGGGAGAGATGCGTCCTTACGCCTCGTAGGAGGATGTTCCGATGTTCCCCACGATTTAACTAAATCGGCTAACCTTCCTTGCATCTCTTCAAGGAAGTTCCTAGTCTCTGCTTCCTGGCGGGAATTCTGAGCAAGCGGAGAACGAAGACGAGACGGATCATCAAAACGAGAAACTCGATCTTGAGTTCTACGATAAGGAGAAGATATCGGAGAGACTGCTCCGTATTCAGAAGGAGGGCTCCTATCCAGAGAACCGTCGTACACATGAGGTCTTGCGTCTTGTCTTGACTTAAAGGATCTCCTCCTTTTAATCGGAACCACCTCTTCCTCATCACTAGAAGAGAAAATCTCGGGACTACTCCACCGTTCTTGAGGGTAACGCTCATCTTGAGAAGACGTAGGTCTATGCGTCCTCTTCAGAGGACGCGAAACTTCCGCATAACGTCCATACCTGCCTGACGCAGCACTATCTGTAGAGGAAAAACACTTCCCAGTGTCGCCTTTTCTATGGCGCACTGCTGCAGCCTGGGACGCAACAGGACTGCCTGAAGGGACGACTGATCGTAAGGGAACCCCTCTCGCCTCCCTTCGACTGTCGACATGCCTTCTCCCTTGGGTCTGGGAGCTTGGCAGAGGCCTAGGTCTAGGAGCACGAGTGAGACGATCAGCCGCCCCCCTCCACTACACTGACACTTTCAATCGTACCCACTTTGTCTGTAAGACGCTGAATCTGATCGCCCATTGACGCAAGGGCGGCAAACACTTTCACAATATTAGTATCCTCAGAAACAGCAGCGGGGCACAGGAGAAGACCTGAGGAGAAGGATTAACAACTTCTACTTGGGAAGAAGGGGGAGATAACAGAAGTATTCAAGGCCTTACTAGAAGAACCTGAACCTCTCACTCCGAGACACCGATCTTTTCTTACTCTATCCTTTTCAAGTCTCTCAACATATTTGGTGAAAGTCTTCCACTCCTTCTCATTTAAACTTTCACACTCCATTACATCTATTATCCCAGTACACAAAAACCTCTCTACACTTCTTCACATCACTGTGTGAGGTCTACCGAAGCTTTCGGCAGTCTCACCTTGCACCCTTCTTTCATACACACTCGAAATACTATACCAGAATCAGACATTATTAATAACTTCCAATCGCGATTGCCAATCCAACTTTCCAATACGATACCCAAAAAAGAAAACCATCCAAGTACAGCGAAAGTCAGCTACGAGTTTCGAATTCTAGCAGGGAACCAACAACGATGTTGCCGGTTCAGTGGCAGAAAAAAATCAATGACGAAAATGGGAATGATTCCGAGCACCAGCGCCACTGGAGCGGGGGGTGGCGATCACCTGAAACTACCAGTGATCTAGCGGTTGCCGCGAGTTTTGAAAATTCTGCCAGTGCGAACAGAGAATATAGCTATATATATACCTGCCAGGTAAGTGTCATACATGAAAATAAAGATTGTGGTAGCCTTTGGAGATGAAAATATTAAAACAATATGAAAAAATGATGACCTCAGAATTAATACAGTAACATCCTTTAATCAACAATATCAGAAAAACCTGTTTAAGGGAAATTTCATGCAATTTCTCTGATGCACCAGTAGTGTCTGAGTTGTTTCAAGTGCTTACAGCAGAGATGCTAAATAGCGCCAATAAGCTGTTGTCCGGAAAGTTTTGAAGTATATTGCAAAATATTTTTGGAGTGATTGTACATATACCCATAATGAACTGTAAATAAATATATCTCCAAAACAATTGAAAATAGAGCAATATCTCTTACCTTTCTTAAAACTGGATTATCCTTAGCTGATGTAGAAGTCGCATGTTCATGCCATGGCACTCTGAAATCTGATTGGTTTTCCACATTCTGCTGACTAGTAAAATCACCAAACTCATCTTCATCATCTTGAAGAGCATTTTCATTTGTCACTCCCTTCTCAAATACCTGACCCTCTGAAGATGCAAATTTCCCAAAACTGTTTCCAGGTTCAACCTGTGCAAAATCCCCAAACTCGTCTGTATTTTCATCTTCTACCACAGGTGTACCAAATTCTCCAAACTCTTGATCATCATCTTCATTAAGTACTTGTGTGGTTGTATGTGTTCCATCATAGAAATCCCCAAAGTCATCGTCTGCATCTACAGACTCGTTCAATCCAAACTTACCACTCCTCACCTTTTCCCGAAGATCACCAAAGTCCAAGTCATCATCGTCATCATCACCAGCAGCATCATCATTTTTAGCCTTATCAAAATCTCTAAATTCCCAATCACACTCGAATTCATCACCGTTAGTATCCTTTAAAGTAAGGGAAGCTTTTCCACTATCTTCATCTTTCTTTACATCATCACTTTCACTGAATTCTGTTCTAACATTGTCCTTCTTGCTACTGGGACAGGCACTTACTTCATTTAGCTTAGTTTTTGAAATATTCTCAGACTCAGGTTCAAGTGAGTAATTATCGCTATTATCTACAATGCTTAGATTTTGTGCTAAACAAGATTCACGATTACTACGTCCCAACGACCCTTGATTACATTCTTCTTCTACTACCCCAGGAAGACTGCATTCTGAAGATGTACCCCTATCTGTAAGTGGCCCCGAGGAAGCAAGATTATGGAGAGAATCATCTTTTTCCAAATCACTATAACTACCTTCATTATATACAGAAGTTACATCAGCTTTATTCAAATTACACTCCTTAGTGTCACTACTAGCATTATTACAACCCTCAAAACTTGTAGTTCTGTCAATTATTTCACTATAACTATCTAGTACACTTTTCACTTCACTGGAATCATGAGGATCACTTTTACCTTGAGTAGTAAGTGATTCACAAACTTTCCCTGAGGGAGTTTCATGAACTATCACTGGGCTCTCAGAGCATGGAAGCCCTTCATCACATGTTACATCTGGATTATGATCACTTTCATCCGGAATGTGAGGTCTATCATCTTCTAAATTGTTTTTAGGAAGTGTTGTACATTCTTTAGCAGTATCTACTACAGGATATGAACTATCTTTGGAATTGTCAAATGTACATGTAGTAAAATCTCCAAAATCTTCATCATTATCATCCACAGGAGGAGGATTGGGTGATATCCTGGAGAACTCATCATCGACAACAATGTTGTCAACAACATGATCTAGGGGTGGTGGGGTTGCTATCATTGAAAAACTACAATCACTATGGTTAGGTGAACTATCCACTTTTGGCTCTAAATTAAATTTTTGACTAGAGTCTATGTCACTGGTTTTCCCTTCCTCTCTTGCTTTGCCATCAGCACTTACTGTGTCACCAGAAGTTGCACTGGAGGTAAAAAATGAGAAATCACCAAATTCATCACCATCATCATCAATTTCCAAGGAACCAGACACATCCCCATTGATATCCTTGGCATACAAGGTCACAGATTTTCCACTATTGGGAAGGTGGGGCAACCCTCCTGTAGTCAAAGTACCTTTAGTACCACTGGAGTCTCTTACAGATAAAGGTACATTCTTATCTCCTACACACGCAGTGGGATTATGTTCTGGTGTGGGCGGAAGCTTGTCAGACAAACCTGAAAGCAAGAATTATTGTTATAATTACAATATAACAGAATTTTCTTCATAATTCTTATATTTCACAAACACAACACAGAGATTTACAAATGCTTTATTTTCCTTTTCTCTACTTGTGCAAACACCTTTATATAATCAATGCTTTGTTATACCAAGTAAAAGACAGCTAGTGTAAATACTCTCATGCTGGCTCCTTCACTATCCAAATGATCATTTCTGAGGAGAGGAGGGAATTCAAAATGAATCAATGGTTCATATGAAATAAAAAAGTAAAAAAAATTAATTGGTTCAAATAAAGAATAAATTATCCACTCATTAACAGTAAACAACTATTCAGAATGGAAAACTGAGATTATCCACTTGTTAACAGTAAACAACTATTCAGAGTGGAAAACTGAAATTATCTACGCGTTTACAGTAAACAACTATTCAGAATCAGAAACTGAAATTATCCACTCATTAACAGTAAACAACTATTCAGAATAGAAAACTGCAGGCATGGTTATTCATATATTTAACAGATGCTCAAGCTCTAAAAGATTATGGACTTGGTTCTGATACATGGTGCATTAGTAGTCATACAAGATGATGCATCATAATTTACTACAAATTGCCAATTTCTTCAAGAAAATGCTTGTCTGCTTGTGAAGGCAAAAATAAATAAACAACTTAGCTTGTGGAAAAATCCAAGACCTGATATTGCAGAAACCTACCATCATGAACCAATTTATACGAGATAACCTCTGACAGAAGCAGACATCAAAACCGAAGAAGAGTATTCTAGTAAAGAAAGGGCAAATAAACTCAAACAGGTTGCACTAATCTTATCACTGCATTAAATATATGAGACCAAACATACTACAATACATAACTTTCATGCAGCATTTGCTGACACTTTCATTGGATGTTTCGCAAAAGTATGATGTGTAAAAAGTTAAAACCTAGAAGAGAAAAGCTTCAGATACATTTAACAGAGTTCCATTCACCTGAAGAGGAGGATGTGGTGGAAAATCTGTATTGGATCTGTTAATCAATAGTGTCTTTGTTTTACTGGAGTTCAGCCTCATACCCCACTGACTACACCATCTACTAATCCACTCTATATCACGATTGAGACTAACGGCAGCTTCATTTCTCATAAGTTGGAACTCTGCTAAACCCAAAAAGTGTCGCATCATTGGTATATTGAACAATCTAGTTTTCCAGGTCAACAACCAAATCACACAAAAAATAACAGAAGACCCAGCATGTTACCCCATGGAACTCTTGAATGCTAAGATTCCACCAACAGCATTAATAACACCTTATATCAAGAAATCAGACATTTGAATGAGGCAATCTATATATACTGATAGAATGACCCCCACACTCAGGTATTTAGCAACGGGGAGATCTTATGAGGACCTAAAGTTCAATGTAGCAATATCTCCTTAGAGGCTTGGGAATATCGGTGACCAGTGATGAAGTCACAGGAAAAAATTTTTGCAGAAAAAGTCACAATTTTGGCTGAAAAAAAGTCATAAGACATAAGGTCAGGGCATTATTTTGGTATGGTGACCGGCAGTAATAAGGTCACAGGGAAAAATTCACAATACGTACCTCTTGGGGGTCATTATCTTTATATTTACAGTCTTTTGTTTATTTTTTTACGGTATTCCCCAACAAACTTGTACCAAACACACATTTGCAAAGGTGGATACATGGATACATACCAAGTTAAAATTTACCCTTGGGTTCACTATGAAAGATTGTGATTTTTTCCTGTGACTTTTTTTTTTTCCTACAATATTTTTACCTGGATTCGGAATAGTATCATCCCGGAAAGCACTTCTAATGTTTATTTTCTTGGTGCAGTGTCGCATGTAGCATCTGGATATCTAACCTTTAGCTTGTTTATTAAAATATCGTAGGCAATATTTTCCCAGTTTCTGTCTGAATAACATTTGGATTCCATATTCCATAAGCATGTGATTTACATAAAGCAATCCAGTCAGTCCGAAGTGATTTACCAACCCATACTTCTACCAGAATAAGAGAATTTCCTAAGTATTGTGACCCAGATGACATTGAGTATTACCGAAATTATAAATACAGGTCTACGTCAAAGTAACCTCCATTCATTCACACGGATATGTATTTCAACCATAATACAACCATGTCTCATAATGAATGTGTTATTTATACCTCATTTTAAACAGGTCTCTACGAATTATCTGTGCAACAGTCTGTACCAATTTAAAACAACCACATACACGCACCGACGTCCAACGCTCCACCCACTTTTCTACAAAACTTAAGACAGTCTGAGCGTGAATGGGGTCCTTAGGAATGGATGCTTGATCATGTAGCTTACCTGTATCCAGCCCTAATCTAGCAGGTACTCAAACTGAGCTGCTGCCCAGCAGGAAGAGGAAGGATGAGAACCAGAAACTCTACCCATTACCTTTAGACTTAGGTTCACAGAATACTTCCTGTACGAAGGGACTTGGGTGACTACTACACATCCTGTTGAGTAGCCATCAAAAGTTCCAGACTTGTGGCAACATCCCTCAGGTAGAATAAGATAAAGGTAGTCTGATGATTCCAGACTCATGTTCCCATTACCAGTGACACTGAAAAGTTTGTCTGAAATGCCATGGATGGTCCTACATCCTTCACTTTGTGAGCTGCCACACAAACAATGGAGCTGTCACCCACTTTTGAGGAGTGGTAAGCTCGCTCCATAACTTCAGTGACCCAGAAAGAAAGGGTGTTCCTGCACAACATATTTAATGCTTGCTGGTATTAATAAAAGTTGCTGACCCTCTGGCCTTAGAGGTTGGATCCTACATAGATACTACCTTATGGCACACACTGGGTACAGAAGCACCTCATCCAGGTCACCACCAACAGAGTCCAGAAGGGAGGGATTTAGAAATTGTTGAATCTCTCAAGAAAGAATAATAGGGTTTGTTGAATCTCTCAAAAGAGAATAATAGGGTCTGAGTTTTAATAACAAAAAAAAAAAGGATGAATGAGGACATGAAGAGATCCCCAACCCTCCAAGTGGAGGATCATAGAGCACAAGCTATATAACTCTCTGATCAACTTCCAGGTTAAGCTAGCATAAAGACAGTCCCAAAGTCCAAGGCCTCCTCCAAGGGGTGGTACAACACCCGAATTGGGCTGCAAAGACCAAATCATATCCCAATCAAGAAGATGAAGTTCCTGAGAACAAGACTGCTTATGAACAAGAATACAGTCACCATCGTACTTATGAACATTCGTGTTATGAGCATTCAGTGATACGAACAAACAGGGACATAATTTAAAACTGTGTTCAAAGTGGTCCCCTTTGTTACCTATAAGTTTAAATTTTGTTGTGTGTGTCTATTCTGCTTTTAAGAATTTTTGCAAAGAACATAAGAACATGAGGAAGAAGAACCTGTTCCTTTAACCTCTTCCCAGACTATCCCATGTATTCTAATGATTAACTTTCATATATTCATATAATCATGAGAATACTTGTTCATACTTGTAAAATATTCCTACTTATTTCTATCTTCCCAATTTAACTCATTCTTTGATTAATTCCAATTTTCTATATTTCCCTTACCATAGGACACATTTACTGTATTATGTATTTTTGTCAATACAGTCAAACCTCGGTTTTGGTACACCTCTCTTTTCATACATTTTGGTTTTTGTAGACTTTTTTCTATGAAATTTTGTCTCAGTTATCATATATTTCCTCAGTTTTCATATACTCGGAAAAGTTCCATCCTGGGCCCAGCACAGTATCAGTGCCCAAACAAAGCATCCCATCTTCTTTCGTGACTCATTCTGCCTTTGTGTTCGTTGTTTTTGTGCTGTTTGTGCTTTTTTATGCGAGTGCAACAGGTAAATAAGCTATCATGGGGCCAAAAAAAATTACAAGTGCTAACCCTTGTGAAAAAGGTAAGAAACACTATAGAATTTAAGAAAGAACTCACAGCAAAGTGCTGGAGGAAGTTACATGCTGATCTCAGTCAGAAAATGCCTTCAACAAGCACTGCTGTTAGTGAATTTAAGGCCAGCAGAGACTGGTTTGAAAAACTCAGAAAACGAATGATCATACATAATGTGCCTACTTCAGGGATTAAGGACATGTTTGCAAAGTGGAATGATGTAAAAAAAATTTGTGGAGAATTATCATCCCAACAAGGAAGTTATAGTCCGTGTCTCAACATGTTTAATGACAATGCCGTGTTTAACTTTAGCCAAATTTTAAAGAAACACTGGAAACAAATGTGTCGACAGTTTTGTTGTGCAACAGAGCTTTTGTCTACATTCTTGTGACAAATGGTAATAGTATCTGATTTCCAACCTACTGGATAATATTTAGACAAAGGCAAGACCTTCAGTAATCATCAAAACGCTCTAAATGATGAAATAATACGGAGGCTTTTATTTGGAAATGACACTGATAGTATAGTAGACCTATTCTATCAACTAGTTCTAATAGTGAAAGCAGTGAATATGATGTTTATTATATCATAATTGTACACAAATCTACCGAAGATCATTTTTTACTTTAGTTTTTATTAGAGATGATCATGAATCTGAGGAAATGACAGAGGGGGAAGCAAATTTGTCAATCACCAAAGGTTGTGTAAGTCAACAAAGAAAATGTGATACAATTTTTGAATGGAAAACCATTAAAGATTCAGATCATGAAAAAACTGATGCGCTGAAACTTATATTGGAGGTAATAAATTCACATTATCTACAGAATGCCAAGTCTGTTTTTTTTTTTTTCAGACAAAATTTTTGGCCAAGAGCAAGCATTCAAGGTTTGTAATAAAGATTTTCAAACTGAGGAACAAAAATGGTCTTACTTTACTCCATGTTTTAAGAAGTATCATACTGAAATGAATCATAAGTAAATGCTATGTACATAATTCAGTCATCAGTAAAAGCTACACCAATCAGTATTTGAATACCTACATATTTGTATATTTTATCACTCTACTACTATATAATAACATTATATCAAAATGGTACAGTGTACATTGTGGCAGAATCAAAGCTTATATATATGGAACTCCATTTCGTAACATCAGGTTTTGTTTGTTTCAGTTTATTACTTTCAGGTTCTTTGTTCCATATATTTTGCCATTTATTTGCAATGATTGCTTTAATATATGCTACATAGTCACTAATAGGGATGTTTACATTTGTTCTCATCATGTGGACTGCTCCAGATATGAGGAGACTGGGACCCTACCAACTGATGGTATAGTGAATCAAAAGTGAGACTCAAAAGTTATCTGAATTTTTTATTTTGTTAATTAATTTTGTTTAAAAATTTGGTTTTGTTGTCCTTGATGTGTGTCAGTATTTCATTCCACTGCTAACTGTCAATTGGTTCTTCCCCACAGGTGTAGAAGCTTGCCCTGGTAAGCTTCCTATTCAAGAGCTATAAACTTGAAACTTAGACACCGAATATTTTGTCTAAATTTATATGGCATTAACCTGAGTCATTTAATTTTAAATATTATGGATGAAGGTTCTTGGGAAAGTAATGTTTGTATAAATATTATGCACCAGTGTTCCTTTTCGTTGATTATTGAAACTTCCTGAGTATTGTTTTCTTGTTTAATAAAGAGCTATTTTTATACAGAAGGATTTCACTTGTATAATAATACTCTCCTTGATTTAAAATAAGTCCTTGTTTCTTTATGTTTTTTTTGTTTAGAGAAAATAAATTACTTTTCCACTCTGGTTTTCATGGCGTAACACAGTAACAGACCATATTTTACCAAAACTACCGTTTATGATAATACCAAAAGTTCTGGGGGACTCTTGGGCAAGTTTAATCCTGAAACCTAACCCAGAATATTGGGGTGCTTCAAGCTGGTGCCCAGAAAACTGAAAACTGTGACAAGTATGCTGTGACCAGAAGAACCTGTAGGAACTAGGCAACAGCACTATACAGCATCTTGTTAATTCAATGGTACCTCTCCACATGAGGTTGGCAGAGAAGGTTGTGCTAAAGAGGAATTTCTCTCGGAACCGCTGACAGAAGAGACAGAATGTCTGGGCCACAAAGGAGCTACCAGGGTCATCCTGAGATTCCTGGAACCCACACTCTGCTGAAGACATGACGGATCAGGCAGAACAGAGGGAAGACATACATTTCTAGATTGTCCCAAGGATGCTGAAGGGTCCCCATCACAGCAAATGGATCTGGGACCACCGAACAGTAGATCTCTAGCTTCCTGTTGAAGTGCGTAGTGAAGAGGTCTAACATGGGTCCTCCCCATAGATGAAAAAGCCTGTCCACTATGTCCTGATGCAGAGACCTTGAAAACTTGACTCTAACAACTTAGCTTGTCAGCCACCACATTCCTCTTGCCCGGAATGTAGCTGGCCATGAGCTCCACCAGGTTGTCGATTGCCTACTGGTGTAATTTGGTTGTCAACGAGTGAAGCTGATGAGACACCAGCTCCCCCTTTGTTCACAAACACTACCACCGTGATGTTGTCTGACATCAGAATGATAAGAGTGCCCCACCACCCTCCCTAAAAACTACTGAAGACCCAGAAAAATTGCTTTCAACTCCAACACAATGTGCAGTTGTATGTCCTAGGAACTCCATGCTTCCAAGGTCAGGAGCTCTTTGAGATGAGCACCCCAACCTTTGGAGGAGGCGTCCAAGTACAGGAGCAGATCCAGAGGGGGTGAATGAAGAGGAACTCCCATTGTCAGGTTCTGGCTGTCCAACCACCGCAGAAGGTTGCTTCCTACCTATGGCGACAGAGAGACCTGGAGCTGAGGGGAATCTCCTCCTAGGGACCAAAACTCAATCAGTCTCCACTGCAAGGAATGAATGTGAAGATGCCCATGAGGGACCAGCTTCTTGAGAGAAGAAAAGATCTCCATAAGTACTTGCCCCTGGTGAGCTGGTTTCCCCTCTCGAAAGGAAGGAGCGAGGGGCAGTCCTGAATTTCTGCAACCTCTGGTCTGATGGAAAAACCCGTGATGATGCTGTATACATATACAGTGGTACCTCGAGATACGAAATTAAACCGTTCCGAGGCAGCCTTCATATCATGAGCTTTTCGTATCTTGAACCGCATTTTACATGTAAAATGGCTAATCCGTTCAAGCCCAACAAAAACACCCCAGTAAATTTTATAATAAAAGCTAAATTGACCAATAAACAATGAAATACTACAACAATTTGGACCATTCAATACCTAACTTAATACATACTAGTACTAATATGTATGTACCTGTAAATAAAGCGCATTAGTGTACATGGTACACAAGAAATACTGTACGTACATATGTATGTATGTAGTAAAATGTGGAACCTTACCTTTTGAGTGAGGCTAAAAAATGTCAGGAAACATAAACTAAACTTTACAAAACACATTAACAAAATTGTAACACTTAACTACAAAAAACTTAAAATTAAATTTTTTTTTTCTTTTGATTTTTACATTTCTTTTACTTTTTTATACTTTAATTTTTTTTTTTTTTTTTTTTTCAAAATTTCAATTTCTTCACCACACTTTCAACTTCTGTTTTTTCGTAGTATCAATTGGACCTTCCATTTTGCTTACTCCTGCTAGTACTAAAGGCCTCTTTAAAAATAACTATCCAAGGAAGATTGCTTCTGCCTGCTTTCAAAATGCTCCTGAAACGACTCCAGGCAAACGTCATCAAACTGCACAAGCATACGACCTGTAAGCCTTTTCGGGGTGTGTCTTTTCTACAAATGATTGCACCTTATGAAAAGCACTAGAGCATCCTTAATTTCTGCCGTTGTCATAGGGTCGTCCTCCTCCTCCTCGCCGCTGCTAGAGAACTCTTCTTGAACGACGTTATGTTGCATGGCCTCCAACCTCCTTCAGGTCATCCGTCGTAAGCTCCTCTTGTGCTCCTCTAGAAGGTCATTGATGTCGTCCTCGTCGATGACCAGCCCATGGACTTGCTGAGTGCAACAATCTCGTCAAGATCTGGTTTGCAAAACAGTTTCAGGATCATCAACTGTTCCGAAATCTGCAGCACCAGCTTCACCCACGTCGATCCCTCGAAGTCTCGGGCGGATATGGCATCAGGCCAGAGTTTTCCATCACGAGAATTCAAGGTTCGCCTCGAAATCTCCTGCCAGCATGATCGATGAGTCGGATGCATATCACAACATCGAAATGTTCCTTCTAAAATTCAAGCAAGGTGAGGTTTGTGGTATCGGTGATGTCGAAACATCTCTTGAAAAGATGTTTTGTATAACAGCTTCTTGAAGTTCGATCATTGCTTGGGTGGTTTCATGGGTGGAGGAGAGGGGTGGTGTTAGGCGGAAGATAAAGAACCTGGATAAATACGATACTCCACTAGGATATCTTCCTCGAGCCAGGAGGCTGAGCAGGGGCATTGTCCAACAACAGCAGCACATTTCAGAGGAGGCGCTCCTCTTCCAAGAATTTCTTCACTGTCCGGCCAAAACACAGATTTACCCACTCAGTGAACAAAAGTCTCGTAACCCAGGCTTTCGCATTAGCCCTCCAAATCACCGGAAGCTTCTCCTTTAGCACTTTGTGGGCATTGAAGGCTCGAGGAGTCTCCGAATGATAGACAAGTAGGGGCTTCGCCTTGCAATCCCCACTGGCGTTCGAACAAAATGCAAGTGTAAGCCTGTCTTTCATAGGCTTATGCCCGGGTAGCTTCTTCTCTTCCTGTGTGATGTACGTCCAATGAGGCATTTTTTTTCAAAAAAGGCCAGTCTCATCACAGTTGAAGAATTGCTGAGAACTGTAGCCTTCGTTGAGAGTCATCTCGTCGAACGTCTTAATAAAGGCTTCGGCCGCTTTCGTGTCCGAGCTGGCCACCTCCCCGTGCCACACCACCGAATGGATGCCAGTCAGTTTACGGAATTTTTCGAACCACCCATGAGAAGCCTTGAACTCTGGGGTTGGTGTCGATGTCCCTTCGCCTCAGTCGTCTTCAGCTTGGGCAATCAAATCGCCGAAAATAGCGCTGAGAGAGATTGCCGTCTTGGTTATCGTATCGCCAGCGATTTCTTTGTCTTTTATCCAGACAAGCAGCCTCTCCATCTCATCGTGCACGTAGCTCCTCTTGCTAGACAAAATAGTCACGCCCTTGGAAGGTGTAGCTGCTTTGATGGCATCCTTCTGCTTAAGGATGATGCTGTTGTCGATGGATTTCGGCCGTATTCCTTAGCGATCACACTTAATCGTTTGCCAGCTTCATACTTTTTTATTATCTCCATTTTTGTCTCCAAAGAAAGCATCCTCTTCTTTCCTACTTCAACTTTATTGGGACCCACGACTAGCATATACGATTTACTACGTAATTACGTTAGTAGTACGTATAACGTATGAGTAAAGTTCTCACACAACACGATAAAGTAGTACTACAACGAAATCTCTAACGAAAAAAAATTTACGTTAATAAACGAAATTGTATAGAATGAACGAATTCCACGTGGTTACGATACCGATGATGCCGCCAATTGGCCAAAAAAGCACGCTGCTACGTATGATACTGATGGGATCATGGGGAGAGATGCTGACCAATAGGAGAGCAGGATCTTATGGCGGTGACTAGCATCGACTAGCATCAGGAACCAATGGGAGAGTGGGAGGATGGTGGCGGGTTTTTCGTAAGTTGAGCCTTTCGTATGTCGAGGTACCACTGTATCACCATTCCCAGGTATAGAATCCTCTGGCTGGGAAGTAGATTGGACTTCTCCAGATTTACTACAATGCCTAGGCTCTGACAAAACTGGAGAAGACGGTCCCTGTCCCTAACCAGTTTTTCCTGGGAACTTACCAATCGTCCAGGTATCTCAACAGGTGAATCCCCTGAGCATGAGCCCACGTCAACACTAGGGTAAAGACCCTTGTGAACACTTACAGAGCTGTTGTCAAGCCGAAGCAAAGAACCTTGAACTGGAGGAACTGCTCCTCAGGCTGAAGTGGAGGAATTTCCTGGACAAAGGGTGGCTTGGAACCTGGAGCACATCCTTTCAAGTCCATTAACAGTATGAAGCCATTCTCCCTCATGGCTGCCAAGACTGTCCGGGGTGTCTCTATCTTGACTCTTGTCATCTTAATAAAGTGGTTCAGCATTGAGAGGTCTATCAATAGCCTCCAATAACCAGTGGCCTTCGGTAATAGGAAGACTCGACTGTAGAACCCTGGAGAAGGATTATCTACCTTTTTTACTGCGCCTTTGTCCATCACCTTTGACACTTCCTCCTGGAGGTACTTCGGAGAGAGCATCAGGCATACAGCAACTGCAGGAGAGGATGATCGGAGAGAGGAGGAGGGAAGTCGAATGGAAGTAGATACCCTGTTTGAAGGATATCTACTAACCAAAGGTTTCTGCTCCATGCAATTGCCACTTGGCCCAATGGCTCGCCAGGCATCCCCCCACTGGTGGCAATAGGCACAGAGTAGCGTTCTCTCTATTGTCGACTTGACCTGCCTCTGCCTTTAGCCCACCCACCTCCTGGTCTTGAAGAGCGAGGCTGAAAAGGACACTGCAGTGGCTACTTCTTTGGAGTAGGTGCTGGCTAAAGGGCTCTAGTGGAAGTCGATGGCTTTGAAGACTTCCTGGCAGGAGACCGCCTACTCTACCTTGGAACTGGAGGGCGAGAATGACCCATCGATTTAGTGACTGCCTGCTGGACAAGACGATCATTATTGTTAGCCCATTGTCTGTCTATTGCAGCCTCTAGATTGATCTCTAGGTAGTTGGGATTTTAGAAGATCAACATTCTACAGACAAAACAAGGAATCCGCATCTACAGAACGAGCCACTTTAGAATGGGCTGCATCCCTTCTAATTAGGAGCAAATTGGCCACAAATTAGCATTAAGATGTCCCAGGTACAAATGGCCTTCACACCAGGATTGAAGTAATCTGATAAAAGAAGGAGTGCTGACAGATTCTCTTGCAGAATGGGATGAAGTTATCCTAGCCACTGCTGACGACCATGAGTCCAGCCAAGAAACAGAGGATGCAGTTGAGTCTAAAGTAGAAGCTTCATGAAATGATAACAAAAGGCCCTCAGCCCTAACTTGATCCAGGGTCAGTCAATCCAGGTTTCAGACAAACCACATCTGAATTGACCAGCCTACTCATCAGCTGTACAAGATTAGCCGAGTAGTACTTCTCAAGCCAAACGAGAGTAGGGGAAGAGCTTATAGACCTTTTGGAACAGAGAGAATTCTCCTGTCCTGAAACCAAAGAATTCCCATACAGTAAAATCAAGTTAGCATGCCCTTCTTTGATCCAAAGCAAGGCCTCTATGCCTGTAGGGGTCATAAGACAAGAGTCTCAGTCCTCTTGGAAGGATTATTGTACTCACGAATGAGATCAATAACCTACGTGTAGGAAGAAACAAACTCCCGATTCCCAACCCTCTGTATCCTGCACCAAAGTTCAAAGTCCTAAAGTAGAAGGCAGAGAAAGATAAAACCTATCACTTACTCCAGCCATTGGAGAGCTCCCCTTGAACATGTTATGTGTCCTCTGACCGAGAAGAATAACATACGCAGCCATGCAACAGCAAACGACATACATGAGACTGTCTGAGAGAAGGAGAAACATGGTGCCTCTGCCTTGACGAGTCACGACCACTAACTCTGGAAGGCAAATGACAAACGTAGGACCTAGGAGAACAAGACAAGGAATGCCTTAGTTTCTTGAAAATTGGAGAAAGATGACTCTTTCATAATCACGAATAGCTGTAGAACCACATCCGTGATGAGGGACACGTCTGTCAACAACCTCACGGCTGTCACTTGAAACACATCTGTGGATGCAAGCAACAGCAAGGAAATTCTGGATCTAACGGGTGAACACAATTTCAGAAGGAGAGAGGAACATATTGAAGGTCTCAAAACAACTGGACTTCTAATCTGAGGGACCACCACCTTCGACTTCTTGATCGCAGTCATCCTTACAGCAAACTGGAACAGATTGAGGAAGAATAAGTTAACAAGCAAGAGGTTTTCTGAGACGGGTGAAGATCATCTTCCACAGGCACACAAACGCTATAGAGAGGATCACATCCACATACATGAAGGGGAGATTCATGTCTAAGTGGGGAAGTAGATGGCACAGCTCTCAAGCTCCCAGAAGGTGAAGCAACAAAGTCCTCAATCCTTCAACATTTAACTCGAGATCAAGGAGGGGGTACCATGGTACCTCTCTCGAAACACAGAGTCCAGTTTGTCCATCATAGCCTGCATGAAAACCTCCAATGGATTGACAACCACCAGGGATGACATCATGGTGGAATCTGGTGTGACATCATGGCAACAGGCAGGGAGTGGATATCACTAGTACTGACGTCACAGGCAGAGATGATGCTGGGAGTGGCGTCACAGTGTGCATCAGACTCTTAGCCTAAGTTGATGACCTCACTGATGGCGAGATATAGGGCAACCCAGGATAGGGCGTAGTTAACAATGGCATCCCACAAGGCAGCAGCACACACAACCCTAAGTAGTAGAGGCCAGACGGAAGGGGGGAATGCTGGGGGAGCTGCTGCTGGAAGGCATGCTGACATGAAATGGGACAAAAGGCCTTCCAAGGAGGGGGATCCCGGGTAAGCCCAAGGAGGCCCACACAGACGACAACTTGTGCGAATCGGACTCTGAAACACAGGAACAAGATAGTGCTGCCTCCTCCCTCCCCGAAGGGACCCTCTACCCCCGAGGGAGAAGGCCACATGAAACAAATATTACCCTGAGCAACTGCCGATCTTTCCAAAGAGGATCAATGGAATGAAAAGGAAGGAGAAGAAGGCAAAAATGGATGAGGTGGCAGAAGAATAAGTCTAGAAGAAGGGAAGCAGAAATTGTCCACTGAGGAGATCCTTCATAAGATGGATACGCAGGCATCCTATGATGTTCCCTCTCCTTGTAGAAATTTTTCCAATGCACAACAGGCCAGGAACGATACTCCGTGCATGGAATGGTTACATTAAAAAAATCGACACGACACCTACTGCAAGATGTATGAAGGTCAGTCAAAGTGGAAGCTACGAAGCGTGAGCACAGGAACCTGGGAGGCCGGGAAATGTGTGCTGATGCTCCTGCAACTTCTTAGATCTGATGGAAGATTCAATAATTAATCACAAAGCACACACAGACATCCAAAAACACTAGAAAGCAGGAAGGAATCAAAGGCTATCAAAAAAACTGGCTTAGGAGGAGGAGAACAAAAGCAAACATCCGCTCTCAAAGGCGGTTGAAGAAAGACTAAGTGTGTCACAGTTCAAGCATGGTAAGTGACGACTCATCACCTCATCTATGCTTTAGATGCCAGATGCCACAGATTCCTTGCATACACAATTTTTTACTGTTTTTAACTGGTTTCCAGCTGACAACAGAAGATTTATCCTATTGTTAAGACCAAAGGTTTGTTCCACTTATGAACAATTGGGCATTTAAAAATATAGTAAGAGGTCTACACTTTGAATGAACACATCTATGCATTACACTATACACAAAACATCCAGTTCACCTTAGAAGTCAAAAATTGCTGATCATTATTGTTAAGGCATGAACTGACCCATACACATACAGTATAATGCAATGCATGCTAAACTTACCATATGATGAATTCTAAAGAGCATATCGTCCACCATACCTGTAATATCAAAGGTACTATGTGTAGCAAAAGTCCCAAATTCTTCATCTTCATCATCATCCCCTGGGCAGGTAACACTCGGAAGAGAGTCCAAAGGGGGTGGAGAAGAGGACACCCTGGGAGGAATCATCTGAAAGGCCATCTCATTATCGCAAAACCTGGGGAAGATAATTGCAATAAATAAGGAAGGTACAATATAAAATATGTACATAAAGGAAGCAAAATTGAGTATTATTCCTGGTACAGTAAAGTACTGTACAGTAGGAGCACTGGGTTCCTCTCTGTGGTCAAAATGTGAAAATTCTTGAATACTTTAGTTCGTACTTTCCACAAGTACAAGCCAGAGTCTTTTATGCGGTAACTTTTTGAGAAGTATACATATTTTTTCTAATATTTCTTTGCACTTTTCTTTGCAAAATTACAATTATAGCTGCTGTACTACCATAAAGGATAAGAACTAAAACCAACAGCAATCCCTGGGTATATTTATAAGCAAATAAATAAAAAGACGTCATGGGACAGAGCAGTGAAACATTCCCTCTTAAAGTCTAAAATCATACTGAGGGCTAACTCTGACTCCTGATTCCCTGAGCTGAGAAACCACAGTTACCACAAGTCATTTATAGACCACTGGAGTGTTCTGAACGTCTTTTGCACTAAATTCATCCAAATCGTATGACACATATACTGATACTCACTATGAGTTAGCCTGTAAGCCACCCAAAACCTGTTTTTGATATTCATATGATGGTGCCCGTTCATTACAGGTGAAAGAACACTTCTAGGTGGGCAAGGTCAGGTTAGGGGAGTTAACAAAAAAAAAAAAAAAAAAAAAAAAAAACTAAACAAGGTGTGGCACCTAGTACTAATATAAGGCCACGTTAAGGACAGCAATTACAACATATCCTTGAAAATCTCATTTTCCCTTTGCAAGGAATGATCAAAATTGTTGGTAGCACTTTAAAAACCTGCAGATACAAATATTTCTTATGGAGATTACATATAGCAAAACTTGTAAAATTCTAAATTTTGCCACAAAATGCAATGAAAAAATATGAAAAATGATATTGTCATGTTACAATAAAGTTTTATACATACTTACCTGACAGATATATACTTAGCTATAGACTCCGTCGTCTCCGACAGAATTTCAAATTTCGCGGCACACGCATACCGTAGGTCAGTGATCTACCGCCCTGCCCTGGGTGGCAGGACTAGGAACCATTCCCGTTTTCTAATCAGAATTCTTCTCTTCCACCTGTCTCCTGCGGGGAGGCTGGGTGGGCCATTAATCGTATATATCTGTCAGGTAAGTATGTATAAAACTTTATTGTAACATGACAATATCATTTTTATACATTCAACTTCCCTGCCAGATATATACTTAGCTGATTAGCACCCATTGGTGGTGGGTAAGAGACAGCTAACTACTGAAATAGACAGGTAAACAACATATGTTGTAGGTATTTATAAACCTTGGTTCCTACCTTATTAGGCTGAAGACTTCGAGGCTACTGCCTTGTAGTCTGCTTAGCCTCAAGAGCCTCAGCGAGATAATGATCTATGGCTAAGAGTTCTTGTGGGTCTGCCAATGGGGTCTTATCCACTTACTCGGCAGAGCCTAAAGGCCTTTGTCATTGGGTGCTATTCCACTTACATGACAATACACCTTGTTCAAGGAGCACAAAACCGATCCCGATCACCTGATCCTAACATCCATGTTAGTTCTAAGATTGTAAGGAGTTATCCCCGAACTCCTCACAAACACCAAAAAACTCGAAAACATAATTACACTTTCATTACAAAATATACAAAAAAATTTTGTACTCCCCTATTAGTCATACATACCCTTGATCGCCTACCAGCAATGACACTCTGCGCCCGTGCAACAGTAGTGAGCTTGCTACTAGAAAACCAAGTCCATATCTGACAAGAGGGTTTATGTACGATAAAAAACACAAAATTAAGGATCAGTCTTTGCTCCAAGACCCAGTACTGTATCTGCTGATACAAAAGGACCTAGCGAGAAGCACTTCTCATAGGTCACTCTCACGTCCTTTAGATAATGAGATGCAAACACTGAATTGCACCTCCAATATGTAGTCTCGATGATATTCTTCAGAGACATATTCTTTTGGAACGCCAAAGACGTTGCTACTGCTCTTACTTCATGCGTCTTGACTTTTAGAAGACCGAAGGATTCCTCCGAGCAGTTCTTGTGAGCGTCCGTAATAACGCTTCTCACAAAGAAAGCCAAGGCGTTCTTGGACATGAGTCGTTTGGGGTTCTTCACTGCACACCAAAGACCTTGTTGACAAGCTCCCATCTGTCTCTTCCTCTCTAAATAGAATTTAAGAGCTCTCACTGGACAGAGAGATCTCTCTATCTCTCTGCCTACCAGGTTAGATAGGCCTTTTACCTCAAAACTTCTGGGCCAAGGTTTTGATGGGTTTTTTCATTCTTTGCCAGAAACATTGTCGGAAAAGACAGATGGCAGCATCTCCTTTGAACCCCACCGTGGAATCCAGAGCGTGTAATTCGCTCGTCCTCTTGGCTGTAGCGAGAGCCACTAGGAACAAGCATTCCTAGTAACGTCGGAAGGACGCCAGATGTAAAGGTTCGAATTTGTCCGATGAAAGGATTTCAGGACCACGTCTAGATTCCAACTAGGTGTTCTAGGAGTAGCTGCTTTCGACGTCTCAAAAGATCTAATTAGATCGTGTAGATCTTTGTCGTTAGCAATGTCTAGGCCTCGATTCCTGAAAACCGAAGACAGCATGCTTCGGTATCCTTTTATTGTCGAGACAGATAGGTGTGACTCCTTTCTCAGAAAGAGGAGGAAATCGGCAATCTTCACTATAGAGGTACTGGAGGAGGACAGCTTCTGAACCTTACACCACCTCCTAAAGACTTCCCACTTCGACTGGTATACTCTTCTCGTCGAAGCTCTGCGGGCTCTAGCGTTTATAGCCCGCAGCCTCGCGAGAAAAGCCTCTCAGTCTCTGACAAGTCTTTCGATAGTCGAAAGGCAGTCAGAGCGAGACCTGGGAGGTTGTGATGAAACCTCTCGAAGTGGGGTTGTCTGAGTAGATCGTGTCTGTTTGGAAGTGATCTGGGGAAGTCCACTATCCACTCCAGTACCTCCGTGAACCATTCCTGTGCTGGCCAAAATGGGGCTATGAGTATCAACTTCGTGCTCTTCGAAGCTACAAACTTCCTGAAGCACTTTCCCCCAGGATTTTTGAACGGAAAAGGGCGCCGTAAGCGTCCACGACCCGACCAATCATGAAAACGCGTCTATTGTGAAGGCTCCTCGGATCCTCTACTAGAGAGCAAAGTTCTCTATTCTTTTGGGAGAGGAACGTCGCAAACAGGTTATGTGAGGTCTCCCCCACAGGGACCAAAGACTTCGACACACTTCTTCGTGAAGAGTCCATTCTGTGGGAAGGACCTGGCTTTCTCCTGCTCAGTCTGTCGTCCTCTCACATTTTGATCCCTTGAACAAACCTTGTGAGGAGAGTTATGCTCTTTTTTTCTTCCGTCCAGGTTACAGGTGTTTTGTCAACTGATAGAGGGAGAACGAGTGCGTGCCTCCTTGCGTTTCTTATGTAAGCCAGAGCCGTGGTGTTGTCTGAGTTGATCTGTATTACCCCGTCTCTGACTATCTTTTCGAAGGACTTTAGGCTAGGTGTATGGCCACAAGTTCCTTGCAATTGATGTGCCAGGACACCTGTTCCTTCGTCCAGGTGCCTGACACCTCCCTTGCTCCCAGCGTCGCTCCCCATCCCGACTCCGAAGCGTCGGTAAACAACACTTGGTCTGGGTTCAGCAGAGCAAGCGATAAGCCTTCGTTCTTTTGAAGCTGAGGGATCCACCACTCAGATGATCTTTTACTTCTTGTGGAAGTTGGAAGATGTCCGAGAGTTGACCCGTCTTCCAGTTCCACACCTCTTTGAGGAAAAACTGAAGAGGGCGAAGGTGAAGTCTCCCTAGCGAGAAGAACTTTTCCAATGAGGACAGAGTCCCTAATAGGCTCAGGTAATCCCTCGCTGAGCTGTCTTTTCTCTCTAAGAAGCTCGAGATTCTCGACAAACCTCGAGCGATTCTTTCTCGCGAAGGATATACCCGAAAACCCCCGAGAATCCTCTGAATCCCCAGATAGAACCAAGTTTTCTGGCGGGGATCAGTCTGTGACTTCTCGAGGTTGACGAGCAACCCTAGCGAATCTATCATGTTTCTTCGTTACTTCCAAGTCCTCCAAGCACTGACTCTTCGACTTGGCCCTGATCAGCCAGTCGTCCAAGTAGAGGAGATGTTTATCCCCTCTAGGTGAAGCCATCTTGCTACATTCGCCATCAGGTTGGTTGAATACTTGTGGGGCTGTAGACAGACCGAAGCACAGAGCCCTGAATTGAAAGATCTTGTCTCCTATCACAAAGCGAAGATATTTCTTTGACTGATGGTGAATGGGAACGTGGAAATAGGCGTCTTGCAGGTCCAGAGAGACCATCCAATCTCCTGGGCGAAGCGCCGACATGACAGAGGCGGACGTTTCCATACGAAACTTCTTTTCTGTACGAAGCGATTCAGAGCGCTTACGTCCAGAACTGGCCTCCACCCCCCCGATGCCTTTGGTACTAGAAAAAGGCGATTGTAAAATCCCGGGGAGTGTGGATCTTGTACCAGTTCGATGGCCTCTTTTTCCCACATTTGCTCCACCATCTGAAAGGAGAGTCTTTCGCATAACGGGTCTCTGTACCCTCGCTGACAGTTCCCGAGGCGTAGATGTTAGGGGCGGTTTGTCGTCGAAGGGGATTACTATCCCTTCTTCAGGACCGACACTGACAAGGGTCGGCTCCCCTTTGTTCCCATACTCCTGCAAAGTTCAGGAGTCTGGCGCCCACTGGTGCTTGGAGGAGCAACAAGTCACTTAGATCTCTTGAATGGTCTAAATGAAGACCTTCCTCTCTTTTCAGAGCTCTTCTTTCTGGCAGGTGGTACGAGCCGTTGCACCTCCACGAAAGGGCTGCTGAGTAGGACGAGGTTCCTTCTTAACCGTCGCCACTACCGGTCGTCCTTTCTTGGACGTTTGAGTAAGTATGGTCTTGTGTCGCCTTCTCAGTTAGTGAGCGAGATATATCCTTGACTAACTGAGAAGGAAACAGATGATCTGATAGTGGGGCGAACAGTAAGGCAGTCTTCTGGCTCGGAGAAACCCTTTCGATAAAAGGGAACCATACACTGATCTCTTTTTTAGGAGACCAGCACCGAAAAGTGAAGCCACTTCACCAGAACCGTCCTGTACTGCCTTGTCCAGCAGGACAGCACGCTATGGAGAATTTCTGGGTTCTTCAGAAAACTCCGGATCCTTAGATTTGTTGGCCAGAACTCCGAGCGACCAATTCCAGAAAATTGAACACCTCTAAAGTGACAAAAAGTCCCTTTAGCAAGTGGTTCAACTCTGAAGTGCTCCACGTCGCTCTGACCGATCCTAAGGAGTGACGTCTAGAGGCCTCCACTAAACTGGCAAAGTCGGCATCTGCAGAGGCGGGTAAAGAAAGGACCCATAGTCTCTCCCGTCCCATACCAAATACCTCTCTTCCCGTGCAATCTGGAAGGAGGCATGCAGAATACCGTCTTTCCTAACTCTTCTTCTTGTCCATCCAAGAATCTAAAGAATGGAGTGCCTTCTTCATGATATCGCAGGCTTCATTTTCAAGAAGGCCGACGATTTAGCCGTAGCTGAGCTCGAAAAGAGCGACGAGGAGAAGGAGGCGCTGCAGGACTAAGAGAATCTCCAAACTCTTGTAGTAGTAAAGAGGCCAAGACTTTGTAACTAGAAAGTCCCTCATTAGCAGGAGGATCGTCGTCAGACAAACTCGTCTAAACCCTCGATCCGACGAAGGAGAACGTTACCCGTTTTGAGGAAGAGTCCTTCCAGACCTCCTATGTTCTGAAGGAGAGGAGCTCCCATTTGGCGAAGAGTCATAACCTCCAGGACCGAGTCCCGACTCTTGACTCCTGGCTCTTGACTCTGCCTCCTGACTCCTGCCATCCTGGCTCCTGACTCCTGCCTCCTGACTCCGACTCCTGCCTCCTGACTCCGGACTCCGGCTCCTACTCCGGACTCCGCCTCCTGGCTCCTGCCTCTTGACTCCTGCCTCCTGGCTCCTGCCTCCTTGCTCCTGCCTCTGTCCTGGTCTTGCTCCTGGCCTCTGGCTCCTTGGCTCCTTGGGCCTCCTGCTCCTGCTCCTGGGGCTCTTGGCCTCTTGCCTCTTGGCTCCTGGCTCTAGCCTCCTGGCTCTGCCTCTTGCCTAGATGCCTCCACACTCTTGGCTGGCTCCTGCCCTCCTGGTTGACTCCTCACTCCTGGCTCTTGGCTCCTGCCTCCTGGGTGACTCCTCACTCCTGGCCGGTGCCAGACGTCTGATTGTTTCATCCAGGTTCGTACAGGAAACCTCACCTCGGGTAGGAGTATCGATCCTGGAGGTAGATACCTCCATACGTCTGGAGGATCTTTTAATAGGAAGGGAAGTGTCTTTCCTTCTAGGAGGCTCCTTTGACAGGACTCCTACAAATGACGAAATCTGCTCCTGCATCGCCATCATGAACCTCTTTGTAGCTTCCTCTTTATCCTCTTCGGGAGGAGGGGAAGGAGGAGGGGAGGAGTCCCATAGCCTCCACCTCCTGCCTCCTTCTCACTCTGGTTGTAAGAATGGCTCTTCTCGCCATTCTTAACTCCCGATGGAGACTCCCCTCAGGGAAGTTTTCAGGGCTCGAGTCAATTGTCGGCGCCCTCCAAACTCCTCTTGAGAGGCCGAGATCGATCGGAATCTCTCCAATCACGTCTCGGTGATGAAGAGCCCGACGACGAGAAAACACTCACGTAGGACGCTTTTACAATAGCTGTCCTTGGCAGTCGGGGTGTCACAGAAACCGCCGAAGGGACACTGATCGGTGGGGATTCTCCACAACCTCCTTCGGCTTTCGACATTCCTTCTCCTCTGGGCATGTGAGCTTGGAAGAGGTCTAGACCTAGGAGCGTTGCTGAGCCGACCAGATGCCCCTCCACTACACTGGGGACACTTATATCACTGTCTAATGACAAATCACTAGCCTTACCTTGTATGGCAGCCATTTTTGTTTTCCATTATTTGAACGGCTGCTTTTAGATCTGCAAGTTCTTTCGCTGGATCTACAGGTTCTGCAATAGGAGAAGGGGCTGCAATGGAAGGATTAAGTACAATACTTACCCTTGGGGAAGATCCCAAGCTTGGAATTAGTTCAGATCTAGAACTACTTAAACTTCTATGAGAAGCCTTCCTCGCTCTCTCTCTTTTCTAACTTTTTCAAATAATTAGTTAGATCTTCCATTCGTTCTCACTCAAATTCTCACATTCTTTACAAGTATTAGTAAAAGAACATTCATACTCCCTGCACCCTCTTGCATACCGTGTGAGGGTCTACCGAAGCTTTCGGCAACCTCACCTTACAGCCTACATTCACACAACGTCTCACAACCATACCAGAGTCAGACATATTTAAAGAAAAAATCCAAAATCAAGTCACAAAACAGTCCACAAAAGCGTATGCCAATCCAACAATCCAGATACGTCACCAAAAAGTCGGTCAAGAAGATCAATTGCCGGCGAAAAAAGAAAACCAATCGGGAGGAACCAACAACAATGTTGATGGTCGGCGACAGAAAGAATTCTGATTAGAAAACGGGAATGGTTCCTAGTCCTGCCACCCAGGGCAGGGCGGTAGATCACCTGACCTACCGGTAGCGTGTGCCGCGAAATTTGAAATTCTGTCGGAGACGACGGAGTCTATAGCTAAGTATATATCTGGCAGGGAAGTTGAATGTATAAAACTTTTATGCAATTTGCCAACCTACAACAATTTTAACAGGACAGTCACAGAGATTTTCAGAATTAATCATAAGACCTCAACACAGATGGCAGATCATGCTTGTTACAATTCCAAGCTAAACATTCCACCATGTGTAAACAAAACACCAAATACATATTGTATAACTGGTGCCCCACTAACTAGCAGCAACTCGGTAACTATATTCATTTGGGATGAAGTAGTGACAAAAAAAATTTAAGAGTTGGTGAGGTAAAAATGTGGCTAGCCTACTCGCAGATATGCAAACAAGTTTGTATATTCCATGTATTTATGGCCTTGAGCTGAAAATAAAAATAATAATAATAATTATTATTCTTCCATGTATTTGTTTGTTCCTGTCTTTAATGTTTTTATTTATCACCTTTTGTTTCTATTTTTACATATGTTCTCAAAGGACTGGTACTGAATGTGGTCCTCATCCTGCACACAAACCATTAGTTGCTGAGCTAAAGGCCAAGGTAGTAGTCAGCAATTTTACCTAACCCTACAGTTTACATATGTTCTCAAAGGACTGGTACTGAATGTGGTCCTCATCCTGCACACAAACCATTAGTTGCTGAGCTAAAGGCCAAGGTAGTAGTCAGCAATTTTACCTAACCCTACAGTTTAGGGGTCCAAATTCTCTGCTCCCTTGCCTTGTGTGTAAGTTTTATTTCTTAATTTCTTCTTTAGAAAGATCTGCAAATAGAAGTATACATATTTGCTAAAAAAGAAATTAGCAATTTACCTGGTTACAGAAGCAGAGATTGTGAAAAGACCCCTGCTTACAGAAGCAGAGATTGTGAAAAGACACCTGCTTACAGAAGCAGAGATTGTGAAAAGACATCTGCTTACAGAAGCAGAGATTGTGAAGACACCTGCTTACAGAAGCAAAGATTGTGAAAAGACATCTGCTTACAGAAGCAGAGATGGTGAAAAGACACCTGCTTACAGAAGCAGAGATTGTGAAAAGACAGAGGGAAAAAGCTCTACACCTCATGCAAATAGTGTAGTGTGTCCACAACTGTGATTGTGGGGTGAGCACATAGGAACCCGGAACCAAATAAGAACCTGGCACAGGCTCTTGCTCTTCAAGAGCCACTTTTTGATAAATCTAAAAAAAATGAAATTTTCATTATTAAAATGAAGTTTTATTGTATACTTACCGAACAATTATAGAGCCGTGATTTCCACGAGCGGCAGGATACTAAATTCAAATTTAGCGCGTCGGCGTCGCCAACACTGGTGGTGATGACGTCATCTCCCTCCACTCGCGGGAGAACCAGGTACAACTGCCCAGGTGAATCCAATTCTTTCTGCCCGTCCGTCCACCTAAGGGGAGGAGGGTGGGTATAATCATAATTGTTCGGTAAGTATACAATAAAACTTCATTTTAATAATGAAAATTTCATTTTTATTGTAGTGTCTTACCGAACAATTATAGAGCTGATTACACATTTATGGGAAGGTGGATCAGTGGACCACTAGTATATTTTTAAATGGTTACATTTATTGCAATACCATAAACACTCAAGGTGTCTGTTGTACCTTACCTTGTAAGAGAGCTACAGCAGACTGTTACTGCCTCTGGTCGGTGCTCTTCTTACTATTGTAGAGGAATTGGAATTTGACCAAAGTTAGCCTCTACAGGAGTGGAATCCTTCCGTAGTTCAAGCGAGTCAAGGCTGACTGACGGAGGATAGTAACAACAAAGATTGCCCTTGCCCTGGGCTAAGACCAGAAATTCAATCATACAAAAACATTTGTCACCAACACCAGATTTAGAAAAACATATATACCCAACCATTGTAAAATCTGACCTAACAGACTGGTGGAGTATCCCAGGTACTCAGTACCCCCAGCTTCCTTGAACTCGACACCTATTCAAGGTGAAAAGTTAGCATAGAGGTGACGGACCCCTGTGCCGTTTCTCCCAACACAACTGCCAGAAACCGCCACCGGACCTAACGTTTTACAATTCTCGAAAACCGTTTCTATCTCTTTGAGATAATGACTCGCAAAAACCGAATTCGATCTCCAGAACGTGCTCTGAAGAATCGAAGCTAAAGATAAATTCTTTCTGAATGCTAAAGAAGTTGCCACTGCTCTAACCTCGTGAGCTTTAAACTCTCAGAACGGAAAGATTGTCGTTCTCGGACTGCGAGTGAGCGTTCCCTGGGATAAGCTCTCTAATAAAGAACGATATAGCATTCTTAGAAAGAGGACGAGAGGGATTTTGAACCGAGGTCCAGAGCTTAGAAGATTGTCCTCTGATACCCTTAGTGGCAAACAGATACTGCTTAATAGCCCTGACTGACATAAGAGCCTTTCTTCCTCCTCATGTCCAACCAAATCAGATAAGTTCCTTACCACAAAACTCCTCGGCCAAGGATTAGAATGGATTCTCATTTTTGGCTAGAAAGGTCAAAGATACCGAAAATACAGCATTGCCTTGAGAGAAACCGACTCTTTTGTCTATAGCGTGCAATTCGCTGACATGCTTAGCAGAAGCTAGTGCAATAAGAAAGAGTGCCTTCTTAGTCAAGTTTCCTGAGTGAAGCCGACTTCAAAGGCTCAAACGGTGGCCCCATGAGGAACTTAAGCACCACATCTAAGTTCCAAGCCACTGTATCTTGCGGGAGCTTAGTGGTTTCGAAAGACCTAATGAGGTCCGACAGATCTGAATTGGAGGAAATATCCAAACCTCGATGTCGAAAAACCGAAGAGAGCATGGCTCTATATCCTCTGATCGTCGAAGGAGCCAGTTTCTTAGAGTTCCTAAGAAATAGAAGAAATCTGCTATTTCTGTTAAAGAGGTCGCAGAAGTAGAAGACTTTAGCACTTCTACACCACTCTCTGAAGATTCTCCACTTCCCTTGATAGAGTTTGTTAGAAGACTCTCTCCTACAACGAGCGATAGCTTCTGCAGCTCTTCTTGAAAATCCTTTCGCTCTGACAGATTCGGACAGTCTGAACCCTGTCAGAGCTAGAGCGGACAAGTTTTTGGTGGAAACCTCTTGAAGTGAGGTTGTTTGAGAAGCCACTTCTCTGGAGGAAGAAGTCTGGGGAAGTCTACTAACAACTGGAGAAGGTCCGGGAACCACTCTTTCCTGGGCCAAAAGGGAGCGATTAACGTTAGCGTTACATTGCTGTGCGACATGAACTTGTTCAGCACCTCTCTTATTAGACCGAACGGAGGGAATGCATAAGCTTCCAGACCCGACCAATCCAACAGCATTGCGTCCACCGACCAAGCTAGAGGATCTGGGGATGGAGAACAAAAGAGAGGAAGACGGTTGTTCCTCGATGTCGCGAACAGGTCTATTGACGGTCGTCCCCAAAGGCGCCAAAGTTTCTGACAAATCTTGTTGTCCAAAGTCCACTCCAGAGGTAACACTTGCTGTTGACGACTTAACTCGTCCGCCAGGACGTTCATCTTTCCCGGAACAAATCTCGGGACTAGCTGAACCTTCGCTTCGTTTGACCACAGGAGGAGATCCTTGGCTACTTCGTACAGAGAGAAAGACTGAGTCCCCCCCTGTTTCCGCACGTACGAGAGAGCCGTGGAGTTGTCGGAATGCACTGCCACTACTCGGCCTTCTACTAAGCTCCGAAACTGTCTGAGCCTAAGAAAATTGCTAACAGTTCCTTTACATTTATGTGGAACTTCTTCTCCTTCTCCGACCAAGCTCCTGAAGTCCCGTTGATTTTCCAGTAGGGCTCCCCAACCTGTGTCCGTGCGTCGGAAAAGAACTGTAGGTTCGGGAGGATGGGTCGTAAATCTAACCCTTCTTCCAACCTTGCTCGAGAGAGCCACCACCTTAGGTCCTCTTTTATTTGATCTGTGACAGGAAAGGTAATCGAGTCTGGTTGTGTCTTCCTGCACCAAGAGGCTCTCAGGAAAAACTGCAGAGGTCTCATGTGCAGTCTTCCCAACGTCACAAATTTCTCCACTGACGTCAATTTGCCAGGAGCCTCATCCACTGATTGGCAGAACTTACCTTTTTGTCCAAGAACTCCTGAACTGTCTCCAGACAGCCTTGAACCCTCTTCGGGGGGGGACAGAAAAGCCCGAAAAACTTGAGCATTCAGAATCATCCCCAAATAAAGGATTGCTCTGAGATGGAACCAACTGGGACTTCTGTTGTTTGACCAGAATTCCTAACTTTCTGGCAAGATCCAGAGTTGTTCCAAGGTCCTTCATGCACCGACTCTCTGATTCCGACCGGAGAAGCCAATCGTCCAGATAGAGGGAGATTCTTACTCCTAATATGTGTAGCCAGCTTCCTATCGGGGCTAGAACCCTGGTGAAAACTTGAGGAGCGGTCGCTAGTCCGAAGCAAAGCGCCCGAAACTGAAACACCTTGCCTTCGAACATGAACCTCAGGTACGTTCCGAAGATTCCGCGATGTCTCGGAATGTGAAAATAAGCGTCTTGCATGTCCAGAGAGACCATCCAATCCCCCTGTCTGATGGACTCCAGAACCGACCGAGTGGTCTCCATATGAAATTTTGTTTTCTGGACATGCAAGTTCAGGGCGCTCACATCCAAAACCCGGCCTCCAGCCCCCTGATGACTTGGGAACTACAAAAAGGCGATTGTAAAAGCCTGGAGGAAAATCCCCTTCTATCTGTTCTATCGCTTCTTTGAGAACAAGCGCTTCCACTTCTGCGGCTAGCGCCAGAAATTTGTCTGAGCCGGAGAGTATGCCTGGAATGGAATTGGCACAGGTGAGAGCGAGGGAGGTGAAACGAGAGGAATACGATAGCCGAACTTGAGTACTTGCACTACCCAGGCTTCTGCTCCTCTGTTTTCCCATTCCTCCCAAAACAGAGCCAGCCTGGCTCCCACTTTGGAAGGTTTGTTAACCTTGGCCGAGGCCTTAGACTGAGGTCGCAAATTCGATTTTTCGGCCGAAAGAAGCGCTTGTTTTTTGCTTGTTTTCTCCTCGAAAGGCGCTTGGGCCAGAGGAGAAACCGAAGGAACAGTCTCCACAGGAGCTTTAGGTCTCTTAGCTAGACTGTGCCAGTAAATCCGAAGTAGATTTCTTATCTAGCGCAAGACGCAAATTGACAACACTACATCGTCTGGAAAGAGGTTATCTTTCACAAAAGGAGCAAACAAGAGAGCAGACTTCTGTTGGGGACGTAACCCTTTTAGAAGCAAAGGAGCACCAAAGTTGCCTTTTCTTAAGGGTACCAAAGGCGATGAGCGAAGCTAACTCATCACATCCATCCCTAATGGATTTGTCCGCACAGGGACAGAACACCAATCCAATCCTCCGCTAACTCCTGGGAAAAGAGAAGGACAGTCTTCGATCTTGGCCGCTAAAGCGCCAATAGTCCAATCAAGAAGCTAAAGACTTCCAAAAGTTTAAATTGATTCTTTACAACGTGGTCCAACTCAGGCGCTGTAAAGAAAACTTTCGCTGCGGCGAAAGCAGATCTTCTAGAGGAGTCGATTAAACTGGAGAAGTCTCCCTGGGAGGAGGCAGAAACTCCCAGAGAAGGGAGCTTCCCCAGTTACATAAAAACCTATACCTCTTACGAAGCAACTTAGAGGGAGGGTAAGCAAAAAGAGCCTTCCCTAAGTCTCTTTTCATAGACCCATTTCTCCGTCTCTTTCACGAATGTCTAACCGCTTTAGATAGAACAAGTTTTAGGAGGAGAGGGTCTGAAGTTTCCTCCTCATCAAAAAAGTCGAAGTTGGGGAGCGCGGAGCCGCTTTCTCAAAATAATCTGGATAAGATACCAGAAGAAATCTAAGGAGACGTGAATAACACGAGAGGTGATGTGAATCCTCCTCCTCTACTTCTTCTTCATTCTCCGATACCGCCGAGAAGTAGACGGAACTACCAACCGGATCTGAGGTTTCGAACCACCCTTGGACTCATTCATCCAGTTGGTTAACATCTCTAACTGCTTGCGCAAAGGCGCCAGAGACGAATCAAAAACAGTTAACGTAGGCTTGGAAGAGCCTAAATGTTCAGCAGGAGCGGAAAAAAAAACTACTTGCGCCTCGCTCGGAGCCGCCGAAATTCGAGGCGAAACAGGCGCATCAGGCGTAACAGACGAAAAAGCACCTAAAGAAAAACACCATTAGAAACTGCTAGCTACAGCGCTAAAACCACAATCTCTACTAGTAGATGGAGCCGAAAAAGGCACAGATTGAGGCGACGAACGAGCCGCTAACGGCCGAGGCGCAACCCTACTCTCAGGCTCCTTATACCGCTTGACTGGAGGAGGCGAAGAATCGGCGCCTCCTGAACGCCTCTTTAAGGACGCAAAGAAACGGGCGATCTCGCCAAGAGCGCCGTGCGACCGAAGACGAATCGCTTGAATCATTTGAAAGGCGTCTGACCGCAACACCTTTCCAACGCTTAACCGAGCCCTGTTGAGGCGCAACAGGCTCAACAAGAGAGGCGCCTGTCTGTGGGCAAATCCCGATCGACTCCCTTGGACTTCCGGTATGTCTTCTCCCCGGTGCGGGGGAGCTGGACAGTGACCTTTGTCTAGGAGACGTGTCAGGACAGACAGACGCACCTCAACTACACTCTTACCTGAGGCCGCTTTCTCCAAAAACGTCTTAACTGAATTACCAAGTTGCAAAACCGTATTCGCTAGTACCGAAAATTTCTGATCTAACCTCGATTCCAGACTGGCAATGGTGTCGGAAGAAACTACACGGGAAGCCGGAGAAGTGGGATTAGTAGGAGGAATAGGTGTAGTTAAAGGAGACATAACAATTTGAGGAGAAACAGAAGGAACAGATGCATCGCAAGACGAAGCAGAGCTAAGTCTACTTTCCCTAAGCGCTGCTTTTCTAATTCTGTCTTTAGCTAATTTCTCCGAGTATGAACAAAAAAACTTTCCATTGAGAATCAGTCCAATCACTACACTCGTTACATGTTCGATCTGCTGAACAAACCTGTCCCCTACACTTAACACATTTAGTGTGAGAATCATACTCTAGCTTGGATAATCTAGTTTTACATCCTGAGATGCAAAACTTAACTCCCGACGGACTAGAATCCGACATGGCAACGCCTAAATAAAAAGCAAAATAACAACAACGCCAAAAAAGAGTACTTCACCAATTCCGAAGATCAAATCCACAAGAAAAAAGCGAAGCCAAAAGTCATCCAACCGCACCGACCACCGATTGTTCACCGGACGCCGGCGGGCAGGAAAAGAATTGAATTCACCTGGGCAGTTGTACCTGGTTCTCCCGCGAGTGGAGGGAGATGACGTCATCACCACCAGTGTTGGCGACGCCGACGCGCTAAATTTGAATTTAGTATCCTGCCGCTCGTGGAAATCACGGCTCTATAATTGTTCGGTAAGACACTACAATAAAATTAGCAGTTTATCTGCTTACAGAAGCAGAGATTTATGATTTTCTCAATATACTATGGGTCTGTATCCCTAAGACATGTTTTTGTTTATTTACATTCCCCATTTATTCCTTTTGCTTCCGTAAACAGATAAACGACTAATTTTTTTACTACTTTCCAGGTTCCATACCCAAGTGTGTGCTAATCTTGACTTTACTTAATGCAGTGAATTTGGACCTCTAAACTGTAGGATTACCCTAATTAAGTGAAAAATAATACAGATTATGGCTTTGACTAATAATCTTCTGTGCAATCTAACCCTCTTGTGCACAGACGGAAGATAAAAGGGTGTAAGGTACACGACTTTTCCCCCAGGCCAAAAAGAACACACGCAAGGAAAAGTTTTTTTGGTAAAATTCGGTACGTCCAAACTAAAACTGATATACGCTTCTGGTTAGTGTTATCAGGTCTCCAAATGACTGAATTAATTCTTAAAGCAATCAGGACATCTTTACGAGGCTTAGAAATAATAAAAACGATGAGAACATGAAATTTTAAATAAAAATCAGATATTTTTTGGAAATAATCATGAAAAATGATATTGTTATGATACAATAAAGTTTCATACATACTTACCTGGCAGATATATACATAGCTATCGACTCCGTCGTCCCCGACAGAAATTCAAATTTCGCGGCACTCGCTACAGGTAGGTCAGGTGATCTACCGCCCTGCTCTGGGTGGCAGGACTAGGAACTATTCCCGTTTTCTAATCAGATTCTCTCTTCCACCTGTCTCCTGCGGGGAGGCTGGGTGGGTCTTCAATTGTATATATCTGCCAGGTAAGTATGTATGAAACTTTATTGTATCATAACAATATCATTTTCATACATTCAACTTACCTGTCAGATATATACATAGCTGATTGACACCCTTTGGTGGAGGGCAAGAGACAGCTAACTAACTGACTAGACAGGTAAACAACATATATAGTAGGTATAAATAAAACTTAGTTCCTACCTTATTAGATGGAGAGCTTGTGGCTACTGCCAGGAGTCTGCTTCATCTCAAGAGCCTTAGCGAGATAGTGATCTGTGGCCAAGAGTTCTTGTGGATCTGTCGATGGGGTCTCCTCCACTTACTCGACAGAACCTAACTGGCGTTTGTCAATGGAGCACATCCGCTTATATGACAACACGCCTTTATTTAAGGAGCACACAACCGATCCCGATCACCCGATCCTAACCCGTGTTAGTTCTAAGATTGCCAAGAGTTATCCCCAAACTCTTAGCAAACAACCACAAACTCGAAACTCATACATACAAAAATAAAAATTTTGTACCCCTCTAATAGTCAGCTGTCACTCGATTTCCAAATGAAGCGAAGTGAAGGCCGCTAGTGCGACAACTGACACTCCCATGCACAGGAAACACGAGAACACATCCGACAAGAGGGTTACGTACACAATTTAAGGATCGGTGCTCTCTCCTTTACCCAGAACCGTCTGTGCTGACACAAACGGACCTAAAGAAAAACATTTCTCATACGTAACTCGCACGTCTTTTAAATAATGAGATGCAAACACAGAGTTGCATCTCCAATAAGTTGCGTCCAAAATGTTTTTGAGTGACATATTTTCTTTGGAACGCCACAGAGGTTGCGATTGCCCTAACTTCGTGAGCTCTCATTCTTAAAAGATTAAAAGAATCATCTGGACAATTCTTATGAGCTTCCATAATAACACTTCTAACAAAGAAGGCTAAGGCGTTCTTGGACATTGCTCTCTTGGGGTCTTTTACTGAGCACCAAAGACCTTTTGCGAACCCCCCAAACTGCTTCTTCCGTCCAGATAAAATTTTAGAGCTCTAACTGGGCAAAGGGATCTTTCTGCCTCTCTGCCTACCAAAACTAGAAAGTCCTTTTACCTCGAAGCTCCTGGGCAGGGATTCGAGGGTTTTCGTTTTTGGCAAGAAAGAGAGACTGAAATGAACAAATTGCAGAGTCTCCTTTGAAGCCAACTCGTGATTCAAGGGCGTGCAACTCACTGACCCTTTTTTGCCGTTGCAAGAGACATCAGAAACAACACTTTCTATGATATTACGAAAAGAAGCAGTGTGTAGTGGTTCGAATTCTTCGGAGGATAGAAATTTAAGAACCACATCTAAGTTCCAGCTTGGAACCTTAGGTTCAAGTGACTTTGATGTTTCGAAGGAACGAATGAGGTCGTGCAAATCCTTATCATTCGTTAGATCTAATCCCTTGTTTCTAAAGACTGCTGACAGCATACTCCCTGTACCCCTTAACTAGTCGGTACAGAGAGATGCGACTTTTCTCTAAGAAACAGAAGGAAATCCGCAATTTCGGTCACAGAGGTACTGGAAGAGGACAGCTTCTTCGACCTGCCACCAGCTTCTGAAAACTTCCCACTTCGATTGGTACACCCGCCTAGTAGATGATCTGCGGGCTCTAGCAATTGCGCTTGCTGCCTGGCGAGAAAACCCTCTCGCTCTGACAAGTCTTTCGATAGTCGAAAGGCAGTCAGAGCAAGAGCGGGTAGATTTTGATGGTACCTCTCGAAGTGGGGGTTGTTTTGAGCAGATCTATTCTGTTTGGAAGAGATCTGGGGAAGTCCACTGTCCACTCCATCACCTCTGTGAACCAAATTTGAGCTGGCCAATTACGGAGCAATCAGAGTCATTTTGGATCCTTCGGATGCCACGAATTTTCTGACTACTTCCCCCAGTATCTTGAACGGGGGAAAAGCGTAAACATCTATCCCCTGACCAGTCCAGGAAGGCGTCTGTTGCATAAGCCCTGGGATCTTCCACCAGGGCACAAAAATGTGTCTATCCTTTTGGAGAGGAATGTGGCGAAAAGATCTATTTGAGGCTTCCCCCAAAGGAGCCAAAGGCTTGACAGACTTCTGAGTGGAGTGTCCATTCTGTGGGAAGGACCTGGAACCTCCTGCTCAGTCTGTCCGCTCTCACATTCCTCTCCCCTTGACAAACCTCGTTAGAAGAAACTACCTTCCTTTGGTTCGCCCAAATCAACAGATCTCTTGCCAGCTCGTACAGAGCGAAAGAGTGAGCCCTCCTTGTTTCTTGACAAAGCCAGAGCTGTCGTATTGTCTGAGTTTATCTGTACGACCTTGCCTCTGACTATGTGTTCGAAGACTCTTTAGCGCAAGGTGAATGCTAAAAGCTCCTTGCAATTTATGTGCCATGACACCTGTTCTGCCGACCAGGTGCCTGACACTTCTTTGGATCCCAATGTTGCACCCCAGCCCGACTCCGACGCGTCTGAGAACAATGTCAGGCTTGGGTTCCGTACTTGCAGGGACACTCCTTTGTTTTCTTTTAAGGGAATCAACCACCACTTTAAATGATTTTTTATTTCCTCCGAGATTGGCATGTGTCCGAGAGCTGTCCTGTCTTCCAACTCCAACTTCTTCTCAGGAAGAACTGAAGCGGACGAAGATGTAGTCTTCCTAGGAGAAGAACTGTTCGAGCGAGGAAAGGGTCCCCAGAAGGCTCAGCCATTGCCTCGCTGAAGTGCGCTCTTTCCCTAAGAAGTTCGATACTGTGGCACAGCCTTTCTTTATTCTCTCTTGAGAGGGAAAAACCTCGAAAACCCCGAGAATCCATCTGAATCCCCAGATAAACCACGTTCTGGCTGGGGATCATCTGAGACTTCTCGAGGTTTCGTTCGATCAATCCCAATGATTTTGTCAATTCCAGTGTTGTTGACAGGTCCTCCAAACACTGCTTTGAGACCTGGCTCTGATGAGCCAGTCGTCCAGGTACAGGGTGGAGACGTTTATCCCTTTCAAATGTAAATGTCTTGATACATTTTCATCACGTACGTGAAGACTTGAGGAGCCGTGGAAAATGGCCGAAACACAGGGCCCTGAACTGATAGCTTCTTCCCTCGAACATAAATCGAAGGTACTCCTCGACGAATGGTGGATCGGGATGTGGAAATATGGCGTCCTGAAGGTCTAGGGACGCCATCCAATCTCCTTGCCGCAGTGCTGCAAGGACTGAAGCAGACGTTTCCATGCTGAACTTCTGTTGTTTTACGAATTTGTTCAGCGCACTTACATCCAGTACCGGTCTCCATCCCCCCGAGGCTTTTGCTACAAGAAACAAGCGATTGTAAAACCCCGGGGAGCTGCAATCCAGCACTAGCTCTATTGCTCTTTTGTCCCACATCTGTTCCACCATCTGACGAAGAGTATCCATCAGAACAGGGTCCCTGTATCTGGCGGACAATTCCCTCGGTGATGTTGTCAAGGGAGGAATGTCCTTTAATGGGATGAGATAACCCTTCTTGATGATCGACATCGTCCAAGGATTCGATCCTATGTCTTCCCAGGCTTTCGCAAAGAAATGTAACCTGGCTCCTACAGGTGTCTGGAGGACAGAATTCTCACTTTCCTTCTTAAAGGGACGGAAGGAAGACCTGCCCCTTTTCTCGGTTGACTTCCTTCTGGCGATAGATCTAGCTGGAAGGCCTCCTCGAAAGGGCTGCTGCTGAGCTGGGACGAGCCCACTTTTCTTTTCCCTCACCTGGCCACAGGCCTATTTTTCTTGAGGATTGTCTAAGGAGATCCCTGGGGGTGGCCTTTTCAGTCAGAGAATGAGCAATATCCTTCACCAACTGCGAGGGAAAAAGATGTTCTGAGAGAGGCGCAAACAATAAGGCGGCTCTTTGCGAAGGAGAGACGGCCTTCGTGAGGAAAGCACTGTGAACCGCCCTCTTCTTTAAAACTCCTGCACCAAAGAGGGAGCATAACTTCAGCCGATCCATCCTGAACAGACTTATCAATGCATGTGAGGATGCTATTTAGGGTTTTTTCTGGGTCCAGTTGTTCCTTTTCATGAGACTTCTTGGCAAGAACCCCAAGGGCCACCAATCTAAGAAGTTAAAAACTTCTAAAGTGTGAAAAAGCCCTTTGAGGAGGTGGTCCGTTTCCGAAAGCCCCCATGTTACTTTTGCTGCATTCAAGGCGTGTCTCGATGAGTCTACTAAACTCGAGAAGTCTGACTCAGCTGAAACGGACAGAGACAATCCCATATTTTTCTCCCGTTTCCGTTTTCGTACCAAATGCCTCTCCTCCCTGTAAGTTTAGCGGGAGGCATACAAAAGACCGTCCTTCCTAACTCCTTCTTCTTCTTGAACCAGGAGTCAAGAGATTGAAGCGCCCTCCTCATAGATATAGCAGGCTTCATTTTTAGGAAAGAGGAAGACTTGTGTGTTTTCGTGCTCGAGAACAGAGAGCGTGGAGAAGGAGGAGCGGCTGGCGTTAACGAGTCTCCATATTCTTCCAAGAGAAGGGACGAAAGAACTTTGTAATTAGAAAATCCTTCCTTCATTTCATCCTCCGAGGCATCTTCTGGGTTCATAGGCTCGGAAGGAGAAGGCTCCCTTCTTTCTTCTGTTTCTTCCCTTACTCTCTTTCTTTCTGAAGAAGCACTCCTAATTGAAGAGGGGCTAAGAGTTACTCTCTCTTTGCTAAAAGATTGACGCTTGGATGACTCCTGTCGGATGTCAGGCTCTTCATACAAGGAATGCGCCTGGTGTACAGCAGGAGTATCTCGCCTGGAAGGAGTAACGTGTTTGGAATACTCCTGGCGCTTGGCAGGCGCAGCGCGCCTCGAATACTCCTGGCTTCTGGTAGGCGCATCTTGTTCCGAATACTCCTGGCGCCTGGGAGGAGTATTAAGTTCAGAATACTCTGGCGCCTGGGAGGAGTATAAGGTTCGGAATACTCCGGCGCCTGGGAGGAGTATTAAGTTCAGAATATCCCTGGCGCCTGGGAGGGTAGTATCGAGGTCCGAAGACTCCTGGCGCCTGGCAGGAGTACGTCGCTCCAAATACTCCTGATCCTTGGAATGCGTATGGTGTTTAGTAGGAGTATTGATCCCGGTAGGCGCTTTCCGTTTAACAAGCGCTCTACTCCTAACAGGATCTTCTTCTTCAGTTAACTCTTGGCGCTTGGTTGAAGATCTTGAATGTTGTACTGCATACTCTGGCTCTTTGCGCCTACTCGGAGCCTGGCTCCTGGGTGGGAGCCGTACTCTTGACAGGAGTAACTTCCTTTCTTACTTCTCTCCTGTCTAACGCATTGCTCCCCCCAGAGATGGCCGCTTGTGCGACAACTCCCCTGTAGGGTGCGTCGCGCCCGACAGGAGATCGGTATTTAGATCTTTTAATAGGAAGCCTATCATCCTTCTTACGAGTAGGCTCCTTATATAGAGCTCCTACTAACGAGGCTAATTGTTCTTGCATATTCATTAAAATTTTCCTGGTTGAGGAATCTTTCGAATCAGGAGAGGGAGATCTGGAAGGCGCTCTAGGGATCTCCATCCAGACCCAGAGTCTGAATGTATTCTAGCCTTCTTTATTACCGAAGGCGCTCCTTCTTCAGAGAAGCGCTCGGGACTAGAATTGAGTTCATGTTCTTTCCATACTCCCTCTTCAGCGGACGGGAAAGTTTCGACTCCTTCCATCCTCTTCTCGGAGAGGGCGAACTAGAAGACGAAAAGCACTCTCGAAGGACGCTTTTCCTATAGCGGTCCTTGGCAGTTGTGATATGATAGATTCTGCCGAAGGGACGCTGATCGTTGGGGATTCTCCACAACCCCCGTACGGCTTTCGACTTTACCTTCTACCTCCGGGCCAGGGAGCTTGGAAGAGGTCTAGGCCTGGGAGCGTCGCAGAGACGACCAGACGCCCCCTCCACTACACTGGACACTAATATCACTAGCGAAACCACATTCACTTTCCTTACCTTCCAATGCTGCCATTTTTTCCTGCATTTTCTGAAGGGAAGCTCTGAGTTCCGCTATTTCCGAAGCAGAACTAGAGGGATTAGCAATTTGTGAACGGGCTGAAACAGAATGGGCATGATTATCAGAGGAAGAAGCTACAGAACTAGACAGTAAATCATGAGATGTAGACATTCTGCGGGTTTTGTAAGCCGCCTTCCTCTCTCTATCTTTCTCTAACTTCTTCAAGTAAGAAGTTAGATTCTTCCACTCTTGTGCACTCAATTTCTCACACTCGTTACACGTATTCTCCAATCGAAGCCATTCAACCAGTTCTACAACCACTACAAGTAGTATGAGGATCTACCGAAGCTTTCGGAATCCTCACCTTACAGCCCTCATTCACACACACTCTGAAACTAAACACTAGAGTCAGACATATTCACGAATTCCAAAAACCAAGTCCAAAAAACAGTCCACGATAGCGAATGCCAAACAACGATCCAAGTACGTCACCAAATATCAGCGAGAGATGATCAAAAGCGTTGCGAAAAACGAATTCTAGTCAGGAGGAAGTAACAACAATGTTGATACCACCGGCGACAGAGAGAATCTGATTAGAAAACGGGAATAGTTCCTAGTCCTGCCACCCAGAGCAGGGCGGTAGATCACCTGACCTACCTGTAGCGAGTGCCGCGAAATTTGAATTTCTGTCGGGGACGACAGAGTCGATAGCTATGTATATATCTGCCAGGTAAGTTGAATGTATGAACATATAATACAAATAGGTTTGGGGTTTGTTTTTTACCTATATTGTGTAGAAGTGTTTGATCTTTCACGTGGAAGCAATAATTTTGCTATAAATGTGTTTGCTAATGAGCTGTAATTGATTAAAAAATACAAATTTTTTACAGAGTGCAATTTTCAGATTTTCCAACCTACTTATGTTGACGTTTTGTATCGTAGTAAGTAAGCTAGTGGCGTTTGGTTTGCGTACTTTTCAAGACTCATCATCTGTCGACCCAATGGCGTCAACTACATTTTCTATGACTGACATTTTTTTTCATGAATTTTTCCCAAAAATAACTTCCCTATGACACGCCTGGCATGTCATCTGTGCACTTACGGAAAAAAATTTATTGACGCGCTATGCGTCACCAGATCACGAGAGGGTTAATAAACACACAGTCTGTAGGAAATAAAACCAATACTATTAGCAATCTTATACATGATCACAATCTAGATAATGGGCGTGCTCACCAAGACTAAAAAATACTACCTGCAGTGAAGATCATACTAGAAGAAAACAATCTTAAAAAAGAACTAGTACTAAAGACTCCTATTCCGCAAGAGCTACGATACGGATGAGAAAACAATAAAAGACAATTATAAAAAATAAAAATCAACTTATTTTAAAAACATAATAGGGCTTGCCAGAGAGGGAATTATCCCTGTGGAGGGCTGTACATAAAGTCAAACAAAGTGAAGTTTAGTACTAGCCACTTTGGGATGAATGTAAAAACATAAACATAAGTCAGCAGCCTAATTGGTAGAACTATGGTACAACTCTGCATGAGGTATTAATACCATGAAAATTGAGTTTTCCTATGGTATTTTGGTTGCTTATCAAGAATTTACCATTATTTCTTTTTAGTCAACTGAAAATAACCAGTAATTACCCAACCTCAGAACTACATAATATGTTATTGTATGCGGGCCATCATAGAATGCTATCACACATGCACAATATTATAGGAGTAAATAGTTGGTAAATATAGAGGGGTGTCCTTCCCCTGTATAAGCAACAAAGCCTACTAAGTTAGGTTAGTATGTGTCATTCCTTTCAGGGTAAACAACCGCAGTCGATCCATCGTCATCGGGTGGCTCAGCCTTATTCACTTGATATTTAATCGGTGGAACAAGAATACAATTACATCTTTAAGCACACCATTCAAAAGATTGAAGTTTCATCAACATAATGTGATATATGAAAGCCCCATACAAACTAAAATAAGCATGTGAGCTCTTCATAAAATATGTTTTCAAGGCAGTTTTGAAATCCAATATGGCGGCAACCGCGTGACTTGCCGTTCGTAACCACAGACAATCCACCATCTTTCCCAGCCTTCCCAGCACTCATTTGAACAATGTTAGCGTATGTATGTAATGTTTATTGATCTTGCTCAAGATTGCAGTTGTAATCAGCACAATAAAACAACATTTTGTTGCCTATATTAGTGAAAGTATGAAACTTTTTATTCCCGGGGTCATGGTTTGAACTGAAATTCATTTTTACCTTGTAATCGGTGGTTTAATCCTCACTGCCATCACAACTGAAACTCCACAGTGCTTATTTGATTGTAATTATACACATTTTGGTCTTAATTAATTCCAAATCCAAATTGCACTTTAACCACGTTCCTGATTCTTAAGCACTCACTCCGTAAACACAGTTACAAGCAGCAGACGACTACACTGTTTATGAGGTGCAAAGCTTTACTTCCTTAATTGTTTACTATACTCATTATTTAGTTAAACTTTCCTTCTAAATGTTAATTTAATTCATGTCTATTATTCCTTTTTTGTAACCAATTAACATCGAAAAATTACAAATATTTCGGATATATACTTATGAGCAGACAACGCAACGAAAAATGACTCCTCATTGCCAATATAGGGTAAACAACCGCATGGTACAGGGGTGGACCATGTACGATCAATGTGTACAACCCCAAGAAAAGTACATTATAACGCGTCCTGACACCGGAGTAGAGGTCTTTAGCTCCGTTTCTCACCAACAACAAGTCGCGTCTGATGCCCATCTCCGATATCAGGACGCGTTATAATGTACTTTTTTGGGGTTGTACACGTTGATCGTACATGGTCCACCCCTGTACCATGCGGTTTTTTACCCTAGTGGAACTTCACACATATACACCGATTCATTTACAAACTGTTTCCATGAATTCTAGTTGTCATAGTAATGCAGTAATGATAAAATTGCTATAATATGTACCTATATATACTACAAACAGATACGCTAATTTCACTTATTTCCCCGGTTTTGTGTAAGTCTTATACCTAGTTTGGAGGATAAATACATAGCCTAACAATTGACAACACTGATAAACAATTGAAGAGCGCAAAACTCCGCAAAACATGCCGTAGTCCCCTTGAATAAGTACTGGTTAGAGGTCGGGTTTATGATTGTTGTGATGAAAGTGCCCCAGCATCTATGGGTACAAGTGGTGTGCAGATTTAGCACAGGAAATGGGAAGTTTGTTGACACAAGTGACTCCGCAAACATCGAGATGGCGTCAATCTTCTAAACCTTTCAAGTAAAAATTTTGAAGGCGTTTTGGGGTAGTGTGCACTGCGTTGGCACACTTTTCATTGCCCTCTGTATAAATATTAAAATATGGCCTTCATTTCTAACTTTGGAGAAAATACTTACTTAGAAAGGAGAGTAGAGGTCTTGAGCTCCTGTTATCACCACCAACCACTCATGACTGACGACCACCTCTGGTAACAGGACGTGTTAAAGTACTTTTTCGGAAGGTGGCCAAAACCGCGGTAGTTGGAGAGTTGGCCAGTCCACTCGGTAGTTTACCCTAGGCTAGGTAATTCAAAAACTTAAACAAATGACACAAACAGAAACATACAGAAAAGGCAGTAAATAGCTATCCCCATCGGCGAGGGGCGAAAACTAGGCCACGGAAGCAGTTTTACCATTGTGGATACCCTCAACTACTAGCTATCCTAGCCTAGCACTGCTGGGGAAACTTTAATTTCCGTGCCCCACCCAGAAAGTTAGAAACCATCATTAGACAGTGTTCTCATATTGCATTTAATGGGAACAGCCACGACATGTTCCTAGTATTAAGCATCTTCCTGAATTCGATTACCTTGATGCATCCAACTTAGTTTAGCCAAGACCTTAGTACCTTCATCTTCGTCCAAGGTTAGACTACTTACTAGCCGACAACGGGCCTATCCTTTCCTACTATCTATGGCCGGCAAGCTATCAAAATGAGCACTTCAATCTAGTTTGTAAGGTACGATCAGCTTAATGTAAGTTTTAAATTAAGTCGAACAAATTAAATGTTGACTACCTATAAAATAGAAGTAGAGCCTACCTGTGATTGGTCTTTGGGGCCTACCTGAGCTGATTGTGTCATTAAGATAGCTAAGCCTCCACCTACATTACTCATCACCACTTCTCACTCACGATAGTATAAAACTTGTGCCACTTTTATCACTCAAATAGCAACGTACACAAAAACTTCACTGGTCACAACAAAGCATAGAATTGTACAAGGTCGTACCATATACGAAGTTAATATTTTGACAGCTGATAAGACGTTCTTGCGTTGCCAGCTGTTTTCACCCGTGTTCCGTTCCTCGTTTCTCTGTCCCCCATCGTTGCCAGATAGGTTTCACTTTGAAAAATTGTCACTGCAAAGTTATTCCACATAAACACCCCATAAATGATATATTTGATAACATAATAACAATTTATTATCAATTGAAATTCGTTAAAATCAAATCAAAGCTAAAAAATACATTAATATCAATGTTACGATCCTATATTGTGTTGGTGATAAGCTGTCAGAATGAAGCAGTCTGGTAAAATTGTTTCCACATTCAGCATTCACAAGAAAAGGTCCACAGAATAATAAATTCAAATAATGTTAAGTTATTGTTTACACTAAAATATGACTCACTTGTATTTCCAGAATGCTGGTTCATACTGGCACATACTTAAAGGTTTTTAAATATTAAAATACTACAGAATTTTCAAATTTCATTCACAGAGTAACTCGTTCTTAGAATGGAAAATTTATATAATACTTGTAACCAAATATTTCCACAAATCAGAAACATGAATATACTATTTATGGATATTGTTGTTATATACTTACTTCGTGAATTGACATGTAACAATCAATTTTGCCATAAATATAGTTAGGCCAATATAAAATTCATTGTAAACATATCATTTCATTGCACATTATACTAAAAAAAAAAAAAAAATTACCAGCTTAAGCCACAATGTTATTACTGCTAGGCTGAGCAATCCATGATGACTCACTCAAGTCTTCGTGTACTTGCCGACAAAGGCAGCAACATCTGTCCACTAGTTTGGACTCATCTTTTCTTTAGAAAAATAAACCCAGAGAATTGCCGAATAATTTTAATGATAATGCTATTTGCGTGTATTTTCAATAACTCATGAAAGTGCAGCTATAGGCATACAAGAATGTAATAGCCGAAACACTTCTTTACATCACTGAAGGAGTCTGACATTTTTTATATGAGTACTATATATCTATATTAAGGCAGCCTCGCAGTTACATTTTAACATGCGATGTGTAACGCCAGGTAATAAATAAAACGAAAATACTTAACTAAACAAGTTTCTTTTCTACTCTCCGTTTATCAATGCTTGCAAGGAAGAGTTCGTGATTGCACGTAGTTAGGAAGTTTGACTGCTCATAGAATGTAGTAAGTTAACTCACCGCCTTGGGCGAGGTCGCGGTCGACATGCTCGCTTTCTGACGTATTATTATTCTTTAAAGTTAATAATAATATATACGGTAGTTTTTGCCCCTTTCCTTCTTTCCTATGTGTTTTCTTCCTTTTCTCTTCATTACACACACACACACATGCATATATATATATATAATATATATATATATATATATATATATATATATATATATATATATATATATATATATATCACATCGAACCGTGATTCATTTATATATCATTCGAGCTACAAATGTCCTTTAATATCTAAATTCACTCTACCCAGGAATGCCTAGGAATGATATATTTTCAAATATGTACCGAAGGGGAATTTTAGTTGATAATAATTTCGTCCCCACATGGGATCGAACCACTGTCCAAGTGGACGGGAACGAAATCAGGACAGACAATGACGCTATCAATTCCGAGGTAGAGTGAATTTAGATATTAAAGGACATTTTTAGCTCGAATGATATATATCTATCTATCTATCTATCTATATATATATATATATATATATATATATATATATATATATATTATATATATGTGTGTGTGTGTGTGTGTGTGTGTGTGCGTATATATATATATATATATATATATATATATTATATATATATATATATATATATATATATATATAAGAAAAACTTACATCAAAGGAAAATTATAATTGATCAGTGCTTCTTTCCAGGCCACGATCTGAAACTTTTTTTTTTTTTTTTTTTTTATTTTTTTTTTTTTTTTAGATACGATAGACAGACAGGCCACTTTTCCATTTTGCTATATCAAGATAGGTATAAGATGACTTCGACTCTGTTGTACATATTCCTTTCGAATTTAAGTTCTGTACTTGGAATTGAAATCAACCCATCTCCACCATGATAGTTGATTTCTGCAGCTCTTGGCTAAGTAGTATTAGATTTGTCACTTTCCAGTACATAATCTTGTTTATTCATGATTTTAAGTATTCTAAAAAAGAAAGCTATTAAAATGGCTTTGTCTGTCCTCCGCGTTTTTCTGTCGGCTCTCAGATCTTAAAGATTGCTGAGGCTAGAGGGCTGCAAATTGGTATGTTCATCACCCACCCTCCAATTACTATGAAACATACCAAACTGTAGGCCTACTGTCTCAGTAGTTTTTATTTTATTCAAGGTTAAAGTTACCATGATCGTACGTCTGGCACCGCTTTAGGTGCAAACAACAGAAGCCACCACTTATGGACCGTGGCGGAGATTTTCATACAGCATTACATGGCGTACAGAAAACTAGGTTGCACGGAAGAAACTTTGGCACATTTTTTACTTGTTTTTTAAGCTTGAAAAGAGCATCCACTGTAGCATTCTGTAGAAATTATGTTGACATAACCAAGTCAAGTTAGAGGGTGACCTAGGTTTATGGGATTGTTATACCCTCAACTGGAACCACGACCTGCTTCGTCCTTCGTGACAAACAAAAAAATAGCCAGAGTAAAATCTTTTTAAGCAGAAGAAGAAGAGGGAAAAAAGACTGTCCATGGGCGAAGAACCAAATAAAGAGAAAGTCAAACTCAGTTTGCCTCCATTCATCACAAAAGAACCATCTGTCTATTGCCAAAGGACGACGGACATACAATTCCGTGTAGTACACATTACAAGTTCAGCAAAGAAGGCAGACTACAGAGAAGAGTCAGCCCTGGATCTCATGCTGGTTTGATGCTAGGGATGAGAGAAATCTTATGAGGACCTACACAGATTCATGGTATCCGAATTCTTCCTGCCCCGACCCTCCAGTGCCCAAGGAACCCTCAGCTTGATGAACACCACAGCCTGGACGAACTCAAGGTTTTGTCAATGCTCCCTGCATGTAACACGGATGGGGAACATAAGATGGTCGACCCATCGCCTCCCACCCATCATCCGATCTGACCTCTCCAACACAGAGGGAGTATTTATGGGAGGCCTCCTGAGGCACACAAATGAGTTGCTGGGGACCTCCAAGGTCATGCAACGCATTGTCCCCCGGCATTTGCCAAGCCATGTTTAACCAAAACCAAGACAACAGAAACCAGTCCAACACTATGCAGAAGGACCCGTCACCAAAGATTCAGAAAAGCTGCCAAAAACTTTGCCCCCTGTTATAGCAAGCGAAAAACGAGAAAAGAAGTCACCAAAGGTGCTATCTCTACCAGGTTCTACATTACTGACAGCTCCTCCATTAAGAAGTTCCTGATAGATACGATCACCTTTAAGATCTTTCCTCGATTAGTAGAACAGAGATGCAAGTCCCCAGAGAGCAGCTTCCATCACGGGCTGTCAAGGGCAGCCACATGCTGTTGTATGGCCACTCATACCTCACCCTCCACCTACTGGAGAAGAAATGGCAGTGAGAGTACATTGCTGCTAATGTCCAGGGCCCCCTGCTTGGCCCTGACGAGTGTGTCTTCGAGGCCTCCACTGTAAAATTTGTTGATCATGTCTTGACAAATGGCGTCCATCTCCTGTCCTCCAAGGTGTCAGTTACCAGGAAATTCTCCACTCCAACTACCATAAAAGGGCCTCAGGGATTCAGATGAATGGTAAATTACTACCACCAATAACTGTTGAAGATTGCGCATATCATGACCTCCTCTATGATGCCCTCACCAGAAAGAGCAATGCCCTAACCTTGGGTTTCACTTGACAAAAGACTTTCAAAGCCCCAAAGACACCCTGTCATCCTCCACAGTTCCAACATTCCCCAATCCACGGGTCAAAATCACTCTAACCATGGACACCAGCGATGTTGCTACGGGTGCTATAATAAAAACAAACTGTTCGTGGGAAACTCCAACCCCTTGGCTTCTTCAGTAGGACACTGAACCCAGTTAAGAAGGAGCACAGCACCTTCAACAGGGAACTATTTGTCATACAACTAAGCATCTGACATCTCAGACAACTACTCAAGGATATTATCATTATCCAGTAAGTGAAACCTACACCTTTTACCATCGTAATGGACTACCAATCACTTACACACACCCTTACCTTATTCATGGACTTTACCGCCCCTCTTGGATGACAACAACCAAATCAGTAACACAAAAATTCGTTTGGCCCAGATCCAAAAGTGATGTGAAAATATGGGTTAAATAATGCATAAAGAACCTAAAAAGTAAAATAACCTATCACACAGAATCTGGCATTAGTGAATTTACCCAACCCCAACATCATTTCAGCCATCTCCTCATCGACCTACCCCCATCCAATGACTCCAGATACATCTGCACGCTACACAGTTACAAATTAGCCAGAAGCAATTGCAGTACTGGAAGTAACATCAAACACCTGCGCCTATCAAGGACCAGCTTTCATCTCCAAGATATGGGCCATCCTAGCTAAATTAATGGTCAAATTTACCACACCACTGCCCAGAACCTTGTTGTCAATGGCCTGGAAGAACTCAAAAGAGCTGCCCCATATCCTCAAAGGCAGAAGCCTAGAATGGAAGTCACAACTTTAGCATGTCCTTCTCGACCTCTGTATTTTGCCTTAAAGGAAGAATTCAATACATCGCCTGCCAAAATTGTACTCAGCAAATTACTCTTTTCCATGAAACCGACGTCCAACCGGAGGAATAATCTGCAATAACTTGCATATTGTTACATTATTTGTTATTTTTCTTTAGTTGGGAAATCACAAAAAGCTTTGTGGGTTTCATTGCTAAAATCTGGTTCAGACACCAGCTTCGACAGCTAGACATGAACCACCATATGGTCACATATCTACAATCACTAAAATTACATGTCACCAGTTTTCCATTCTCATACATAATTAAAACAGGTCAGTTTCTGAGAATAAGATCAGCCCACACTCTGAACTTCCCTTTCCCTTACAAGCTAACCTATTCTATATTCATGGAAACGGTCTCCTTAAAAGCCTTACAGATTTGTTCTCCAGATTTCCTGGAAAAGGAAATTGAACTAATCTGTCAGCAGCTGTCCTACACCGGTTTTACAGGTAAATCACTCCCCCAGAGATTAATACAACATAAATGTTCTGTTAGGTATGGACAACAGAGCTCAGCTATTTTTAACTGCTTAAATAACCATAATCACAGAATAAACTGGAATTTGTCACATATAATTTATAACAGCAATTGCCAGTTCAAAAGCCAGATGGTAGAATCAACTTTGATTAAATACGATGAATCTTTCAAAACGAGCGTGGGATTCAGATATTATAGATAAAATCTTCCTCCAAGCAGCGATTAAGAAGATTACAGAGAAATTGTCAAAATGGATGACTTAATGGCTAATTTGTGGACCTCTTGGTATAAATAACGCGTTTTCTGTACTAACTCTTCTCATTCATCACATGCCTGAAGAGAAAAACAGTTTGGGCTCTGAAATATAGTAGCTACTTTTTACATTTTGGCATTTTCATTGGCTCCTTTTATTAGATATACGTATATATGTAGATAAGCGAATACCACAGGAAAATGATAGTCAGAAATCAAGGCGCTTTCGTCTTTACTAAGACATTGTCAAGGAGCAAATGAAATACAATTGGAGAAAAAGCCCTTAAGAACATCCCAGAAAAAACAGAGAATTTAACATTTTGATGGTGATTGGAGTAGTAATGAACAAAGGAGGCAATGTTAGTTGATTTCCGAAAGACTAACATTGCCTCTTTTGTTCATTACTACTCCAATCACCATCAAAATGTTAAATTCTCTGTTTTTTCTGGGATGTTCCTAAGGGCTTTACGTGTCTGTAGCCCGCAGTTTATTGATGCTGAAATTAAAACTATTTATGATATAGCATTGAAACTTAAATACCCAAGGACTTTTGTAGATGTGGCATGGAAAAGAGCTAGAAAAACATTTTATTCAACTAATGACAATCTTGAATTTAGTAAGCATAACATTCTAAAATTACCCTATGATGAAAGGTTTTTAGATTCCTAGAATTTTAAAGCTTTTCAACATAAATGTTTTTTTTCAGTAATATTAATGTCAAGAGTTTAGTAATAAAAAAATTCTCCTAAAGATCTTCCAGGCTGCATATATGAAATTCCTTGCAAAAAGTGTGAAAAAGTCTATTACGGACAGACCGGTAAATCTCTTTCACAATGTCTCAAACAGCACCAATATTCTGTGAGAACTGGGCAAATATCGAATGCGTTATTCGTACATATGAGAGATTTAGATCATCCTATTAACTGGAGTCAAGCAAGAGCCTTAATCCCATGTAATGACACAGTTAAAAGAAATATCACTGAATCTTGTTTCATCAAGTCAAATAATAGAAGTGTTCTAAATTTAAGTCTTGGTTGATTTAAACTTGATGCTTTCATAATGAAAAAAGTTGTAGATAAATATAAGCAACAAAATCAATATATTTAGTTTTTACATGTTTTGGACTGTAAAGATACTTTGTAATTTCGGTTAGGGTCAAATCTGTTTAGGTTTGTGACCGTGTGATATCCGATAATCCTGTATTATTTCTTTTAATTTTTACCCTTTTGACAATTATCCATCTGGTATTCCTGATCTTGTTGCGTACCTGAGACCTTTCTCTCCAATTGTATTTCATTCGCTCCTTGGCAATGTCATAGTAAGACGAAAGCGCTTGGATTCTGACTATCATTTTCCCGTGGTATTCGCTTATTTAATGAAGTCACGTGCATCTACTGCGATTTTTAAGCATATATGTAGATATATAATATATTTACCTATCTCGCATCACCACTGGCGAAAAAGAAGAGAGTGGGTGTAGGTCCTGAATAGTTTAGACTTTATTTCTAAGCCACTAAATGAAGGACTGAAAGGAGAAGGGGCTGATTAGTAATGGGGTCCGGTACTAAGTTTACAAATATGGCAGCCTTTCTTCCATTCGTATCAAATCCCCTCCTTTAAATTTAAACATTTAAATTTTTTTTAAATTGTAGGATCAAATTTATACATAGCTCTGACTTATATTTTCATATTAAAATTATAACTGTCTTTTTTAAAAATGAACTCCATGATATTCCTTTCTAGAACATTTGAGAAATAGCCATCTATTTTACCACTGTCCAATTGATTCTGTGATTGTTCCTGCTGACTTGTACAAAAATTCTACAGTTCATCTGAGCATATCTTATATATTTTTTAATTCCGTTCTCTTCTTTTTTCCTGTTTCTCTAGTCTGACCTATATAATAGTTATCACACGACTTGCATAAAATTTTTTATATACTCGTCCTTTATGATTATCGGGAGAGTTCTTTAATAAATGCTACTTTAACTCCAAAATTCTAAAGAAGATACGGGATGGCTTCATATGATTATTATAATATGGTAGTAAAGCAATATTTTAAGGTTTCTTTATTGTTTTGATACAGTAATTTTTACCGCCACTAAACCATTGTCTAATACATAGTAAGGATATTTCAATTTCTTGCCTAATCTTGTCAATTTCATCATCAATATTTTCAGGGCTACATACACGTGATGCTCTTAAAAACATAGATTGTTCTATTTATAGGGGAATCCAAAAAGGGTAGGCACCCATCCTTTCACGTTTGAAGGAAGGAAGCAGATATGTATGCATTAAGGATTATCATATTTGTAAACACAGTACTGGACCGTAGCGCTAATAAGTTTTGTCGCCCGCCTACCCCGCCCCCCTTGACACCTGTCCTTTGTGGAGTTTCAGTCTCCAAAGGTTTGTATCTTTGTCCCCCTAGCTTATATATTGTGATTTCCACCACTCTGTATTACTCCTTTGTCAATGGCTTGAAAAAGAAGTCGAAACTAGTCAGGACCTACACCCTTTTGCTTATTTTTCCACCTCTAGTGATTTGTGGTATGCACACACACACACACACACATATATATATATATATATATATATATATCTATATATATATATATATATATATATATATATATATGTGTGTGTGTGTGTGTGTGTGTGTGTGTGTATATGTGTGTATATATACCTCTATAGATAGATGGATAGATATGTCTTGTTACTGTAATTTAAAAGCATTTCAAGTGTAAAAGGCCCATTAAACACAACACCAAACAAATAAAACATGCACTGAAGTTTCTTAGGCGTAATTGAGTTTTCTGTGCAGCGTATAATGCTGTATGAAACTCTCAGCCACGCCCATGAAACATACAGCCACAGCCCAGTGATAGCCTGTGTTGTTGGCAACTATAGCAGTGTCAGACGCATGATCATGGCTAACTTTAACTTTAAATAAAATAAAAGTTACTATGGCTAGAGGGCTGCAATTTGGTATGTTTGATGATTAGAGGGTTGATGGCCAACATAAGGTGGTGGTGGACTGGAGAGGTGCAAGAATCAATTAAAAGAAAATCACAAGCATTTAAGGACTGGAAAGTAAGGTATACACAGGGTGCAGAGGAAGGGTACAGAGAAGAGAAAAAAGATGTGAGAGGGAGGGTAGGTACGGCTCTTGGAAGTGTGGCAGAGCAGTTGAATGAAAGACTAGGAACAAAAGAAGGAGAAAAGGATATCTATGAGATTTCAAACTTGACAAAAAGGCAGAGACAGGATTTGGGTAAATTGGGTGTCATCAAGGAAAGAGGTGGAAATATATTGTATAGGGATGAAGACATTAAGAAGAGATGGAGAGAGTATTTTGAACAACTTCTAAATACTGAAAATGAGAGAGAGGAGATACAGAATACAGAAGTGAAGAGAGCATTAAGGAAAAAGAAGAATAGTAAAGCACCAGGTCCATCAGAATTCCAAATTGAAATTATCAAATTACTAGGTACAGAGGGGGAGAAATGATGCTGGATTTATTAATACTTAGGATCTACTTTAAGTCGAGAGGGAAGATGTGAGGCTGAGGTTGACAGTAGGATAAAAGCTGTGTGGGGGAAGTGGAGAGAGGTAGCTGGAGTAGTAGTATGTGATAAGAAAGTGCCAATCAAGCTAAAAGTCAAGATCTATAGCACAGTTAATGTATGGATCGGAAACATGGGCTCTAAGAGGAAAAGAGGAGGTAAAGCTTGAGAGAACAGTGATGAGAATGCTGAGGTGGATTATGAGAATATCGCTGCTTGAAAGACTGGAAAATAAGGAAATAAGAAGGGTAGGCTTAGCAAAGATTACTAAGGTGATAAGAGAGTCATATTTGAGATTGTATGGGCATGTGTTGAGGATAAGGAGTGAGTGAAGAGGGTTTAGGAGGAACCTGTTAGATGAAGATCGAGAGGGAGACAGAGAATTAAATGAGGAGATAAAGTGAAGGAAGACATGGAGAGAAGAGGTTTGGTGGAGGATGATGCCTTTGATAGAAGGCAGTGGAGAAGGCGCATCAGGCAACCGACCCCTTAATGTAGGGATAACGGTGGGAAAGAAGATACCAATTTGCAGGCCTCTAGCTTCAGTAATATTTACGATCTGGGGGCGGACGGATAGACAAAGAGTCATCTCAACAGTTTTCTTTTATAGAAAACCAAAAACTACGTATTCCAGTTGACAACAGCATTACAGCCCTGATCAGTACAGTCAGTAGGTGACAGCAGCAGTTGTATGAAATACAGCGGTGGACCTGTGATAAAACGAGTCAATCGGTCGTTGTTTTAATTTGAAGCAAGTGTTCCAACGGATCAACCTAACTCGACCCTGGTGGGAGCTAACGAGTTCTAAAACAACGACAGACTGCCCATTTTCATCATAGGACGGTGGCCATTTCTAATGTCACTAACGCCGTTATTCCACACCTGCATATTTATATTAATACCCGTGTCACCTACCAACACTCCTCATTCACTAGTGATCAGAATTAAAGTACTGTTATGTCAATGGAAATACATGGTTTTTTGTGTAATGTCTATGAACCTTTAAGTTCAACACAGTAGATAGATTGGAATTAAAAAAAATTTTCTCTCGTTTTGATTACCTGCAACTGAGGTACAAATTCAGAAAAGAAACAGTCCTCTTCTTCAGCCTTTGAGAACGCACTCACAAATCCTCTCGTCACTTGGTTTGTAATACAGTCCTGAATAGTTCATCTTCATTGAGGTACTCCTGCAATTTGTTTTTCGTTCCGCAGCTGTGCAATAACTATAGTAACTTAGCCGTTGCCTCATCCAATAAAAACCGCCCTAATTTAAGGTCAGATCAATGTGATATGAATCTAGTTTTTCCTTGAAGTTCGTATGTTCCATCATCCGAAAAAGGCATCGCTTGCAAAATCTGGTTTACGCGCCTCTACATGTAGACAAAGATAACTCAAGTATCTTATGTCAACTGAATATACAGATAGACGGGATTGGGTTTCTGTAAATAAATACCACAAATGACTCATCCCCGTGTGAGTCTGTGTGACTCCATCTATGAACTCACTTATAAGCCAACCTCGTCCGTCGTCTGCATCACACCTGTTTATGATATATCAACTTTCACAGGTGTTATTTGACAAATTGATTACCGGTTTAAATCGAGCTGCGGCCATCCATTGTCTGATGAATTATTGATGCTGTGCGCGGCGGGTATCACACCCCCACGAAATTGTCGTCTTTGGTTAGTTTTCATTCCAAATCACTCGTAATTTAGTTTCTGGCTTCCTGTGTTTCTTGAGTTCCTCATTCCACTGTTTGAGGTGCAAGATTGACATAGCTGATATCCATAAATGCTAATACCATATACCATAGTTCACAACATTTTCTTTCTAGATATGTTGACGTGTTATTGCTATATTTGGATTGTATTTCATATATACGATATCCCAACACACTACCAGGCTTATCAAGCTCTTCTCTAGTGACACTAACAAACATATGGACATACAAACAGACAATTAAGAACTTAAACATAGGTTCCTGGCTCCTCGTCGCTTACTCGTGGCAGACAGACTACACTTCAAGAGGTGGACAGTTTCTTTCCCGCTCTTACTTGCACAGGTTTTTCGCGAGTATTTTCTTTGCCCAGCGTTCATCAGCATTTGATTAACTCTGTTTGTTTTTCTCTTATTTAGTATTATTTATCTAACACTTATCTCCGTTGCAATTACCCGTTCTTGATTCACCATCTTATTTTATATAGAACCTTGCCTACTATAGTCGACGCGACTTAATTCACAATCATCACCATGTAGGCTACCTCTGTTAGATTAGTCGTCACTTCATTATATGCCGAGTTAACTCGCTCTTCAAATACATATCTCACGCTTTTCATGACAGCTATCACCAGTTCTCATAAAGCTATTACCAGACTGACCGGGCTCTTCTGTAACTGGTCTCCCAGACAGGTGGACCGACTATCTGCTCTCGTCCAGTCCCGGAGTCGCCACTTCTGACAAAGCATCCCATACTAGACATCTTCAAAGACTCCCCTGTCCTTGGCGTTACCTCATGAGTTACTCCAGCAGATAATTTAGTTAGGAGTCCTCCTAAAAAAACAAGCTAAATGACTTGAAAGAGAAAGTCAGAACTTTTTTTTTTTTTAGAATTAACATCCCTTAGCCTAGCTGAAAGCGCGCGAACCTGTTGATTCCTAATCACGAAGAATTATATAGCGAGTTTGGCAATAATTATTCCTCTTATACCCAAAGTGTACCATTATTATTATTATTATTATTATTATTATTATTATTATTATTATTATTATTATTATTATTATTATTATTATTATTATTATTATTATTATTATTTACATAATGCGTATATAGCCATAAACTAGAATGGCTGAATGTGAAATAAAGAGGCGACAGGTATAAAAAGTCGTATGCAGAGCACGAAAACTAGAATAAGAAGGGACAAAACAGCCTTGTCATATTTACATAACGTTAATCTTTTACTAATCACTGCATCCTAGACTTGTGAGTCTGATGGGGTTCATTATCTACCAAATGAAATTCTTTGCATTAAGAAATATGTGACTTTTCCTCTGACCCATAACTCATAACCTATAACCAGTTCTCTAGCTTCGTTTTAGATCAAAGAGCCATTCTATAGCCATCCGCCTTGCTTTTCGCACAGAAAAGGAATTGCATAAACACGTAGTATGTATGTATGTATGTGGACCGTGAGGTGTCGTTATTTGTTCCGCCTGGTAAAAGTAAGAAACGAGTCATTCACAAGGTCATTACCTTCACTTTATCCATATATTCTCTTCAGTATAAGAAGAAAAGATTCAAGGGCACGCTCCGACCAACCACTGCAGTGCTGTCTGGTCTTGCATTATTGATATCCTATTTCTAGTCAAAGCGAGAAAAGCAGAAGGCTCCCCAAGCGATGTGTTATTTATTCCAGGAGCACATGCAGGACTTCCACGCGATGTGCATTGCAAACTGACGTAATTATTCCTCTTTGATCAGGATACCAGCTGCGGAAGAACGGTTCATGCGCGGAGGTTATGAATTGGCGCGGAGTTGCCTGTCTGCAAGAAGTCTCAAAAAGTTATTGATTGAGTCCAGTGAAATTCGGTGTGTGGGGTGGGGCATGACCAATGGAAGAACTGGAGCGATTTTGAGACGGCTAAAAGATATTGGTGTCGACGCTTTGTTTACTGAGAGCGAATATACAATAAAACGAGATTAATAAGGATTTTCTGCACTTTTCAATTGTATTTTCTCTCATCGGAATAACCATGCCACTATATGTGACAGGTAGGGTACTCTCAGATCTAATTGTCTTACAGTAGGTAATGACCATATAAACAGCAGCGTTCTTGGACTTGAGCTCTGCCATTAGCATCCATAACATGGCCTCCCACAAGTCTCGGGTTTGTTTATTTCGTTGGTATTAACTATTCATGTTACAAGTCAATGTAACTATACTCTGTTTTTTTTTTTCATCTGTTCCATCCGCCTGTGGTGTTTTTGTATGGTAACACTGCGTCCCGGGCTATAGATAGTTACGCTATGTGTAAGTTTTAGGTAAATAAAAGAATATCTGGGTGTACATTTGCAACTGAAAAGTGTTTTAATTATTTACTGTACGCGAATTACACCGTTAATATTCGAAATAGGATATTATAATCGTTGAATGTAAGCTGAATGTAACTATCTAAAACCCGGGACGCAGTGTTACCATACGCTAACACCACAGTCGGATGGACACATGGAAAAAAACAGAGTATAGTTATAAGATTATGCATATAGAAAATATCTATTTTAATCAAGTAAAATGAGTAAATATTATATGGAAAATGATTGACCGGTGAAAATTCAAGAGGAATTTCAAATGGTTCTAATAGAGTACCATGCTCGTAAGTATAAGATAACAAAAATACAAGCACCTGTGATGTATGTTTATCTGGACTTTAGACCAGGTAGTAGTTCAAAGTTAATTTTTATATATATATATATATATATATATGATATATATATATTATAATATCTATATATATATATATAAGGGCCGGAGCTGGAGCTCAAAGAAGATATATCCCGAAGGAAGTAGTAGGGAAAGGCATTCTCATCTTTCAACAGTTTATTTCAATGCCGACGTTTCGCGACGAATTCCAAGTCGCATTTTCAAGGCTAAAAGTATATATAAATTTACGAACATTAATAATTAATTTAATTTATATTAAAAATGTCATGGCAACAGCTCTCAATAAAGTTAAAAGTTAAAATTCAACAGCACCTCCAAAGTCAGACATATTAAAAGTACAGGACTTCACCAAAATTTCAGAAACACCTACCTATACAAAAGAAAGAGTAAGACTAACACAATATAGGTAAAAACACAGTGAGGCAAACCAGCTGCCCAAACTACGCTATGAACAATTCTACAGAGGACGTTTGGGTATTTAACAACGGTACAGTCTTTTTGATAATTACAGATTCTAAAATTGTCAGGTTGTTGTTGTTCCGCAGTTTGCCCAAGATAGAAAAATCCTTGCTGTCAATATATGTTTTACATGTTTTTGAGTCATTACGCATATTAGATTGTTCTGGATTAGATAACCCCTGTGGGAATCAATTCGAACCTTCAACAGCCTCTTCGTGCATCCCACGTATGTCCCGTGATCACATCTCGGGCAAGTATATTTATATACGACGCTGGACGAAAGCAGAGGACTGAGTCGGTCTTTGACTCTAAAAAGCGATCCAATAGTTAAGGGATTTTTGGGGACAATTTTCAAGTCCACAGCCGGAAACATCTTTTGAATAATGGATGTGCATGTTCTCCTGAAGGTATCATCATGTAAGAAAGGGAAACTTGCAAACATCTTCAGTCTCGGTACAGTAGATACAGGTGTTGAATGCACCATTTTTTTTTTCTGTTAGCAGTTTGTTTAGAGATCTGGAAAAAAGTCGTGAAGGAAAACAATTATTATTAAAATATCTCACCAGAAAGGATATTTCGTCGTGAAAGCTCATCCAGTTTGATGAGTGAGTATAAGCTCTATGGAGGAGGGTTAAAATAGAATTCATTTTAAAATTAAAGAAACACGAACTATAAAAATTAATTCCCAAACCAGTAAATGTGTTTTTTCTGTACACACCTGTGTAAAAGCCTGAGTCATCTCTGGAAACAAGAAGACCAAGGAAGGGAAGCCTGTTATTTACCTCTTTCTCCATAGTAAACCTTATGTTTGGATGTTGTCGGTTGACGAACTCCAGAAAGGACTCTGCAAGGCATTCATAACGAAACAAGGAGAACGTGTCGTCAACGATCTCCGATAAATTGGGGGAAGGAACCTAATGGGACATTCATCCATTATACGCTCCTCCAGGGAGCACATACAGATGTTAGCAAAAATTGGATCCAATGGTGATCCCATGGCCATCTCTTCAGTCTGCTTATATAAAATGCCATTGAAAACAAAGAGCGTGTCTAGCACGGCCAGTTCTAATAGTTGTTTAAAAAACGCTCTACTAAAATTATTAGAGATTGCATCTTGATCAGGAAAAAGTTTGTCTAATATTATATCAATAGTTTCTCCTACCGGGACGTTAGTAAACAAGGATTCAACGTCTAAGCTTACCATATATAAATCTGAGTCTCCTGTCTGAGAATGTCCTCTGTGAACTTGGTGGAATTGGTTATCAAAAGATTGTTTTTTGTTAAGGGCTCTAACAAGGGAACAAGAAAATTGGCTAATTTATAGTGAGGCGTATTCCGCGAAGAGAGGATTGGGCGGAAGGGAACTCCATCTTTGTGGATCTTGGGGAGACCATATAAAATACCATATGAGGATCCAGTAGAAAACAAACCTAACTACCAACAGGTTTTTTTTACCAACTGAATCGCTCTTTCACCGTATTAAGGATTTGCCCTTCGACACCGATTTGAGTATTCTACAGTCCCTGATCTCATCACTAGCCCATCGCGCATTCAACAATTTAAAATCGAGATGGACGCCGTTTTTCAGCAAGGACGACTTCAATATTATAAAAAAAAAACCTGGCGAAAGAGAAGGACATCGTAGTAATAAAACCAGATAAAGGTAAAGGTCTTGTCATTCTGAACAAAAATGAATACTTAAATAAGATGGGAGATATTTTAAGTGATCAAACAAAATTTGAAAGGATAGGCGTACCTGACTATTACAACATTTTCAAAGCAGAGGATAAAATTAATAGATTTTTAAGAACTCTCAAACAAAATAACGTAATTAATGATAACACTTACACCAAGACTTGTTTTCTACTGGATCATCATATGGTATTTTATATGGTCTCCCCAAGATCCACAAAGATGGAGTTCCCTTACGCCCAATCCTCTCCTCGCGGAATACGCCTCACTATAAATTAGCCAAATTTCTTGTTCCCTTGTTAGAGCCCTTAACAAAAAACAATCTTTTGATAACCAATTCCACCAAGTTCAAAGAGGACATTCTCAGACAGGACTCAGATTTATATACGGTAAGCTTAGATATGTAATGATTTACATATCTTGCACCATCCATCACTGTGCCCACTTCTATAATTATTGCCTCTTCTGTAAATCATCTTTTCAGTGCATCTGTAATATAAGTCTTATATAAAAAGAATTATATTTATAAATAGACTATATATATATAATATATATATATATAATATTATACAATATATCACTCTATTATTATTTTTACTTACATTTATTTGTTATATATAACCTATATTCTATATACTTAATATTATTATAGTATCCTATCTATAATATATATATAATAATATATACCATATATATGTGTATATATATGTATATATATACCTATATATATACATATATACATATATATATATATATACCATATATAGATATATATATATATATGTATCTATATATATGATATATATATATACATATATATATATATATATATAATACATATATATATATATGATTATATATCATAGATTATATATATACTTTTATTTTAAAAATGCATACATACTTAACTATTACCATCATATCCACTTCTGTATTTTCTTTTGAAGAACTGACCCAGAAGGTTTTATCCGTTGTGGTTATCAGTGCTTATTCTATGACGCTCGATTGATGTCCTATTTATAGAAATTCGGCTATAAAACCAAGCAAGCACTGAGGCACTCCCAGTCACTCAGTGCTTTAGACAGTGACAAGAGGGAATTTGAGAGGTTGGACAGCAAGGAAACGGAATGGATGTAAAGTAAAAAGCTAAAAATGGCTGCCGCTAGAGGCCGAAGGGACGCCGCAAGCAACCTTAGTAATATCCGCAGAGAATCATATGAGGTTCGCTGATGGTAGTACTAACCCTTATGTTGTTATTTCGTGACGGCCTTTCCTTAATCCCCCTTTGCAAAGATCGTGGCAGCTGATTAACTGTTTACAATGCCACTTCAGGGTATAGGGCTACAGACCCCATGCCTCAGGCCACATAGAATATCTCACACCACACAGGGTGGAGATGATGCTATTATTTACTAGTTTCTTTTCCGGGTACCCAACAGGAGTAGAAACAGTACGTACCAGCTGCTTCAGAAAAAGTTCATCTGTCATTTCCTTCCACACAGAGTCGAATTCAACTTGTAACTCCGGATGGCTGAGTGTATAAAGACAGTTGTTGACCATGTGCCAACCCCAAAGGCGTGGGTTCGAGTACCACGTCCGGGTAGGTGCATTCATCGCACATGATTCATTTTGGATACAAATTTTTCCTAAGGTATGGTAAATTCGATGTTAAAGGGCTGTTCGAGGCTTAATATTTGTGAGTGAAAAATGGGAAATATTCTTCTTGGCATGCTAATATCTATATTATTATATATATAGATATTCATATTATATATATATATATATATCTATATATATATATATATATATATATGTGTGTGTGTGTGTGTGTGTGTGTGTGTGTGTGATTGCGTGCCTGTATTCCTATAAATCACCATACGGCGGATGACCCACGTGTAAGAACATCAGATAGAGGTGGTTTTCAATCATCTGCGCTGAGGGCCCAACCACGAAAACATGTTAGCCCTCGCACTTGCATCCTTCCGTAAAAGGACAGCGACAAGAATCGTCTTGGTTAAACTGGTAGAAGACTAATTCATTGCATTAAAGAACAGGAGACATCAATATTCAGTCGGAACGGGGCGGGTGTCGAATGTCTGATTGGAAGAATGCTAAACGCTCTGGTCGCCTTCCTCGCTGACAGGTGGGGCTCGTCTTAATGAGCCTCTCGCAACGCTCGGCGCTGTCGGTGTCTGCCGCCTTTTTTGTCACACGATTTGTCCGAGTCTTCATCTCGGTTTGATTCAGAAGTGCCGCACAAGAGGGATTGATTGTTGTGAATTAGCAATTATCATGGCAAATGCCATTGGAACATCTTTTATCAAGCTCTCGTGTATTTTTCAAAGCAGTTGACCTGATTGAATATGTCACATCAGTTCGATGAAAAAACAACTAGCACTAGGATCAACGATTATTAGCTGAATGTTATCGTTAAAATCTTAATTGCATTAGATTGATCGAATTATTGTGATATAAAAAGGGAAAGAAAATGTAAAGTAATGGCTGTTAACCGAATTTGAGAATAACCCACTTTAAAAACCTCTTGGTAATTACTTCATCTGTTTTATGTTCCTCATCCATAAAGAACAATCTATATGTAGGATTCTTGTAAACGGATTATCAGTAAGCTCATTCTGATAACTATACTGCTCTGTTTTTTTCCATCTGTCCATCCGACTGTGGTGTTAGCGTATGGTAACACTGCGTCCCGGGCTTTAGATGGTTACATTCATCTTCCATTCAACAATAATAACAATATCCTATTTCGAATATTAACGGTGTAATTCGTATACAGTAAATTATTAAAACACTTTTTAGTTGCAAATGTACGCCCAGATATCCTTTTATTTACCTAAAACTTACACATAGCTTAACTATCTAAAGCCCGGGACGCAGTGTTACCATACACAAACACCACAGCCGGATGGACAGATGGAAAAAAACAGAGTATAATTAATTTTTAAGCCTTTATTACGTTATTCTTAAGGCCTGTCCACACAAGGAAACACTGTTTGCGAACAAAGTTTGCAAACACTTTTTGCCGTAAATTTGTTTCCCATCCAGAATGGAAAACATTCAGTGTTTCTGTGTGTATATGTATATATACACATGTATAATGTATTACATAACATGTACAAGGTATGTATATGTATGTGTATGTATACATGTGTATATGTATCTATTTTCAATTCCGCGCAGAAGCAAGTCAGCATGACACGCTCCTTTTTTTCTAAAAACTTCTTTATTACCCATCTCTCTTTTTCTTTCCGTTATCCCTCCTCGAGTGCATTAAAATAGCCAAGTGGAATACAGAGGCTACTGCACCAACCAGCATCCTGACAACAGCCGGGGTCTGGACAGGAAACATTGTTTGCAAACAATTTGCAAACTTTGTCGGCAAACGATGTTTCCTAGTGTGGACAGGCCTTTAGGAAAATTCAGATTAACATGGTTTTGCAAGAAACTAGATAATTGAGCAACGTGTAACACTTTTCTAAAATGACATATTCCGTTAGCCATCAGCCAGGAAAGGTTAGCTAAATCCTTATACAGCGTCGCGGAGCCTTACACGAAGGTGCTCCCAAGCAACTTGACCCATGGCCTTCCAAGGACCACATGTACAAGCTCACTGGAAACTGGAATCCCACAAACATTCACTCCAACAACTCCCCCCCACCCTTTCTCCTCTTTCACACACAAGATAAAATCCAAATTAGGGCAACCTGAGAAAAAAAGTGTAATTCCTAGGATGTGGCAGGTAGATTTTCTTCAGAACATAACAGGCTAAACTTGTCAGTCGTGGTTGCTCAGTTATTTTCGCCTAGACTTCAGTATGGTGGTCCCGAGTTTGAGCCCATTTCAAGGCTTGATAGATTTCATAGGAAACACGACCTTACTGCCTTTGTGAGATAGGGATGGGGGCTTGGAATACGTAGGTCCTCCTCCTGTTGTTCCATCTGCACATATCTGATTGTCCCTGATCCCAGCTTGGGACTAATCATACTTGCATATGTTCGGTCTCTAGGACGTTGTGCAAAAGCACAATGACCTGCACATTTCCTTTGCCGCTCAGGAGCGACCTTTAAACCCTTAAACACTTAGTATTTCAGACTCAACACTGCTCGCCACCTTCTTACCAGAAGGGACAAAAGCGTGCCGTCCCGTTACTAGGATCAGTAGGCAGGTGCAGTGACAGATTGGAAGACATCAGTTATTAATCAGTTTCCAAACTCTATAAAATGGAACGTGATAACGTAGTCTAATTGATTAGCTTATGATCCAGAGTATGGGGAAAGAGCGGGAAAGCGCATTCTTAAACAAGTTTTTGCATAAACTTTCCACATCAGAAGGATGAACGACATCGCTCCTCCAACATTAACGTATCTGAGAAGGAATTTCCACGTGTTAAGGAAGAGAGAGTCCTCTCTGACTGACTTCTTTTGCCTGAGCCGTTATTTATCCTTTTGGTGGGAGATCTGTCTTGGATTACACTTTGCCTAAGAGAGATTCCTTAGAAAATAAAGTGGAGTACGATTACCCCTGACTTTACCAATCAGTAAAGGAGAGCCATTGGTAATAAATGAGAATGTTGATCATTTACGGTTGATTTTTCATTCAAGAATCTTTACTACAATATTTTAAAGTAGTCCCACGCAATTAATTTAGTTTGGACAATTCTCAGCATTGATAGCCTATGCTGCATATTGTAGGACTTTACATAATACTGAGGCAAACATGTTTGAACTCGCAAAATACTCAGTACTACAAAAACTGTCGACCATCAAGGACCAAGCTGGGTAGAAAGTCCCTCAAAGGACCAGTTATCTTATCTGCTAAGGATGAGTGATCAAGACTGACAGTAAGGGATTAGAGATGAACACTGAGAGCCAGCGCAAGAGGTCTCTCTTCATTGGTGGCTTGTAAGAATGAGTGACATGCATAGGAATCTCTTCTTACATGCATCTGCCAACAGCTTGGTTGATTATCTGGAACTGGTGCTCATTTCCACCAAGTTGACTGAGAACTGATGAAAGAGTCTCCGTATCTTTACTACATCGTGACCCCCAAGGTTTTTCGACGGTCGTTATCTAGGACTAATATTTCTTGGGGCCATTATCTTTATGATGTTGACAGCCTTTTGTTTATCTTTTTGCGGTTATTCCCCAGCAGGCTCGTATTAAACACGCCGCACTAAAACTCTTGGGGGTCACTATCTAGGAAAGATCCTAGTCTTCTTTAACAATCTCTATATGAAGTTTGCAGATGTTCAGAACTTTCTGAATACTCCTGGGAATAAAATCATCATGGCCCTGAGCACCACTAACTTCTGGGCTAGTGAGCCATCCAACGAGTGTTCATGACCCGTGGTAACAGGAACAGTATATGGATTCCTGGCTATTGCAGTTCAGTGTGAAAGCATTCACTATCATTCGATGAGAATCTAGAAAAACTTGCTTTTGAACATTAAACTTAGTTTTTTTTTCCATGACTAATTATAGAATTAAGAGAAAAATAGCACCAGTAAATCAACAGGCTAAAAACTATAACTAATTCCCCAGACTGGAAAAAGATGAGTTACGTTATGTCAAAAAAGAGGCCCAGAGCCAAAGGACTTACCATTGATCATCAAGAATCTTGACTGAGTTACGTCTGTGAAAAAATATCCATGAAAGGCCAGCACAGTAATTCACATCTAACTTAGAATTGAAGCATACTTTGATTTAATCTAATGGGAGAGATGATTTTGTCTGTGTTTGGGCCTGAAGGTCAACCAGGAAAGCAAAATTTAAATTTTGATAATCACAGATACCTTGCCTTAAAAGAAATTGATCAAGCACTGTGGAAGGAATCAACCAGCAACAAAAAATGCTGTCGCCATGACATGAAACCGAGTGACCAACACAAATCACTAATATCTGTCGTTTTCGGCTGTTTTTACATGTTATCCCCTTCCCACCCTTTCTCACCCCAAACTCCTATTAGGGTTGCACTTGGACTTGAGGGTCACTGTGAGTGTCACTATTCATTTCAGCAACCTCAAAAACTATGCATAAGACACTAATATAAGTCATTTTCTGTTATTTTTATTTCACCCCTTTCTCACCCCGTTTTCTATCTGGACTAAACTTGGACTTAAAGGCCATTGGAAGTGTCACTATTCATCTCAGTGACCTCAAAAACTATGGATTAGACAATAAGATCAGTAATTTTTGCTTTTTTACATCACCCCCTTCACACCCTTCTCAACCTCCCTTCCTGTCAGGGCCGAACAAGGAATTAAAGGGCATCTGAAGCATCACTATTCATCTCAGCAGCCTCAAAAACTATAGATTAGACACTAATATCTGTCGTTTTTGGTTAGTTTTACATGTCAACCCTTTCCTACCCCTTTTTAACCCCCTCCCTATTGGGGCTGAACTTGGACTTCAAGGGCATCAAGAATGTCACTATTTATCTCAGTGACCTTGAAAACTATTGGTTTGACACTAATGTTTGTTGTTTACTGTTATTTTTACTTTCACCCCTTCCTAACCCTCTTGGTGCCAGTGATGTCTTACCCCCACAGTATTCTTTCCCAGGTGCTAAGTTCTGTGTACACCAAGTTTGGTTGAAGTTGCTCAATGCACATAAAAGTGTATGTGGCACAAACACACACACATACAGACATTTATATATATATATATATATATATATATATATATATATATATATATATGTTGTGTGTGTGTGTTTGTGTGTGTATGTATGAATGTATGTATGTATGTATATATGTATAATTAAACATGAAAATTTGGAACTTGACGAATATATAAATACAGGCAAAATCCACAAAGGAAAGTGAAACAATGGAGCAACTGCTACGAGGCCTTTTGACTCCCATCCTTTACTAAGCAAACTGCTTGGTAAAGGACGAGAGTTGAAAGGCCTCGCCATTGTTCCACTCTATATATGTGTATACATATAAAGTACATAGTACACCTATTTATGTATTCATTCACATATCTGTTTATTTCTGATGATGTTATTCCCGTGTCTATTCGGCAATGCCTGTTCATGACCTCGAAACGCTGTGATCGAGTTCAGTGGATTGAATAGACGTTGAATGCTTTGGTTCTCTGTCCACTTAATTAGCAATCGATCTCCTTCGTTTTCTTTTTCTTTTCTCATTTTTCTCTCTCTCTTTCAGTTCCTTTTCTGCCAGTCATGACTCAAGATTTGATCGGTATCTTTCTCTCTGATGAAAATTTTGCTCTTCTCCTTCTTCTTGTTTGATCTTTTATCTACATCTAGCGACTGTTTTTTTTTTATTGTTATTTTGGTTGAAGCTTGTGTCTTCTGCTAACTGTTTTCCAATTTTAGTTTTCTGTAAAAGAAAACTATTGTGACGTCGTTGTCTGTCCGTCTGCACTTTTTCTGTCCGCCCTCAGATCTTAAAAGCACCTGAAGTGTCTCTTCACTATCTGCAATCATTACTCAGCAAATTGCAAACATCAGTCATTTCACATTTCATTCACGACTCATTTTCTTATCCTACAACTTTGCACCTGCATCTGCAGTCATTTACGTAACTTCTCACTTTACACTATTTGTATGGATATCAAGGCTATAGTTTTTTTTCTTTTTCTCTCACCCACTTCTATAGAAAGCTTGATATTTCCTCCTCTAAGTATAGATGGATGGTGTTAATTTTGTTACTTGCTTCAGTGTATATTAACTGCCTCCTGGAGTATAAAAATACGAAAAACATTCCGCTCATGTATCAACATGAGCACCTTTTGGAGTCCGTTTGGAGACTCCGCATCACACGATGCCGATAAAAACGTCCGCGTGACAGCGCTTAAAGTTTTTGCGGACTCTCTCTCCCCCATTGTATTATTTTCCTCATTTATTTCTCTCGTTTTCTCTTGACTACCCTTTAAGTCCTCCACACACACACACACACACACACACATGCAGAGTACTTCAGTCTTCCAATCTTTCAGCAAATCTCTATGGGTGGGGTTACTAGCACAAAGCGCTTTTTCTTGACCCCAACAAGCGTTGGTATTCATTTACAGCTGAGTGGACTGGTGAGCGGTAGGCCGTGAGCGATCCAGAAACCTAGCAAACATCCACCATGAATATGTCAACATCATAATTGGTTCATCTTTCATCATTTCCTTTCTCTTCGGTGTACCTACATATGGAATTTCTGTCATTTCTCTCAAGGCATCAGTTCTCACTATCCAGCCATGAAAGTCCTTTTACTCTTAATTATTCTAAAATGGGCAAAACCTTTGTCTAATAGTTTCACCGCCATGGCATAATCCACGAATAATCTTATTTTTATAAGCAACATCAGTCTATTCTGATTTCGAAGTCTAATTCAGCCTGCCCTTTGTTTGAGTCTCCCCTCTCAGTCTTTAGCTAAATTCCGCCCCAAGAGAACCCGTATACGATTCCCTTGTTCCCGAATGTTAAATAAAAAAGCCCTGACCTCATTCGTTCTTTCTCCTTCTGGTGCTCCGACATCTCTTTGTATATTCTCTATCCTTATTGATTTCGTTTTTCTGATTCGTCTTGAGCCCCATCTTTATAGATTAAACTTTGTGGTAATTACAAGAAAGCGGCAAAACATTACGTAACATACACTCCACAGTCAACTTGAAAAGACTCCATCATCATAACACTAAATTGGCATCTGCTTCGTTCGTAGATAATTTCAGTTGGCTTCATAAATCTAACAGAAGCCATCAGAAAGGAATTTTTAAATTCCATACGGTTGCATAACATGTGGCGAACAAATGTCTGATCTATGCAAATTCTTCCTTTCCTCAGCGTCTTCATTACTGAGCATTTTGCTTGTTTTTTTCTCCAGCCCATTTGAGAGCGAGGATACTGATTATTTTCATCTGTATACCGACGTAAGTGCAGTGCCACAATGGTTACCACATTCAGGCAGGTCGTCTTGATTTCGTTTCTTTGTTGTGACTTCCAATCTCAGTCAAGAGTCTGTGTCTCCCCGTTTTTGTCCTATATATATTCCACAAAACAGTGCGAGCGGCTTCTAACGTGTTCGTTTTCGAAATGTTCTTAAAATGTGTTTTGGAATAAGCGCCTGAAATATTATTTCGTCGTATGTCAATAGGTCCATTCACTCGATATTTGCCCATTAACCCAGCACGTTACTTCCAGCCCCATTACGACCCATAATGGCTTGATTTATTTATCTAATTATATTTGTTGACTAGGATAGGGCCTTTGCCTACGCCCAAAGCTCTTATTTTATTTGGCTTACGACCTACATAAGCGCATTAACGCTGATGACAGCTTGCCTGTGAGGGAAGACGAGGAAATTAAATAATTCCCCTTCAGTCAGCAGGAAAAGGATTTTCTAAAACTATGCTCCTCGTGCGATTTCTTTTTTATTAAAAGAAGAAGAATAAGAAGAAGACAACGAGAGAGAAAAAGAAAGAACCGTTGCAGAGGCTTTGAGGATTGGGTAAAACATTAACATTCAAGAAACGCATCAGTCCTGTGCGCAATTTTAAATAGGCGTGTTACCCTTCCGAGCTCTCTGCTTCTCATTAATTTCTTCTCAGACGATTAACCCACTTTCAGTTACTAAGCTCATTACGAATTCTGGGAAAATACTGTATGATTAAATATTCTTTTATGGCACGCTCACACACACACACACACACACACACACACACACACACACACATATATATATATATATATATATATATATATATATATATATATATCTATATATTACATGTGTGTGTATGTTTGTCTGTGTGTGTGCACATTCAATAACAGATCAGCCACAACTATGACTATGAATGATGCTCTTCAATATAAGCAAATGTTACTATGGGACAGCCCTAGTGGGATGCAAAATGGGGCTTCGACCTTTTGAGGCGAACCGGAAAGAACTCAAAACGAGGAAATGTTCATGTGGGACGAACCCAGAACGACACAAAATGAGGAGGCATCCCTGGCGGATGAATCCAAAAGGACATGAAATACGGAAGCATTCTTAGGGGATAAACCCATAAGGCTCAAAAATGAGGAAAGGTTCCCATCGTACAGGCCCCGAGAGATACAAGATGAGGAGCGTTCGTTTGTAACAAGCCCTAAGGAACATGGAGGTACGTACCTATGGGACAAACCCAAAACGACACAAAATGAGGAGATACTCTTTTAGTACGAGTTCAAAATGCCATAGCATGAGGGGATACTCTTACTGGACGAGCTCTATAAAAAAATAATAAAAAAATAAAACTAAATAAAAGTAGAAAATACGCCGATGTTTCTTCGGGATAATCGAGTTTTCTGTATGGCCTGTCCTATATCGTTGCCAGACGCACTATTATGACTAATTGTAACCTTAAATACAATAAAAACTACAAAGGCTGGAGGGCTGTAATTTGGTATGTTTGATGATTCTAGGGTGGATTATCAACATACCAATTTGCAGCCCCCTAACCATAGAAAGGCTAACAGAAAAAGTGTAGGCAGAAAAAAATGCGGACGAACAGAAAAAGCCGGCACAATAGTTTTCTTTTCAGAAACTAAAAAGAGCTAACGTGTCTTTGGGGTAATCCCAAAAGGACAAGTAATGAAGAGTCGTTCTTCTTAGCCGAGCCTGAAAGCAAACCCAATGTGCAAAAGATTCTCTAGGGCGACCCTGAAGGGACATGAAATTAGGAAACCTTACATCTCAGTGAGAAAGAAAACGAAGAAATATTCATCGAGGATGAGTCCAAAAAATCACAAAATGAGGAAACTCTCCTAAGGGCTGAGCCCAGTAGGGAACAAAATGAGGAAAAGCTCCTAAGGATTGAGCCCAATAGGAAACAAAATTATGATACTCCACTAAAATGAAGAAAGGCTCCCATAAGACGAGCCTAAAAGGACACAAAGTAAGATGTTTCCATAGGACGACTCCAAACGGACACAAGACCAGGACACATTTCTATACGTTCGAGCCTGAGTGGACACAAGAAGACAAAGCTCCCCTTTGGTATGAGTCTGATATAAAACAAAATTAAGGTGGTTTCTATGGGATAAAACGAAAAGGACAAAAAACAGGCAACATATCTTTGGTGGCAGCCCAAAAGGACACAGAATAAGGAAACGTCTTTTTGAGATGAGCCAAGCAAGAAGCAAAATGAAGCGAGGTTCCAATGGAATGGTACCAAAATACACAAAATCAAAAACCATTTCTATGGCTTGAGCCCAAAAGGACACAATATGAGGAAATGGCCCGTTGGAATGAGCCCAAAAGGACACATATGAGGAAACCTTCCTTTGGAATGACCCCAAAATATGAGGAAACATCCTTTTGAATTAGCCCCCCACCCCCTAAAAAATGAGGAAACAGTCCTGTAGAATGAGCCCAAAAGGACAGAATATAAGATGGTCATTTGAAATTAACCCAATAGGACACAATATGCGAAAACATTAATTTGGAATGAGCCCAAAAGGACACATTATGAGGAAACTTTCCTTTAGAATTATCCCAAAGGGAAGCAATATGAGGAAAACTTCCTTTGGAATGAGCCCAAAGGGTCAAAACATGAGGAAATAGTCCTTTAGAATGAGCCCAAAAGGACACATTATGAGGAAACCTTCCTTTGGAATGAGCCCAAAAGGACACATTATGAGGAAACCTTCCTTTGGAATGAGCCCAAAAGGACACATTATGAGGAAACCTTCCTTTGGAATGAGCCCAAAAGGACACAATATGAGGAAACCTTCCTTTGGAATGAGCCCAAAAGGACACAATATGAGGAAACCTTCCTTTGGAATGAGCCCAAAAGGACACATTATGAGGAAACCTTCCTTTGGAATGAGCCCAAAAGGACACATTATGAGGAAACCTTCCTTTGGAATGAGCCCAAAAGGACACATTATGAGGAAACCTTCCTTTGGAATGAGCCCAAAAGGATACAATATGAGAAAACCTTCCTTTGGAATGAGCCCAAAAGGACACATTATGAGGACACCTTCCTTTGGAATGATCCCAAAAGGACACATTGTGGGGAAACCTTCCTTTGGAATGACCCCAAAAGGACCCACGTTTATGAGGGAAACCTTCCTTTGGAATGAAAAGCCCTTTGAAGGACCCAACCCAAAATAATGAAGGAAACCCAGTTCCTTTGGAATTGGAGCCCAGAAGGACATTATGAGGAAAACGTTCCTTGGGAATGAGCCTTAAAGGACTTAGAGGAAACTTCCTTGGAATAAGCCCAAAAGGACACATTATGAGGAAACCTTCCTTTGGAATGAGCCCAAAAGGACACAATATGAGGAAACCTTCCTTTGGAATGAGCCCAAAAGGATACAATATGAGGAAAACTTCCTTTGGAATGACCCCAAAAGAACACATTATGAGGAAACCTTCCTTTGGAATGAGCCCAAAAGGACACATTATGAGGAAACGTTCCTTTGGAAGAGCCCAAAAAGGCACATTATTAGGAAAGTTCCTTTGGAAGAGCCAAAAGGATACATTATGAGGAAACCTTCCTTGGAAGAGCCCAAAAGGACCACATATGAGGAAACCTTCCTTTGAATGACCCCGGACACAATATGAGGAAACCTTCCTTTGGAATGAGCCCAGAAGGACACTTATGAGGAAACCTTCCTTGGAATGAGCCAAAAGGATACAAATGAGGAAACCTTCCTTTGGGAAGAACCCAAAAGGACACATATGAAGGAAATGGTCCTTTGGAATGAGCCCAAAAGGACCTAACATTATGAGGAAACCTTCCTTTGGACATAGCCCAGAAAGGACACTAATGAGGAAACCTTCCTTGAATGAGCCAAAAAGGACCGTATGAGGAAAACCTTCCTTTGGAATGAGCCCAAAAGGACAACATTCATGAGGAAACCTCTTTGGAATGAGCCCAAAAGGACACATTCTGAGGAAACCTTTTCCTGTGGATGAGCCCAAATGGACACATTTATGAAGGAAACCTTCCTTTAGAATGAGGCCCAAAAGGCACAATTGAGGAACCCTTCCTTTGGAATGTATCCCAAAGGCACATTATAATGAAATCCCCCCCCTCTTCCTTTGGATGATCCCTAAAGGACTGCGCATTATGAGGAAACCTTCCTTTGGAATGACCCAAAAGGACACATTAGAGTACACCTCCTTTGGAATGAGCCCAAAAGGACATTATGAGGAAAAAACCTTCCTTTGGAATGGAATGACCCAAAACAAAAGGGACACATTTGAGGAAACCTTTCTTTGGAAATTGAGCCCAAAGGACACAATAATGGAAAGGGAACCTTACCTTTGGAACGAAGCCAATAAAGGACACATTATGAGAAACCTTCCTTTGTAAAATGGAGCCCAAAAGGACCATTAATTGGAAAGAAACCTTCCGTTTTGGAAATGAGCCAATCAAATGGACCCAAAAGGTATGAGGGAAAACCTTCCTTTGGACTGAGCCCAAAAAGGACAAGCATTGAGGAAGTTCCTTTGGAATGGAAAGCCCAAAAGACACATTTATGAGGAAACCTTTCATTGGAAGGAGTCCCAAAAAGGAATACAATAGAGAAACCTCCTTGGAATTAGCCCAAAAGGAAACAATATTGAAGGAAAAGGTTCCTTTGGAATGAGCCCAAAAGGACCACATTTATGGAAGGAAACCTAGTCCTTGGATGAGCCCAAAAGGACACATTATGAGGAAACCTATCTTGGAATTGAGCCAAAAGGAAACCACATTATGAGGAAACCGTTTCCTTGGAATGAGCCCAAAAGGAAAATTATGAGGAAACGTTCCTTCTGGAATTGAGCCCAAAAAAGGACACATTATGAGGAAATCCTTCCTTGGAATGAGCCCCCAAAGGACACATTATGAGGAAACCTTCTTTCGGAAAAAATGGAGCCCAAAAAGGATACAATATGAGGACAACTTCCTGGAATGAGGCCCGAAAAGGACCACATTATGAGGAAAACCGTTTTCCTTGGAATGAGCCCAAAAGGACAACATTGATGAGAAACCTTCCTTGGAATGAGCCAAAAGGAACATTATGCGGAAACCTTCATTTGGAATGAGCCCAAAAGGAATACAATTCTGAGAAACTTCCTTGAATGAGCCCAAAAGGATCATTTTGAGGAAAACCTTCCTTTGGAATGAGACCAAAGGATACAATATGAGGAAACCTTCCTTGGAATGAGCCAAAAGGATCAAATGAGGAAACCTTCCTTGGAATGAGCCAAAAGGATACAATATGAGGAACCTTCCTTTAGAAGAGCCCAAAGGACAAATTATGAGGAACCTTCCTTGGAATGACCCCAAAAGTATTACAATAGAGAAAACTTCCTTTGAATAAGCACAAAAAGGACACATTATGAGGAAAACCTTCCCTTTGGAATGAGCCCAAAAGGATACAATATGAGGAAAACCTTCCTTTGGAAAATAAACCAAAAGGACACATTATGAGGAAACGTTCCTTTGGAATGAGCCCAAAAGGACACAATAGGAGGAAAAACTTCCTTTGGAATGAGCCCAAAAGGACACAGTATGAGGAAACCTTCCTTTGGAATGGAAGCCCCAAAAGGACACATTATGAGGAAACCTTCCTTTGGAATGAGCCCAAAAGGATACATTATAAGGAAAGAACCCTTCCTTTAGGTAATGAGCCCAAAATAAGGAAACATTATGAAGGAAACCTTCCTTTTGGAATTGAGCCCAAAAAGGAAAACACATTAGAGGAAACCTTCCTTTGGAATGAGACCCAAAAGGAACCATTATTGATGGAGGAAACCTTCCTTTGGAATGACCCAAAAAGGATACATTATAAGGAAACCTTATCCTTTGGAAACTGAGCCCAAAAGGGACAATTATTATAAGGAAAAAAACCCCTTTCCCTTTTTGGGAATGGCAGCCCAAAAGGACACATATGGAGGAAAGCCTTTCCTTTGGAATGAGGCCCAAAAGGGAACACATTATGAGGAAAACCGTCCTTTGGAATGACCCAAAACAAAAGGATACAATATGAGAAAACCAAACCTTCCTTGGAATGAGCCCAAAACAGGACACATTATGAGGAAAGGAAACCTTCCTTGGAATGAGCCCAAAACAAGGATACAATATGAGGGAAACCTTCCTTTGGAAATGAGCCCTCAAAAGGGCACATTGATGAGGAAACCTTCCTTTGGAATGAGCCCAAAAGGATACATTATAAGGAAACCTTTCCCTTTGGAATGGAAGCCAAAAGGACGCATTATGAAGGAAACCTTCTTCCTTTGGAATGGAGCCCAAAAGGGACAAATACTGATGGAAAGGAAACCTTATCCTTTGGAATGAGCCCCAAAAGGACTCATTATGAGGAAACCTTTCCTTTGGAATCTGAGCCCAAAAGGGACACATTGATGAGGAAAAACCTTCCTTTGGAATGGATCCCAAAAGGTATACCAATTATAAGGCAAACCTTCCTTTGGAACTGAAGCCCAAAAAGGGATAAAACATTGATAAGAAAACCGTTCCTTTGGAATGTGAAGCCCAAAAAGGACCACATTATGAGGAAACCTTTTCCTTTGGCAATGAGCCCAAAAGGATAATTCAATAATGGGAAAACCTTCCTTTCTGGCATGAGCCAAAAGGACAAGAACATTATGGAGGAAAACCTCCTTTGGAATGGAACCCCAAAATTGGACACATTTATAAGGAAAACCTTCCTTTGGAAGGATGTTAAGCCCAAAAGGGAATAATATTTGACGGAAACCTTCCTTTGGAATGAGCCCAAAAAGGATACAATTATGAGGAAAACCTTCCCTTTGGAATGAGCCCCAAAAGGACCAACATTATGAGGAAAACCATTCCTTTGGAATGAGCCCAAAAGGACACATTTATAGGGAAAACCTTCCTTTGGAATGACCCCAAAAGGAATACATTATAATGGAAAACCCCTTCCTTTGGAATGAGCCCAAAAGGACACATTTTATAAGGAAAACCGTTTCCTTGGAATGAGACCAAAAGGATCACATTATGATGGAAGCCTTCCCTTTGGAAATGAGCCCAAAGGGAACACCATTATGAGGAAACCATTCCTTTGGAAATGAGCCCAAAAGGATACCAATATGGAGAAAACCTTCCTTTCGGAATGAGCCCAAAAGGGACACATTTATGAGGAAAAACCTTCCCTTTGGAATGAGCCCAAAAGGATAAAACAATATGAGGAAAACCTTCCTTTGGAACTGAGCCCAAAAGGGACACATTATGAGGAAACCTTTCCTTTGGAATGAGCCCAAAAGGATACAGTTATAAGGAAACCTTCCTTTTGGAATGAGCCCAAAAGGATCTACCATTATAAGGAAACCATTGCCTTTGAATGAGCCCAAAAGGGGACACATTATGAGGAAACCAACACTTCCTTGGAATGAGCCCCTAAATCAAAAGGACACATTATGAGGAAAACCTTTCCTTTGGAATAGCCCAAAAGGATACCCAAAATTATAAGGAAAACCTTTCTTTGGAATGATGCCCAAAAGGATCAATTATGAGGAAACCTTCCTTTGGAACTGGAGCCCCAAAATAGGATACATTATGAAGGAAAACCTTCCTTGGAATTTGCGCCCAAAAGGGGAACATTATGAGGAAACCCTTCCTTTGGAATAGCCCAAAAAGGATACATTATAAGGAAACCTTCCTTTGGGAATGAGCCAAAAGACACATTAGAGGAAACCTTCTTTGGAATGACCCAAAAGGATACATTATTGAGGAAACCTTCCTTTGGAATGATGCCCCCCCAAAAGGACACATATAAGGACACCTTCCTTTGGAATGAGCCAAAAGATCACATTATGGAAGGAAAGCCTTCCTTTGGAATGAGCCCAAAAGGGACACATTATGAGGAAACCCCTTCCTTTGGAATGAGGCCCCAAAAGGATACAATTATGAGAAAAAAACTTCCCTTTGGAATGACCCAAAAGGGACACATTATGAGGAAAACCCTTCCTTTGGATGAGCCCAAAAGGATACAATATGAGGAAACCTTCCTTTGGAATGCCCAAAAAGGGCAACATTATTAGAAACTTTTTTCCTTTGGACCCCTGAGCCCAAAAGGTACATTATAAGGAAACCTTTCTTTGGAATGAGCCCAAAAGGACCAGATAAGGAAAACCTTCCTTTGGAAAATGAGCCCAAAAGGGACACATTATGAGGAACCTTCCTTTGGGGAATGACCCAAAAGGAACATATGAGGAAAACCTTCCTTTGGAATGAGCCCAAAAGGGACACATTATGAGGAAACTTCCTTTGGGAATGACCCCAAAAGGATACATTGATGAGGAAACCTTCCTTGGAATAAGCCCATGGAATACATTTAGACCTTCCTTTGGAAGGAGCCCAAAAGGACACATTATGAGAAACCTTCCTTTGGAATGACCCCAAAAGGATACATATGAGGAAACCTTCCTTTTGGAAGAGCCCAAAAGGACACAATTATAAGCGAAACCTTCCTTTGGAATGATCCCAAAAGGACACATATGAGGAAACCTTCCTTTGGAATGAGCCCAAAAGGACACATTATGAGGAAATGGTCCTTTGGAATGAGCCCAAAAGGACACATTATGAGGAAACCTTCGTTTCGAATGAGCCCAAAAGGACACAATATGAGGAAATGGTCCTTTGGAATGAGCCCAAAAGGACACAATATGAGGAAATGGTCCTTTGGAATAAGCCCAAAAGGACACAGCGTGAGGAAACGAGCCTGTGATGCAAAATGAGTAAATGTTCGTTTGGGATGAACCTAAAAGGACATTAAATAAGGCAACGTTCTGATGGGACGAGCCCAAAACTGACACAAAACAGTATCAAATCAGGAATGTAAGTCTGGAAAATCAGACAATGCTGAGGGGCCACATGGATATGGGATCACATCTGTCGAAATGTTTGATCAAAAGACAATCGTTCGTTTTCATGTCATATCATCGTTCAATACTTAGGAAATAATTCTGTTTCATTAACAATTAAATTTAACATAATTTCTTCCTAATTAAAAATATGACTCACATTTCCTAGATTATAGATTGATTGTTTTTATATGTAAACACGTAAGTACTACTGATTTTATGTACATTTGTCTGTATTTACTCAAATGCCAGAATGCCCACGCACTTCACTTACGTACCTTTAACCCAACCCACAAAGCATCTTAACATGTTCGTCACGCCTTACGTAACGCACTGAAAGCCATTTTACCGTTATGCGGGCAAAGTCATCAGACCCAAAATATCCCTTTCATTCTAGCGTACTGCCAGACATGTGATTGGTATTCAAGACGAGTTATACCCCAAAAACCCAGTGCCCATACTAATACGCAAGGGTATTAAAGAACCAGACGCCCTTAACCCTCCCTCTCTCTCTCTCTGACGGAAAGCTACCATAGGAATAGCTTGTGTGGCCCCACCTCTCTCTCTCTCTCTCTCTCTCTCTCTCTCTCTCTCTCTCTCTCTCTCTCTCTCTCTCTCTCGTGAGAATGACATGGTTAGAAACATTCGATATAATAGGACATACACTGAATATAATTTAAGCATTGCAATGTTTTAGAATCATCTCTCTCTCTCTCTCTCTCTCTCTCTCTCTCTCTTAATGAAATATGATTAGTACATGGCATAAACATCAGAAGTTGTGAAAGTAGGTACTACGTGATTTGTATTTATGAAAGCGTTTTAACAAACTGGCCACCCTCTCTCTTTCCCTCTCTCTCCGTTCACTTTGATATCCTTTCAGAATTACCTAATTTTTTCGTTATCCATAACATGGCGGAAGTGATTATTAATATCATCAACAATATACGCGATTTCATAAGGCCAAATTTAATCCAGCAAGCAATGTTATTGTGCCAAAAAAAGGAAATAAATGAATAAATAAGAATAGCGTCAAGAAAGGAAAAACAAAACAAAATGCAGATATAAAAGGAAATGTTTAAAGTCTACAAATTATTATACGTCTTATGAATAAGGCGGAAGGCATATACTTTTTCCAAATGATAAAAGAGCTCGCACACACATGAATGCATTACTCTTCTCATTTGTCAATTTTGAATATTTTTCTTATCATGCTTGATTCTAGTCTTTCACGCATGTATCGATATCCTCCAGAATTGAGCATCAATTGGACAGTTCAAGTAACAATAGCGATCTAAGTAGCAATTTGATTTGGGCAATTCTGTTTCAGTGTGTCTATACAATTTTCCCACTTGTCTTACATTACTTGGCTTTTTCGCCGTAATTAAAACCTCGGGTTTATTCTCTTGGAGTAGATATAAATATTGGCAGTCGATATCGTTGATGCTAATCGGGATTGGCGGAAAGGAGACTCATCGCTGAATTAATCTTTTTACGCTTAGATTTTTTTCATATGATAATTTTCATACTTGGAACGTACTATCTTTGACTTTATTATCATAGCGTTATTTAGCAAAATTATTCGAAGCAGTGGCACTAGATTGTTATTTTTGGGTAATAATCACGATTTCACGATATTTCGGTATCTGAAACAATTCTTAGATGCACTCTCCAATCCTGTCTCAGTATTTTGACCAATTAGAAGCAAGACACAGGATAAAGTGACGCCAGCTGCAGACATTTAACATCAGCTCAAGAAACACAGACTAGTTCGCTCACTGTAATTTGGTATGCAATTTGAGATGACATAGAAAAAAACTGCTGCTCTCTTTTATTCATCTGTCATCTAGCAATTCCAAGGACCTTTTACTACTTGATGTTCATAATTTGTCAAATTCTTCCAGATTGCAAAGGAGGCTCATCCACTTTACGTTAAACCTGCCGAGCTTCCGTTCTTGCTACCTTGAAAGACAGTCAGTTAGATTTTAATTTATATCTTATATATATATAATATGATATATATATATATATATATATATATATATAATAAATACATTCCTGGCTTCAAGGATTCTACTGAAAGGAATCTTAATGACAGCAAAGGGGACAATTTCACTTTAGCATTTTTCACGCACACAAATACATACATACATATATATATATATATATATATATATATATATATATATATATATATATATATATATATAAAGTTACACACTATTAAGTGCCAAATATATAGCCAATACATGCACACGCACACATATGTATATAATGGTATTTGCTATTATTTACAAACACACACACACACACACACACACACACACACACAATATATATATATATATATATATATATATATATATATATATATATATATATATATACATGAAGTCACGTGCATTTGGACAATATATATATATATATATATATATATATATATATATATATATAATATATATATATATATATATATATATATATATATATATATATATATATATATATATATATATATATATATATATATATAGAGAGAGAGAGAGAGAGAGAGAGAGAGAGAGAGAGAGAGAGAGAGAATTATTCTGTGATACTTAAGTGAGAGAGAGAGAGAGAGAGAGAGAGAGAGAGAGAGAGAGAGAGAGAGAGAGAGAGAGAAAAGTATTAAGTTTATGTTCCTATTACTGCGCGTTAACATTCGTCGTCACTCGTCAGTAATTTCGATTGTATCATGTCGATGCGCGTTACAATTGTGCACGATATTTATATTATTATCGATTCCACCTTCTGTGAATGGAGTTGACAATGCATGTTTGATAATGAGACATTTTTGCTTCGCTATCAGAATGACATCGCTCAGAATTTCCACACTCATATAGACTAACAAGAAATGGATAGATTTGACCACACTAACAGTAGTATTTCTAGTGATTTTGACTAAAAATATATGGGAAAAGAATGTCCAATATATGACATATTTTGGACTCCCGTCGAACGGCGGAGCGGACGAATACACCAAAACAAAACGCACAAAATAAGTAAAAGGCAAGAAAATTATATTTGGTTGAACGAAGATTGGGTAAATACATAATTGATTACGTAACTGAGCCAAAATATGTTTTCTACCATGGAAAACAGCACTAAAAGGGAGAGTTACTAGGGAGAACTAGTCCGCCAGGCGTAGAGGTACCGTCTGGCAAGGCAGTCATGCGGTCCGCCAGCAGCAGCAGAACACACACACATCGTCGTGCCACAAATGAGTGGTGAGACTGAGAGTGGCAGTCGTCAGCTGTTGTTGTGGTGAGCCTCGTGTGGCACTCGCCAGCAGCAGTCGTTTAGTGGCACTCTATTTGGCTCTCCCTCCAGTCCTTCTCCTCTTCCTCCTCCTCCTCCGCCACGGAAAAGAAAAGACCAGAGTCAGCGGGACGACGACGACGACGGCGTTTAAATAATGTCCATGTTGCCTTTCACCCCGCCCGTCGTCAAGAGACTTTTGAGTTTTAAAAAGGGCGAGGGAGAAGACAAATGGAGTGAGAAGGCGGTGAAGAGCCTGGTGAAGAAGCTCAAGAAATCGGGTGGTCTGGACGAGCTGGAAACGGCCGTCACCACCGAGGACGCCAACACGCGCTGCATCACCATTCCCAGGTAATAGCCTGACTTCAAAGGCCTTTGCCGCTGCTGTGGCACTCGCTCGCTCGCGCGCGCTCGGTGGCACTCACTCTGGCACTGTCGTCACCATGGCGCTTTTCCACTTCTTCATTTCGGTGTCAGCATTCGGTGGGCACAGCAGTGGCATTTGTGTGTTTTTTCATTTGTAAATCTGCCTAATTAGTAAATGAAAGCTCAGCCGTGTTTACATAAGTGGCCAGTCCTGGACTAGAATACCTTAGTAAAAGTAGTAGGCCTGGGTTTTGCCAGCCTAACCTAGTATAGGCTGTGGGAGTAGGCTAGACTCGCCATAAATTAACCTTCTTTCCCTTACTACCTACCTAATAAAAATTGTCTGTTTCAACCAGAACCATAAAAATAATGGGTAAATAATTAAGCCAAGAATGACTTACTGCAAGCATTGCTTCATGAAATTAGTAGGTATATTTAAATAAATATTTATTGTTTCACTGGGTTGTAGAACTAGGGTAAAAAACTGCATGGTACAGGGGTGGACCATGTACGATCAATGTGTACAACCCCAAGAAAAGTACATTTGCCTATAACGCATCCTGACACCGGAGTAGAGGTCTTTAGCTCCATTTCTCACCAACAAGAAGTCGCGTCTGATGCCCATCTCCGATGTCGGGACACGTTATAATGTACTTTTTTGGGGGTTGTACACATTGATTGTACATGGTCCACCCCTGTACTATGCGGTTTTTTTTACCCTATATTTAAATAAATCTTTATTGTTTCACTGGGTTGTAGAACTACGATGGAATGTAGTGAAACCTATTTTTTTTTTACAGCTAGGCTATTTATCTCTCCTGTAATGGTCCTTGTCCAGTAAACAGTTTATCCCTCTCCCAATAGTTACATGATTGTAATCAGTCTTCCAGCTCTTTTTACAAATTCTTTTCCTTGAAAGATCCTGTGAGAATTACTTATCCAGTCACAACTCGGATGTGACGTCACTTTAAAAACCAAGAATATCAGAGCTGCAATCGCTGCCCTTCTATCTTAGATTTGGATTTAGGGTAGATATTGGGTACTTATCCGCGGCGGCCTAGACTATGGCAGTTGCAGTTTTTCTATGCAGTTTTACTTACTGAACAAGAATTTTAAGTAATATTTATTCGGACGACTGTAATTAACCCCCCAGGGGTGAGTACTAAACACGGCGAAATACATTGGACGCCCCAATCCCTAGTGGATGTCGTATCTGCGGTTACGTTCCTTGCTGTCCGTGCGGACTGCTTCTGTAGAAATACCGGATTTAGTTTAATGTCCTGCGTTGTTGTAGGTGAGATTGAATAGTGGGGTTGTGATTTTATCGTTTTATTGTTCACCCCTTTTCCTGATTGGGGTATGTCTAATTAATAACTGCGCTGCCTGCAAAGAAAGGTCCTGTGAATACAAAAGCCACAAGGGACTGTTGGTTCAAATGTATTTGCCATTTTTGATACTAGCCCCTTGGGGAGGGGGTTAATTACAGTCGGCTGACAAAAAATAACATTAAATTCTCAATAAGCAACTAAAATACTATATGAAAAGTCAGATGCTAAGGAAATATCCTGATTGGTAGTCTAAAACTGCCTTGTCGTTATTTATATAGCCTAAACACTATGTTGTCTAGTGAAGTGAAATGGGGTACTGTAATTCTAAGAATTTGTGTGCATGAAGAGAAAAACGATATAGGCCTAGTTCACATTATCATGAGGATTTCCGTTTTCATAAGACTGCTGGGCACATGATTTACTGCCCTGGGTCAGGTTAGTTTGGGGCAGTAGGTGGGCAAAGCCTCTCTATTAGGTTGTATCAGTACTAGGTCTTTTGGCAAACCCCAAAGTTTGGGGTTTGTTAACTATGACTAATGTTTCTTGGGGTAATTATCTTTACGATATTGACAGTCCTTTGTTTGGGTTTTACAGTAATCCCCAATGGGCTCTTACTAAACACTCTGCAAAGGTGGATAGATAACGGGTTTAAAACCCTGGGGGTCGCTATCTAGAAAAGATCTGATAAAAGTGTATTAGCTGGGTAAATCAGTTTGGTTGTGAGCCAGAGCTCTCTACGTTAGGATGCATTCCAGTGTTTTGAACAGTTTTCCTATTGCCATGGTTTTTTTCCTGACATTCAGATTTTATGAGTTAAAGGGCGTCCTGCCAGAACTCAGCAGTTATCAATTTCTCTTTTAAACAAGTGTCACTTATATTTGAAACACATGAAAATACATTAAAAAAAAAGATTAACAGTTTCCTTATTCATATTGTAGTTGTTTATTTTATCCTTTCTTTCAGATCAATTTGACTTTTGTTGCAAGTGTTGGCCAAAGCTTGTCTTAGGTTAGGTTGGGTTAAGGAAGTATTGTTAATATGGCAGTGTAGGTATTTTAAACTTGAAATTAAATGCTGTTTAAATATGTAGTGTAGGTAACAGGCACTTGTAAGTTATTATTGTTTTATCATAACAGATTCTTAAAAATGAATAGGTACTCAGTTATTGGTAGGATGCAGGAATTACAAATTCTTTTGTTTATTTCACCACATTTATGCAGAGTTCTTTAGTCTGCATTAATTTTACCTGTCTGTTTAGTTTGTGTTACCTTCTTTGTAATTATATACAATTACCATTATCCAATTATGAATGCTCTCTCAAATGTTGTGATCCAGCTGTAATGTGTTTCCTTTCATGTTTTGTCTGCTGTTTGGTGATAAGTTTCTTAGAATTTAGGATTGTTTAGTTTTGGTCATGCTATCTTTCGCCATGAATCATGATGGTTTTTTGTTAAAATTTTAAGAATGCTTCATTACAGTAAAAAAAATTCCATTCAGTCAATGAAGTATCGTCACTGGAAAAAATTAATGGAAAATGCTCCACAATACATGAAATTTTTGGGGGTGAATGATTCACAAAAGGCCAGTTGCATAGGTTGTAAGTAATTTCAGAATTGAGACGGGCTTCACTTTTGTCAGGAATGTAAAGTTGACCTGTTACAACTCCTGTTTTTAAACAGTAATTGTAGCGCTTCAGCGGTGTGGTTGGTATGGTATTAGCGTCCCACCTCGGTGGTCAAGGGTTTGATTCTCAGCCATTTCATTGAGGAGTGAGAGATGTGTCTTTCTGGTGATAGAAGTTCACGCTCGACGTGGTTCAGAAGTCACGTAAAGCCGTTGGTCCTGTTGCTGAATAACCACTGGTTCCATGTAACGTAAAAGCACCATACAAACAAACAAAACTAAACAGTAATTGGGGACCACATTGGGAGTGTTATATTCATAGGATTTTTTAGGATGTGAGTAAGAGCCAAGGCTGCTTATTCACAGTGTAAATGATACAGAATAGGATAACAGTAGGTTAGGTTAGGATGCATCTCTGTATTTCTGTATTACAATATTTATTTCCCCCACTAAAGAATTCCAATGTCTTATTCTTACCCCATATTATTATTGAAGAATTGGGGAGGCAACTTTTTGTAATTTGTTAACCATGTAATGATGGTAGGAATTAATGCCAAATATATCAAAATCAGCCTATTAATGTCAGAAAAGCAATGTTACATCAGTACTGCATGAGATGTTTCAAAGTAATATACTAAAATTATTATGAGGAAAGCATAATTCTAATCAGAAACATTCTGGCTGAAACAGAAATTATCTCTTAATCTGTCTAACAGAAGTTTATAAATTCAAAGTAGGTTCAAGTTATGTTAAGTCATCTTGTTTAATGGGCCTGTGCCAAAGTACAGTAATAGAGTCTTCTTTAATTTTTTTGTGATTACAAGTATCATTTGCTGAAGTTTGACAGTCTTAAACAAACATATCTTGGTTAGGTCATGCTAGGATGGTTTGGTAAACAGTCTTGATTTAAATTGTGTGTCCATCTAATGCTGTCATTACCTTCCTTCCTCTCTGCTGTAGGCCCGTTTTTAATATCCACTAGAGTGTGAATGCTCACTCTTTAATTTTTAATGTTGGAGAGGCAGGAATTTTTTCAGGAAAAAGGAGGCAGATATTTTCACACTTGGTGAAAATATCTGACAAAGCACATAAAGTACAGTATTATATACCTACTGTAGTTAATGTTCATGAAAGGTAACTAATACTGTACTTTATGTACTTTGTCATCATTATTTTAATTACAAAATATCCAGCATAGTCACCTTGCGAATTGTAAATTGTGGTATTTCTGTTAGATTATTACTTTTAGGTGGTTGAATCATAGTTGTTCCTACCAAAATTTGGAGGTCCCTCCCTTGATTCTTGCAAGTTATACCCTTGGGCATTAGTTATTAGCTTAATAGGTCTAAGTTACTTGAAATTTATGTGAAATTCTTTTTCCTTGGATTAAGTTAATTCTATCTAAAATGCTTGTAGCTCAACCTAGCTTTTGTACATTGCAAACACTGCCTGCTGTAATAGAACTAGGTTATATTTTGTATAGGCTGCTAGTACTGGCTGTAGTAGAATTATCCTTGTTGGTCTATGGTGTAGGTTAAACATTAGACCCTCATTAAACAGTTTCATGTTCACATCTGTAGTAAGTTACTTAAGGGTTTAGGGGTCTGGCACTGACTGAATTAGAAGAGCCCATCTTTTATTTTTAACATATTTTAGGTACTACCAACATTCTTGTTGAGTCTGTGATAGCTAATATACTGGTATTTTGTTTTTTCTAATATTTTTTTATTCAATAAATTGAAATCTAAGAATATGCTAAGAACTGTATTCAGAAAATTATATTCATTGCTTAAAAAAACTGGTATATATTTCCAGTTTTTGTCACAATTTGTATAACCTTTGCACAGTATAGTTAAGGTAAAGTTCTTCACAGGACACAGACTGAACGTTTATCTGTAAAAAATGTAGGCTTGTAAGGACCAAGTAAAATTTAAGTACCAGACTTTTGAGTCTAATTTTTGGCTTTGTATATCCTTCAGATAGGCTTAACATCTGAATGGAATTGACCTAAATTAGAGTTTCATGTATGACACTTACCTGGCAGGTATATATATAGCTATATTCTCTGTTCGCACTGGCAGAATTTTCAAAACTCGCGGCAACCGCTAGATCACTGGTAGTTCAGGTGATCGCCACCCCGCTCCCGTGGCGCTGGTGCTCGGAATCATTCCCATTTTCGTCAGATTTTTTTCTGCCACTGAACCGGCAACATCGTTGTTGGTTCCCTGCTAGAATTCGAAACTCGTTAGCTGACTTTCGCTGTACTTGGATGGTTTATTGGGTATCGTATTGGAAAGTTGGATTGGCAATCGCGATTGGAAGTTCTTATAATGTCTGATTCTGGTGTAGTATTTCGAGTGTGTGTGAAAGAAGGGTGCAAGGTGAGACTGCCGAAAGCCTCGGTAGACCCTCACACAGTATGTAAGAAGTGTAGAGAGGTTTTGTGTACTTGGGATAATAGATGTAATGAGTGTGAAAGTTTAAATGAGAAGGAGTGGAAGACTTTCACAAAATATGTTGAGAGACTAGAAAAGGATAGAGTAAGAAGATCGGTGTCTCGGAGTGAGAGGTCAGGATCTTCTAGTAAGGCCTTGAATACTTCTGTTATTTCTCCCCCTTCTTCCCAAGTAGAAGTTGTTAATCCTTCTCCTCAGGTCTCTCCTGCGCCTGCTGCTGTTTCTGAGGAAACTAATTATGTGAAAGTGTTTGCCGCCCTTGCGTCAATGGGCGATCAGATTCAGCGTCTTACAGACAAAGTGGGTACGTTTGAAAGTGTCAGTGTAGTGGAGGGGGCGGCTGATCGTCTCACTCGTGCTCCTAGACCTAGGCCTCTGCCAAGCTCCCAGACCCAAGGGAGAAGGCATGTCGACAGTCGAAGGGAGGCGAGAGGGGTTCCCTTACGATCAGGCAGTCCTGTTGCGTCCCAGGCTGCAGCAGTGCGTCATAGAAAAGGCGACACTGGGAAGTGTTTTTCCTCTACAGATAGTGCTGCGTCAGGCAAGTATGGACGTTATGCGGAAGTTTCGCGTCCTCTGAAGAGGACGCATAGACCTACGTCTTCTCAAGATGAGCGTGACCCTCAAAAGCGGTGGAGTAGTCCCGAGATTTTCTCTTCTAGTGATGAGGAAGAGGTGGTTCCGTTTAAAAGGAGGAGATCCTTTAAGTCAAGACAAGACGCAAGACCTCATGTATACGACGGTTCTCTGGATAGGAGCCCTCCTTCTGAATACGGAGCAGTCTCTCCGATATCTTCTCCTTATCGTAGAGCTCAGGATCGAATTTCTCGTTTTGATGATCCTTCTCGTCGTCGTTCTCCGCTTGCTCAGACTTCCCGCCAGGAAACAGAGACTAGGAACTTCCTTGAAGAGATGCAAGGAAGGTTAGCCGATTTAGTTAAATCGTGGGGAACATCGGAACATCCTCCTACGAGGCGTAAGGACGCATCTCTCCCCGTCAAGTCATCTAAAAGGACGCATGATGGTTTGCCTCCTTCTCATCACGCTTCGGAGTCTCGGGTAGTACGCAAGTTACGGGAGCAGGACGCAGGACGCAAGTTACGAGAACAGGAAGCAGGACGCAAGTTTCCGGAGCAGGACGCAAGCTTCCGGAACAGGACGCAGGACGCAACCTCGGAGCTCAGAAGGACGCAGGACGCAGGCGGCAGGAGCCGGCTTCTTCCCGCGAGGTTGGAGAAGATTTTCTGCAGCAAGACCTTGGTTTACAGGATGTGTCTTCGGCAGAAGAGGAGATAGAAGACTTAGAATCTGAGGAAGAAAAAGAGATGGTGAAGCACCTTCTTCAGACTATAAGAAATTAACGAATTGCCTTCTTTCACTTTTTGAAGGGGATTTTCAGCCTGCAGCTCCGACATCACCCCTTTCTCAATTCTCCAAGAATAAAACTCCGAAGAAGTCCTCGTTTTTGAAGATGAAGTTTTCGATTACGGCTAAGAAGGCTCTTCAAAGAATTGATACGTGGTTGAAGGAAAAGAGGGAAGCGGGCAAGACTGTGTTCTCTTTCCCTCCAGCCAAATTGGCATTGAAGTCCGGAATTTGGTATGCGACGGAGAAAAATCTCGGCCTGGGAGTTCCTGCCTCCTCCCAGGGGGATTTTTCCAACATTGTTGACAGTTCCCGCAGACATGCCTTGAATTCGGCTAAAGTGTGGTGGTCTCCATCAGAGTTAGATCATCTATTGAAAGGGATTTTCCGGACCTTCGAGGTTTTCAATTTTCTTGATTGGTCCTTGGGGGCTCTGGGACGAACAGTGGAAAATAATGAATCAACGGCTTCTCAACTCCCAAGCAGTATTATGTCCTGCATGGACAAAGCCTTAAGGGATGGCGCGAATGAATTAGCATCTCTTTTCACCGCAGGAGTTTTAAAGAAAAGGTCACTCCTATGCTCTTTTGCTGCTAAGGGCGTTTCTAACGCCCAGAAATCCGAATTGGTTTATTCCCCACTTTCGGATCAGTTATTTCCTGCGGATATTATCAAGGATATTTCGCTTTCCCTAACTCAGAAGGCGACGCAGGATCTGTTAACTTCTTCGGTAAGAAAATTTTTACCCAACAAGGTGGTTAAGAAGACGCCTAAGGAATCAAGGACAAGCTAGTCAGCCCTTTCGAGGCAAGTCCTTTTCTCGTCCTGCCTTCAGAGCAAGAAGAGCTCCGTCCAAGAGGGGTTCGAAACCCAGTAGTAAACAATGAACAACAAGTCCTTCAGACATCAGTAGGTGCCAGACTCCAGAAGTTTTGGGAGATTTGGCAAGAAAAGGGAGCAGATCCTTGGGTCGTCAAGGTAGCCAAAGAAGGTTACAAAATCCCTTTTCTGAAGAGACCACCTCTTGCGACATCGCCAAGAGAGCTTGGAGCTCACTACAGCGATCCAGGGAAACAAGAAGCACTACAAGAACAAGTTCTTTCTATGCTCAAGAAAGGAGCAATAGAACCTGTTCTGGATCACTTATCTCCGGGATTTTACAACCGGCTGTTTTTGGTAGCGAAATCCTCGGGGGGATGGAGACCAGTACTGGACGTAAGTCAACTCAACTTATTTGTGGAGAAGACAAAATTTACGATGGAGACGACCGATTCAGTACTGGCAGCGGTACGTCCAGGGGACTGGATGGTTACCCTGGACCTTCAAGACGCATATTTTCATATCCCAATTCATGCAGGATCCAGGAAGTACCTGAGATTTGTGATCCAGAACAGGGTCTTTCAGTTCAAAGCCCTCTGCTTTGGACTGTGCACAGCCCCACAAGTTTTTACAAGAGTGATGGCGAGCGTGGCGAAGTGACTACACATTCTAGGAATAAGAGTGTCTCTATACCTGGACGATTGGCTCATAAGAGCCCAATCAAGAAAGCAATGTCTGGAGGACTTAGATATGACGTTAACATTAACGAAAGAGTTAGGGTTGATGGTGAACTTAGAAAAGTCGAATATGACCCCCAGTCAGGAGCTAGTTTATTTGGGGATTCTGATCTCCTCAGTGACTTTTCGGGCTTTTCCGTCTCCCAACAGACAAGAGCAGTGCATCCGGAAAGTTCAAGCCTTTCTAGAGAAAGAACAATGTTCAGCACGAGAGTGGATGAGCTTACTGGGGACCCTCTCGTCCCTGGAACGGTTCGTTTCTCTAGGAAGGCTTCACATGAGACCCCTACAAATTTTTTTGAACCAAGTCTGGCCAAGAAAATCGCAACCAGATTCCTTCCTGTTTCGAATTCCTCGCAAGATCAAAGAGGAATTGCGGTGGTGGCTAACTCCGGGGAAGTTAGCGAAGGGAGCGTCACTCCAGCAAAAGAACCCAGACCATGTATTGTTCTCAGACGCGTCGGACGCAGGCTGGGGAGCGACTCTCGGACATCAAGAAGTTTCAGGTCGTTGGAGCAAGGAGGAAGCGGCTTGGCATATAAACAGGAAGGAACTGATGGCGATTTTCTTGGCTTTGAAAGAGTTCAACGCGGTGATTCGCAACAAGGTGGAGCAAGTCAACGCGGACAATACCACAGCTCTGGCGTACATCCGCAAACAAGGAGGGACACATTCAATCTCTCTTTGCAAGTTGGCGGAGGAGATCCTTCTTTGGGCAGAGAAGGAAAAAGTAACCCTTCTCACCAGATTCATTCAGGGGAGAAGAATGTGAGAGCGGACCTGTTGAGCAGGGAAGGTCAACTTCTATCAACAGAATGGACTCTTCATCTAGAAGTATGCCAGAGTCTGTGGAAATTATGGGGTCGCCCAGTGTGGACTTGTTTGCGACAGCAATGACAAAGAGATTGACGACTTATTGCTCTCCAGTCCCAGACCGTCAAGCAGTCACAGTAGACGCCTTTCTTCTAGATTGGACGGGGCTAGACGTCTACGCCTTTCCCCCGTTCAAGATATTAGGAAAGGTTTTGAAGAAATTCAGGGAGAGTCAAGGGACAAGAATGACTCAAAGCTCCATACTGGCCGGCCCGAGATTGGTTCACAGAGGTACTGGAATGGACAATAGATGTACCAAGGACACTTCCAGCAAGAGTAGATCTACTCAAACAGCCTCACTTCAACAGGTACCACAAGAACACCCTCGCTCTGGGTCTGACTGCGTTCAGACTATCGAAAGACTTGTCAGAGCGAGGGGGTTTTCTAGAGAGGCGGCCAGAGCGGTGGCCGGAGCTAGAAGAGCCTCTACTATTAAGGTGTACCAGGCGAAGTGGGAAATCTTTCGCAAGTGGTGCAAGAGTCGGAAGATTTCTTCATCCAGTACCTCTGTGACCCAAATTGCCGACTTCCTTTTATACTTAAAGAAGGAAATAAAATTGTCAACTCAGACGATTAAAGGGTATCGGAGTATGTTGGCCTCAGTATTTAGACATAGAGGTTTAGATATTACAAATAATCTAGATCTGAGAGACCTCATAAGGTCCTTTGGAACAAGGAAGGAGCTCCAATACAGAGCGCCTTCCTGGAATCTCGATGTGGTCCTGAAAATTCTTAGGAAACTAGTAAGTTCGAACCGATGGATCAAGCCTCGTTGAGAGATATCTCGAAAAAGACCATCTTTTTGGTGGCCTTGGCCACAGCTAAAAGGGTGAGTGAGCTGCAAGCAATTAGCAAACATATTGGCTGGAAACATGACAAAGCGGTTTGCTCATTTCAGGAGGGGTTCTTGGCCAAGAACGAGAATCCAGCTCATCCATGGCCAAGGTCTTTTGAAATTATGGGTCTTTCAGATTTAGTAGGACAGGAACAAGAGAGAGTTCTTTGTCCAGTAAGGGCATTGCGCTATTATATGGAGAAAACCAGTAAGATTAGAGGAACTTCAGAATCACTGTGGTGCTCTGTGAAGAATCCTAGCAGAGCAATGACCAAAAATGCTATTGCCTTTTTCCTTAGGGAACTAATTAAAGAATCTCATATGTTATGCCAAGAAGAAAATTTCGGCATCCTTAAGGTTAAGGCGCACGAAGTGAGAGCAGTAGCTACTTCCTTGGCTTTTAAAAAGAATATGGCCCTCAAAGATATCATTGAAACGACGTTTTTGGAGGACTAATTCAGTGTTTGCAAGTCATTACCTTAGAAACGTCAAAACAACGTTTGACAATTGTCAAACGTTGGGTCCATATGTATCCTCAGGAGCAGTATTGGGCAAAGGAATTTCCACCCCATAACTTACTAACATGCTAGGTATTTTAATGAAGTGGTGTTGTTTTTATGGTTGTCTGAGAGGGTTATTTCCTCTTCAGTCTGTGAAGTGTAGTGTGTTAGGTTAGTTTTGTGTGTGGTTCAGGTGGTCTAACTTATCCTAGCATGAATGCCCGTGGTAAGAGAGGGCTAGGGTTTCCTGTCAACAAATTGGTCCCGTCCAGTTGTCAGACCCTTGTATTTAGCTTCATCAACTAATAGGTCACGTCCTAGTTGGAAGCTACTAAGGTTTAGCAGGCTAAGAGGCAGGAATGCTGAAGTCAGCTACCTTAGCAGGTAAGGAATCTAAGAGTATTTTGAATTTTAAATTTTAAAACTCTTACAATGTTGCTGTCTTTGACCCACCTCCAAATGTGTCAATCAGCTATATATATACCTGCCAGGTAAGTGTCATACATGAAAATGATGTTATTATGATATAACAAAGTTTCATGTATACTTACCTGGCAGGTATATATAATTAAATTCCCACCCACCTCCCCTCAGGAGACAGGGTTCAGAGAAAAATCTGACGAAAATGGGAATGATTCCGAGCACCAGCGCCACGGGAGCGGGGTGGCGATTACCTGAACTACCAGTGATCTAGCGGTTGCCGCGAGTTTTGAAAATTCTGCCAGTGCGAACAGAGAATATAGCTATATATATACCTGCCAGGTAAGTATACATGAAACTTTGTTATATCATAATAACATCATATTTTAAATCTTGAGACACTCTAATGCTGCTTCTGTCTGAAAATAAGCACTGAGCCTAAGTTAATCTAGGTGTCTTGGGTAAGTGGACTTCTTTCTTGTTGTTAAATTAGTTTTTGGTTTAAGAATATTTATTGCTAAAGTTATGTTACTAAATAGGTAAGTCACTTGCCATCTTCCATTGACTTGGTGGTATGAGTTACACCTGAACATATGTTCCTTTCATTTATTATGTATGTATAGTCTTATATTCTTCATTTTTTAAGTTATTGGTCAATAATTATACAGAAAATCAGTTGTTTCCTTTGGTATTTAAAATTTTTTGTCTGTTCACTCAATTTTGTAGGAGCTTGCTTGGGAAGTTCATAACCTTTTGACTTTTCATTTTAATTTACATTATGAATGATAATATCCTACAGTGTTGACTTTGGAGAGGAGACTTAGGTGTTGATGATGTGGATGTGTTTGACCCCTAAGGTATTGTGACCATTAAACATACCAGTGAAAAGCCTGATGCTCAGAGAGTGGGAGAGGATGGACAGTAAAGAACTTATATAGCATTATGAGAGACAGGTCCAAAGTGCTTTCTAGAGTATGGAACTCTTTATTTTGTCTGCATTTGTATTTCCTGAATCTTTCAGTCTGCGTATGGGGAAGTTTTTATGTAAGAAAATTGAAAACCCATAAAAACACTGCCTATACATTTCTGTACTCGTATCACTTTTTGCAGTTGCGGTTCTTATTTGGTAACCATCCCCATGTTGGTTTTTTTTTCTTATAAAATGAGGCTTGGCCTTGAAATAATCCTACATATATTGTTGAAGTGCTTGAAGGGCATGATGTTCACATTAAAAATTTTTTTATTGGTAACTTATTTGAAGATAGAAATGTAACTCAGATGATAGGTACTTCTCTCGTCTCTCATAGGAGAATTACTTATGATGTCACTAGAAGAGTCAGCCAAGCTTTAGTAATGATTTCTTTTAAGAAAGAGGGCTACGAAGGGCTGAATTTCCAAATTCACATTCAGTATTTGAAATTCTGATGGAGGAGTATTAAACAGAAGTAGGAAGGATATGTGGTGCAGAACTATGGTAAACCCCCACAGATATTTAAAACACCTCTAAAAATGCTTAGAACTGCCTATTTTGATACTTCGGACAAAAAAAGTTTTATCACAGATATCACAAACATGCATTTAGTCATGAAAATATGAAAATATACTGTAACGAATGAATGTTTTATCACAGAAATCACAAACATGCATTTAGTCATGAAAATATGAAAATATACTGTAACGAGTGAATGTTTTATCACAGAAATCACAAACATGCATTTAGTCATGAAAATATACTGTAACGAGTGAATGTTTTATCACAGAAATCACAAACATGTATTTAGTCATGAAAATACTATACTGTAACGTGTGAATGTTTCTCAATGAAACACGCCGTGAATGGGTGAATATTCTGCGAACGTGTAAACGTATATTTTCCACAGAGAAATCTGCCAGTTGTGAGAATTCGAACCCTGTGGGTTTACTGCTCTACTTGTTATCAAAAATGTGAGAGAGAATAATAAATACAGTATATTAATCTTCAGTAGTTTGGAGAGATTAGGCCATATTGGGATTGATATTTTTTGGGTTTTTTGTGAAAAGATATTCCTCCCAGGTTATTGGTGTGTATGTGAATATTGTTTGTTATTCTGGGTTTTTATTGTATATCATGCTGGATCTAGTAAAGCCTGTGGACATTGCTTTCCAAAGTGGTACACATCTGTGGCAAATTTGTGAGATATAAGTTTTCTTACATAATAGGTTTTTTATTTTTTGCAATTGTATTCATCAGACATTATTTCCAGGGTTACGAAGCATGTTCTAGGGTAAAGACGCTTACAATGCCTATCTGGCAGATGAAATATGACACCAAAAATGCAAAATAATCAGTATTTGAAGGTTTTTTTGATGAAAAATGCCATAAGAATGCAGTTTACATAGTTTTCCATGCACCCAAAGCATTGAAAGTAAGGTTTTCTTAGGATTTTTGACAATGTTCCGGCTTACGGCGATTTTCGGCTTACGACGCGTCTCAAGAACGGAACCCCCGTCGTAACCCGGGGACTGCCTCTACTTATATTTGTAGATGCTTAAATGTACAGATGGAATTTCAGTGTTGATGGGATTTCCATTAGTCTTCAGAGATGAGCAGTTGGTATAATTTACAGTACAAGAACCTTTAGGTTCATTGCCATAATTTCCACACTTGTTATATGAACTGACATTGATTTCTCAAGATACATTGCATGTAATTTAAAGTTAATAAAGACTTGCAAGAAAAACAGGTCCTATACAGGCGGTCCCCGGGTTACGACGGTTCCGGCTTACAACGTTCCGAGGTTACGACGCTTTTTCTTAAATATTCAATGGAAAAATCCGTCCTGGGTTACGACGCTTGTTCCGAGGTTACGACGCTGACGCTTCCGACGCTCCGAGTTAACGACGCTTTTAAAAAACGCATACTATGATAAAAATCCTTTATAGTTTAGCACAGTATATTAATAAAAATAAGTTTCTGGTTAGATTACAAAAAAAATTTTGAGATTATGATGATTTTCGACACTTTTTATGTTGTATTTTTCTATGTTTTTTAGTGACGCCTCATATGCGGAACTAGTTTCCGAGCGAATGAATACATACTAGTTTACATATAACAGTCCAAAAGTGCAAATAATGAAAAAATCATTGCTTGTTTCCAGTAATAATAACAAAACAAAGTTTCTGGTTAGATTACAACGCAAATTCCAAGTATCCAAAGAGAGACATTATCCAGTAATTTGATCAGAGAGAGAGAGAGAGAGAGAGAGAGAGAGAGAGAGAGAGAGAGAGAGGCGTCTTCCGGCGCTCCGAGTTAAGGACAGAGAAGTGTTCGTTTCGTTAAACGGCCTCTGACTCATGCCAGTAAATGTTTTGTTGATACTAATAATATAAGCCTATTTAAAGATACGTTTACTTTAATTAGTCTATATGATACGTAAATAGTAATCAACTGTTCTTGTAGCCCTCAATATTTGGCAAAATCGAAGTATCCAAAGAGAGACATTATCCAGTACGTAATTTGATCAGAGAGAGAGAGAGAGAGAGAGAGACGCTTTGGCAACAATGGTCTCGGGGGTTTTTATAGCTTCCTTCTGCTTGATGATCGTGGATATTGTAGAAGGATTTCGACCATACTCGTTTGCCAAATCGACTATACGAACGCCACGTTCATGCTTTGCTATAATTTCATGTTTTGCTTCCATCGAAATAATTTTCTTGGGTTTTTTCTTATCACCTGCTTTGTCTTTAGCTTTGAGACCCATGGTTAATAATAAAATAGACAAAATAACACGAAAAATAGGCGCAAATACAACGAACTAAACAACGACGTGTTAACATGCAGCACCAACAAACAAACAGACTGAACGCCATTTATCGGTCGCCTATACAACTAACACTCATCGCAAAATCGTATCTCAAATATTTCGTTGTATATCAAAGCTTGTATTTTCGCAAATTTTCTGTTATATCTCAAAACATTCGTATATTAGGGCAATCGTATGTCAAGTTTCCAATGTAATTTGATCAGAGAGAGAGAGAGAGATAGAGAGAGAGAGAGGAGAGGACGAGAGAGAGAGAGAGAGAGACGCTTTGGCAACAATGGTCTCGGGGATTGACGTAACGTTTATTTTCTGAACAGATAGGACAGAGAAGTGTTCGTTTCATTAAACGGCCTCTGACTCATGGCAGGAAATGTTTTGTTGATACTAATATATAAGCCTATTTAAAGATACATTTACTTTAATTAGTCTATATGATACGTAAATAGTAATCAGCTGTTCTTGTAGCCCTCAAGATTTTGCAAAATCACTCCAGGTTGTACATAAAACTTCAAGAATGTAGTGTCACCAGAGGATTACAATAGTTTTTACCTTCAAGAACCAGCATTCTTTTATGAAAATAACTCCAGGTTGTACATAAAACTACAGGAAACAACATGTAGTGTAACCAAAGGATTACAAGTAAGGTTTTTATAACTTTTTATTAGTTTAAGACATATTTCCAAGCGTCGTTCCGGCTTACGACGATTTTCGGCTTACGACGCGTCTCAAGAACGGAACCCCCGTCGTAACCCGGGGACTGCCTGTAATACAATACTGCTTTTAACTGAAACAGTTCTTAGATCCATTTGAAGTCGTTTATGAATAAGGAAAGAAGGGTTGGACTGTTGTTGCCAAAACAAAACAGCAATTGTGTTTATAAGATTGCTTGGTGATTTATTTGATGTCGAAAAAATATTTGTTGATGCTTTGGCTTTTATAATGCTGCAATATCTCTCTCTCTCTCTCTCTCTCTCTCTCTCTCTCTCTCTCTCTCTCTCTCTCTCTCTCTCTCTCTCAGGCCGTAACAGCTTTATGCTTTGATCTTTTCTCAGTAGCTTTTAGAAGTAAATATGTACAGATTACTGAATGTTTGTTTTGTTTCTATTTTCAATAAATTTAGGCTCTTGAAAGGCTGTCATTTTATGGAAATTAACCTTAGATTTTTTTGTTCAGTAATACCAGCATGATTGCTTCTACCCTACCTTTGTAGTTATTGAAAAGCACATTTTTAGTCACATATCTGAATATTTTAGTAAAAGCTGTTTTCTCTTTATTTTTCTGTTGTTTGGTATCTGCTGTTTTACATCAAGTTCAGTGTCCTGTCATAAGAATTTAGTATTAATTGGTGTATGCTTGTTTATTTGCGCTGTAGCATTAGTGAAAACCTTGTGGGACTCCTACATAGGGTAGATTCTACCCAAACTAAAAGTCAACTGATGTACATGTTCATTAGGCTTAGTGGTGACCTTTTGAGATCATAAAATATTTATGAAGCTGACAGTTCATACATTTTGTGACATGTTCTAACAGAGAGAGAATTTCTTGTCTGTTTGTCAGATCTTATTTAATTAGGCTTTATCATTATTGTTCCAGGAGGTATCCTGCTGAATCTTTTCGAGAGAGCATCAAATATCTCCCCTGGCTCATTGATACATGAAAATCTTTTATCTGTTCTTCAGATATGATAGATTTACTCAGGCTGATAGTGCTTCCTTTATGGAACATAGTTTAATTCAGCCGTAAATCTCTCTCTCTCTCTCTCTCTCTCTCTCTCTCTCTCTCTCTCTCTCTCTCTCTCTCTCTCTCTCTCTCTCTCTCTCTCTCTCTCTCTCTCTCTCACTGGCCTTTCTGTGACTGCTGGTTATGTTTAAGATTGACTGTTTTCAGTTTTTGGGAGGATCATTTCAAGGAATAAGGATTTGCAACCTGTCATAACTACAAGAACTACGTACTACTCACAAAAGTGGCGATTAGGGACCTGTAAAGGACTGAATGCTGCAGTGTAGAGTATTGGGGGAAAAATTCTCATGAGGTGACTGTGTATAGTATAATGATGTATGATTTTGATGTAGAAGACTCGCATAAATATGAGTCTAGAACTAGGATGCTGAATATTGTGCCACATGGTTAACTTTTGGTGCTTGTCATGTTCAAATACAAGATTGCTGATAATTCAGAAAATTCTTTTAATGGAATATACTTTAATAAAACCACTGAGCTACATTACTAGACTTGAAGACCTGCTCAAAGTTTGTTTCTTATTGAAGGGTGGAAATTAAAACAAGGCAGTGTTAGATTTTATTTGATGGGGGAAACTGGAACAAGCCGACATTTAAGGACTTGTACAACTGGGTGGGAAAAGGCCAAAGGGAATAAATGGAGGTAATGCAGTTAGGGCAAAATGTATCCATTGCTCTTGATATTTATTTGAGAGGATGTTTGTTATTTTTTACTGCAAGGAAATCCACAAATGTATTTAGTTGTACTATGAAATCGCTTTGGGTTTGGTTTTGTCTTGGATTATATCTTGATTCGTGTATCATTTTACTTTCTTTTAATAAATCCAGTTTACCCTAGAAACTGGTGCTGTTTTAAATAATCTAACGTATTGAATGTTGACTGGATTTCTCTTAAATACTAATAAGCAAAATTGCCCCATTTATTTCATCTTATACTTATTGCTCCTCTGGTTTGGTGTACATTTTTTTCTTTTTCATATTTACTTGAGTATTTACTATCCTGCTATTTAGAAAACATCTGATTGTGAAATTATGAAAATGATGTACCTAAAAGAAAAGAAGTCCTCATGCATGGAAACTCAGCTTTGGTATGACCAGCAGATAGTGTAGGAAAAGAGTGCATTCAAGTTGGATTATCAGTGATAAAGATAATGGCTTTAATGAAGAATTGATTATCTCTTATTGTAATCTATGCCTTTGCATAGTACCAGTTAACCAGAAAGATTCAGTGCTTGACCTTGTGGCCTTGTCAACTGGCAAATTGTTCCCATCCAAATTACTGTACTAGATACGTATATGTAATTGACCATGTGTGCTAAATTACTGTCTTTGCCCTAAAGTTGGTATTTGTGTCATTTTCATGTAAACCATGAAATTGGGAACACTGTCTCTTTTCATCTGGTAGATATTTTAAGCAACAACCTTAGCAGCCTAAAGTTTTACATGTAAGTATAGTGTTGTGACCATTTAAGTTCACAAAATTTCAAGAACAGTTTAAGAAGTGCAGGAGATCAGTGTTGTTTTTATATCTGGAAATGCCTGGAAATGAGATTGATCATTTGAATCACTTTCAAGGACTTGATTGTCATGTGGCTCTTTTTTTCAGAAAGGCGTAGACAAATTTTAATGCTGGTGTTATCTCTATATATATATAAGTAATATATATATATATATATATATATAATATATATATATATATATATATATATACTATATATATATATACATGATATATATATATATATATATATATATATATATATATATATATATATATATATATATATATATATATACTATATATATATATATATATATATATCTATATATATATATATATATATATATATATATATATATATATATGTATATATAGATGTATATATCGATAAACATTTACTGTGGTTCTTGTGGGGCCTCTTGTCTTTCTTGAGGAGCTTTTAATTTATATGCAGTATTATATTCCTTGTACCTGTAGTGATGAACACAGTACTTGTAAGGACTGACACTCAGATTTCATGCATTGGTGTTTTATAATTGTATATCCCAATAATGAACATATCCGAATCAGATTTGAGGAGTTCATTGTATTTTGAAGTTGGTTGCTGAAAAGCATGGCTGGTCTGCTAAGGGCTAATGTTCTAAAGTGGGAACAGTTAATTATATTTCTTTATATACATGATTAAGTTTACATTACTTGGATGCACTTTGCTAGCTAATCCTGGCTTTATCTTTACCTTTGAACTACTGTACATATACTTTGTGTTTTAGCACATTACTATTCATAATAGTAGTCTGGTAACAACAACGACATCCTCATGATAAAAGGTTATTTATTGTTGATCAAATGATGCACAGTAGTTTTAGCACTGTAGTACTTACTTATTATGTCCAGTTGGTGTAGTTAATATTTGGATGTTCATTTTTGGAGGTGAAATGGAACGTTTGTGTTATTGTTATGAACTGGATGAATTAGATTAGTGATTGCTGGCTTTAGTTTTTAAGAGCAGGTTAAAGTTGAATGTTGAGGCAGTTACTATGCCTAAGATGCCCTTTCAGGTTGCAAAATTAGCAGCCTTATAATGCCCATCTGGCATCTTCTTCCAACTTTACACTTATGAGGGGTGTTCCATTCTTGAGATGTGTCGTAAGCCGACAATCATTTTATGCCGGAACATCGTCGAAAATTGTCAAAAACCCTATGAAAGTGTTACTTTTATTTCTTTGGGTGTATCGAAAACTATGTAAACTGCATTTTTATTGCATTTTTCATTAAAAAACCTTTAAATATTGATTATTTTGCCTTTTTGGAGTCATCTTCCATTGGATAGGTGTTGTAACCCTAAACATGTGTAGTAAACCTGGAAAGCATTTCTGATGATTATAATTGAAAAGCGTTGTAACCTTGGAAAGTCATAAGCCGAAATCGTCGTAAACTGGGGACTTCCTGTATTCCTTTGTTTCCATTTCTTTTATTTGTTGTTTCCAACTTCATCAGGTTTTCCTTCTTCTGGTTTTTATTTTTCATGGGAGAATGTTTCCTTCGAGGAACCAGTGTACGAACAGTGTTTTTTATTCCAAAAATGTTTTGTCCTTACTTTTGCTTGTTAGCATAGTAATGATTAATTTACACAGTAACTTTGATGTGAAAAATCCAGTGTGTTGTATGAATTTGTCCTGGAAATTCAAGTGTAATGTAGGTGTAGAGTTCAGTAAGGGGTAATTACTGTACAGTTGTAAAGGTAAATTAATTGTTTTTCATCATATTGTAGCTGATGTTTAGAGATCTCTGGTATATAGCTTTTATTTTTATTGGGTCATTTAAGTTGCTTTTAGAGTCAGTTAACAGTAGATTAGATGAGACAGTGCTATACTATGTGAATAGATGTTCGTTGGTTTTGTATAAGTATATAATATACGTACTCGAAGTGCTGAATGAACTCATAGGTCCCAGTGTTTGGCATTTGGCCATATTTTATACTTCATTCTTTATATTATACTCTGCTTATTGCTGTAGTTTTATAAGTTTCATGATTTGTTTTATCTTTATTGCAGGTCACTGGATGGCCGGTTGCAGGTCTCCCATCGCAAGGGATTGCCGCATGTTATTTATTGCCGATTGTGGCGTTGGCCCGAACTGCAGAGCCATCACGAACTTCGAGCTCTTGATCACTGTCAGTACGCATTCAATCTAAAAAAGGAAGACGTCTGTGTGAATCCTTACCACTACACTAAGATTGAAGCTCCAAGTTAGTGACCTTTTTATTTTTAGTGCTTTACTAAAAATTTGAATGATAGATATGTATATTAGCTCTCGTAAGACTGTATTTGTACAGACAATACAAACCTGTATTTTTATACAAACCGTCTAATCCACTGGTGAGCCAGCCATTCAAGTAAAAGAATCTAACAGTGATATCTGTTAGATGATTATTGCAACTGAGTAAGCTGTCACATTTGGGTTACATAAGTTAGCAATAGGCACATGTGTTTATGCAGATCTTTCACAAGTGGATTACTTTGTAATTTTGCGAGTTTCACTCCTTAACTTGCACAGTACTACTATGGTTTTTGTTTATTTTTATGGTCTCTGGATCAAAAATCATTGTCAGTCATAAAAGTTTATATGTCAGCTTTTCTTTTTATGATATTAAATATATAAACCAAGTCCTCTTCACTCCTCTGTCCTGTGCTCTTTTGTCTGAACTCCCATAAGGTTGCATTCCTCATTATATCCCCTTTCTTCAAGATTTTGTGGGTCCTTTTACAGGTCTTCATCCTCCTACTTCCATGTCTACTGGTTTTTTGGCCGTGTTCCTAATCCACATCTCTGCCAATGCCTCATTCATAATATGTACTGTATCATCTTTCCACCATACTCCAGTCATGAATTTAACACCATTTTACAGTTATGTTTTTTCAAAATCTCCATTTTCTTTGTTAGTACCCAAGCTTCTGCTGCGAAGCGAAGAGTGGTACAGTTCCGCCTGTTTCATTTTTTAAGTCCTGACTCTTTCTTGCCATGGGACATTGGTGTTTACCAGTGGGGTAACTATCTTTCCATATCCATGCTGCAGCTACTCTTTTACTGTTCTCTCCTACTTCATAATTCAGTGTTTCCCCAAGGTAAAGAGAAATACACTACTGTACCTCCCTTAAGACCTTTTTTTAAGTTCTAATACAAGTGGAATTGAGTTCTGGATAGGGAACATTCCAAATTCCTCCATAGTGTGCACACTTTTTCACATTCCCCTGTTCTTAGTAAGGTGTTGATGTGCAAGCCTGTACATAGCCCTAGCCTTGTACTGCCCTGTGATAGTGTGACTTTGCGAAAGAGTCAGGTACCAGGAAACCGGGTCTGTTCTTGGGGTGGTAAGGTTTGTCCTCTCCAATACCTATTCTCTTCTTTTCACTTTCTGAATCTTGTTTAACGTGTTCACCTAAGGACCAGTTTGCTTTCATCGGCACCTAGTTTGAGGTTGTTAGCACACATAGGAGTAATATTTACATAGGTATAGGCAGTTTTGTTGAGATAATATTGTGTCTGTAGCCAGTTTTACTTATTGTGATGTTCGCGACTTGGTCGACGGTTTAACCAATCTCTCGTGTTTTGCTCATTCTAAATTCTCATATGCTAGCCTATTCCTCTTTTTTCTGTCTAAATCCACGTGTTTGTTCTTTGCTTGCTTTTTCTTCAGCTATTGGCAGATCTCTTATTACTGCCTTGATTAATGTTCCTTTCCAATTTACATACTGCAATGTTTATAATGTCTTCGGTTCTTTCCAAGCTAGGTATTATTTTAGCTTTATAGCTTTCTAACAATGTGTTGTATGAAAATGCTTTTAAAGTATGTTGATTTGCTTTCAGACAAGACGGAACATTCATTGTAACTCCTCTTCCCCTGCCTCCCAAACTTTCCCATTTTCTTCTTTGCCTCATTGTCTTTTCCTCAGTTGACTTGTGTGGATGCAGCTGAGTTCGTGAATCGCTTAAGACTCTCTCCCTTTCATTGAGTCGTGGGTGCGATACAGTACTGGCTGCTGTCACCTCCTATCGCCAAGCATCACTTCCTGTCGGCAGCTGTCTCCTCCTGTCGCCCACTGTCAGAAGAACAGTTTGAACTGGAGAAACTTCTTCGAATTGATCAGCATTTGTTGCAATGTTACGCTTTGCTGTATCCAGATTTAGTTGAGGAAAGAGGCCACATAGAGAATGTCCTGCTTGTCTTAGCCTAGTTCAGTGCAATTTAAGTATTTGGAGAAAAGAATCTAAGGTTTCTTCTTATATTAGAGTGTGTTTCATAACTTTTCTCATACTCAGTTGCACAAATCTCCCTTTAGGTCTGTTGTGGCTTGTCTTCTTGTTTTTTATGAAGTCACGGAGAGCCAGAGAACGCTTCTTGCAATACAGGCGCTTATTGGCGCTTAAAGTGTCTTCAATAGGAGGTTTGGTTTCTTTCTCTTTCCTGTAGAGATGAACTCGAGCTTTAGACATGCTAAATGGGAACTCAGTTTAGCTTGTTGAGTTTTGATCTTTTACTCAGTACGTTGTCACTTCTCTGCGTCAGCTTAGAGTGGTAGTGGCGCCAACCTAGGGAGTTTGTGAAGCCCCCTTTAAAGGATTTTGCCGCCGGTGGGAGCTTAGTGAAGAAGAGAGTTAGTTTTACTTTGTTTTTGATGTTGCAGGCTAATATTCTCATGCTTATACTAACTGTTTTTGAAGATGTCAGAACACTTTTTCTTTTGTCTGCTTATGCTGCTCAGGTTAAGGCGATAAGGGAGTATCTATTGGTACAGTTTTGTTTCACACCTTTTTGGAGATAAGTTCAGCCCTCAGGTTCTTGTAGAGGGACAATTGCAAGCCTCCTGGCTTGCTTGGAGTGACTGGGGAACAGCACCTCACATGGTGGAGGTGGTGAAGGGGAGTTAAGATTCACTTTTGGTTGCCCTCCATTGGCGAAAGCACCTTCAAGCTGTTCTTAAGAGAATGCTATTTTATCTTTTTGACTTGAGAGCTGAAGATGATGTTAAGGGTACATTTTTTAGAGAACTAAGAATTCCAATGTAACCTGAGTGGGGAAGAAGAGGAGACTCCTCTCTGTCCTGTTTGGGCAATTAAAACTTACTCAGATAGGTTAAGCTGGTGGAGGGGTTAAGCATGGTGGAGGTAGTTATCCTTTTAGAAACCTAGAACATATTTGTTAAAGGTTAATCCTGGAATAGGCAAAGTTAACCTTTTGCTTTGTGACTTGTTTTTTAGGGCTTTTGGACTTAGACACGGGTCCCCTCACACCCCCTTCGTTTCATTCTGCTTGAATTGAAGCCTTTTTTTATGCAAGGCTGCTCTTCGCTGTGCACGTATGAGAGCCTAGCTTCCTGAATGGAATCCAACTTCTGGTGGTGTAAGATCCAGAAAGGATTCTGGATCAGGTAAGAATGTCTTGGTTTTCATGCAAGAAACCTTTAGCTTGATTGGTTGAGTGGATATTTGTCTAGCTGCACTACCCACTGTCCTCTTCTCTATGTGGGAATCACCTAACTTTTACAGTAGGCAAGATTTGTCCCAAATAAAACAGGCAGTCCCCGGTTATAAGGGGGGGTTCTATTTTCAGCATTAACCAAAACTCAGTGATTTATGCCATGTTTCAGTTAATGGTGTCTCTCTTAGGTATGCTATAGTGCCGTAACTCTATTATTGACACCTTATGGCGCTGATAACTGAAACTTGGCCCATTGTGGCAACACAAGTCGCCAATTTTATGGCGCTAGACCAGCGATTCTCAACCTGTGCGCCGTGAAAATTTCATGGATAGGTATATATGTGTGTGTGTGTGTGAAGAACACATTCCCTTTACAAAATAATATGAGTACTATACACGTAAACCTCCCGTTGTACCGTGTAGCTCCGTTCCCCTCTCCCAGCGTTCATCCTAGCTGCGTGGGAGGAAGGTACTACTCAGTAACAGTGATCTTTGACCGTCGTGCATGTTATTACTGTGGCGGTAATAAGTCTGAACCTTGCAAAACATGGAAAAGTTTATCGTAAGAAAACGCAAGCGTCTTGTTGACACTGACAGCAGCAGAGATGAAGTGGAAGTTGATAATGATTCACAAGGTATACGTGTCGAAGACATTGGAAATGAAGCAAGATTAACCACTGAAAGCCAGCCTTCTTGTTCATATCCGATAGTGGAAAGTGAAGTGACGCTTCGAAGTGAGATTATTTGTGCAGGTCCAAGCAGGGAAAGTGAAGTGACAGCTGAAATTTTCCCCAGTCCTTCAGGTCCAAGGGTGGCCTCCGCACGTACGCACAGCAGCAAGGACATCCGCAGTAAATCATTTCGCTTGTATAACAAGAGTTATCTAGAACTTGGGTTTACTTGCTGTGATGATGAGTTTGGTCCAAGACCAAAGTACGCTGTTTGTGGCATTGTGCTGTCAAATGAATTTAAATTTATGACTCCTATGAAAATGAAAAGACATTTAACAGCAAAACATAAGCACCTCTCTCACAAACCTGTGGATTACTTATAAGACTTTTGAAAGATAACAAACAACAAAGGCTTAGGTTTGAGAAAAAAGTTAAGGTAGCAGAAAAAACACAGAAAGCAAGTTATTTATGTACATAGTGGCAGAGCAGACGGCAAAACATATGAAACTCCATTCAGTTGCGGAGTCATATTTTCTTTCAACTTGTTGTGCTGTAGTGAAAACTTTGTTTGGTGATGAGGCTGAAAAAGAAGTAAAAAAAAAATACCTCTCTCGGACGACACTATTGGTAGACGAATCAAGGATATGTCATCTGACATTGAAAAGACTGTTAGTGAGCTTATGAAAGATAAAATGTATGCTCTGCAAGCAGACGAGTCAACTGATATTGGAGGTAAATCCCAATTACTATTGTTCATCAGATATATTGCTAATAATAAAATAACTGAACAATTTTTGTGCTGCAAAGAACTTATGCAAACTTCAGGACCGGACATATTCTCCTTAGTAGCAGAATATTTGAAAGAAATGGGACTGACGTGGAAATTATGTGTGGGAATTTCCACAGATGGTTGTCCATCTATGGTGGGATCAGTAAAAGGTTTCGTGCCATTAGCGCAGAAGGAAAATCCACAGTTGATTACAACACATTGTTTCTTACATCGTGAAAATCTTATTGCAAAGACACCTGGGCAGGAATTAAAGCTTGTGCTTAAAACTGTTGTAAAGATGGTAAACTTCATAAAGAGCAGACCAAAGCAGACAAGACTGTTTTCCATTCTCTGTGAAGAAAAGGGATCTGCCCATGAAGGCCTTCTCCTCCATACAGAGGTTAGGTGGCTATCAAGAGGCAAAGTGTTGTCGAGAGTACATGAACTGCGACAGGAAATGATAGTTTTCTTTACTCTTCAGGGAAAACCTGAATTCTGTGAACTACTGGCTGATGAAATTTGGAGCTCAAAGTTATGCTACCTGGCGGACATATTTGAACATCTAAACAAGGTTAATACTAGTATCCAATGGAAAAATTAGAATATGTTAACATCCTCTGACAAAATAAAGGGAGAAAATAAGGCTTTGGAAAGATAGGGTGAGTGATGGCAATGCCGATTTGTTTCAAAAGACTGCTGAAGCTAAATATACAGACATCATTCCACTCATCAAGGAGCACCTTGAAATTCTAGAATGGAACACTGAAAAATATTTCCCTCATATATCTGCTGATCAATAATATTGGGTAAGAAATCCTTTCATCCGTGATCCCTCAAGCAAACCACAACTTAGTATCCTTGAAGAAGAGGAACTAATTAACATACGTAATGACTGCACACTAAAACTGGAGTACTTGGATATGTCACTAGAAAGCTTTTGGATAAGAATTAGAAAGGAACACCCTCATATAGCCCTAAAAACCCAGAAAATATTACTGCAGTTCTCAACCTCATATCTGTGTGAACTAGGATTTTTAACACTCACAAACATCAAAACTAAGAAGAGGTCTAGGTTGCTGAGTGTTGAAGAGGAAATGAGTGTGTGCCTGTCCAGTGTCCCTCCTAACATCGAAAGGATTTGCAAATCAAACTGGCACAAGTGTCCCATTAATCAGGTATGTTTAATGAAACACATCCAATATACTGTTTGTTTTGCTCCAAACCCTTCAAACCAAATCATAGGAGGTCTAGAGCTGAAATGAGGAATCTTGGGAATTTGGTGGTATGTGTGTACCACCTTCATGTACCCGCTACTATGCAGTAGTCTTGAATGGTGGCACTGTGTGTACCCCCAAACAAACTATCGGTAAAGAAGGGGTTAAGTTCAGTTGTAGTTCTTGCTATTTTCCTCATCTGCTTCTCTGCAATGGCTGTCTTGGGATCCATGATTGAATCAAAATAGTACAGTACAGAAAGCTACTAAAACTAAGGAAATATTCCTGTATAAGCGTATACTTGCTCAAAGCAAAAGCACCAAAGTGAGCTAGCTTTAAACAGTGCCACCAACAGTGCTAACTAGCAGTGAGCGATGAAACACTTTTGTTTACAAAAATCATATGGTTCATTGTGTCGGATTTAGGTTTTTTGTTTGAGTTCTGATGCAAAATTTACTGAATATTTTGCATCGAAATCCAATCACATTGAATTCTAGTGTGGTCGAGGAGTGGTTTTCTATTGTATTGAAAACACCTTACAGACATTTTCACTTGCATTTTATATTGAGTTTTTATTTTTGTATGTAAATATTTGGAAGTCATATAAACTAAAATTAAATATGAAGGTAAAATTATACATATCTGGTCATGTGAATATTTATTTTCATACAATCAACTTACCTGTCAGATATATACATAGCTAAGACTCCGTCGTCCCCGACAGAAATTCAAATTTCGCGCCACTCGCTACAGGTAGGTCAGGTGATCTACCGGCCTGCCCTGGGCGGCAGGACTAGGAACCATCCCCGTTTTCTATCATATTTTCTCTGTCGCCGGTGGTATCAACATTGTTGTTATTACCTCCTGACTTAGATTCATTTTTCAACATTTGATCAACGTTTTTCGGCTTTTTGGTGACGTATTTGGATCGTGTTTTGGCATTCGCTACTGTGGACTGTTTTTGGAATAACTCTTTTGGATTTTTCTCAGTATGTCTGATTCTAATGTGAGTGTGAGAATGTGTGTGAATGTAGGCTGCAGGGTGAGGATACCGAAGGCTTCGGTTGATCCTCACACTGTATGCCGTAAATGTAGGGGGGTTCAGTGTTCTGCTATTAATACTTGTAAGGAATGCGAGGGATTGAATGCAGAAGAGTGGAAGACTTTGACTTCTTATTTGAAGAAGTTAGAGAGGGATAGAGTTAGACGACTGAAAGGTGTGAGTTCAAGGCCTATTGAGCCTTTCACGGATAATTCTAATCCTACTGATGTAGATTCTCCCTATATATCTCATTCTCAGAGTGCTTTTTCGGATTCGGCATCGGAAATCGCCAATCTGAAAGCTACTATTAGAGACATGAAGTCCAAGATGGCTGACTCTAAAGGTAAGGCTAGTGATAGTGAACATTTCAGTGAAGTGAGTTCTCCCAGTGTGGAGGGGGCGTTTGATCGTCCCTGCGACGCTCCCAGGCCTAGACCTCTTCCAAGCTCCCATGCCCAGAGGAGAAGGAAAGTCGAAAGCCTTAAGGAGGTCGTGGGGAATCCCCAACGGTCAGACGTCCCTTCAGCTAGCTCTGCTTCATGGCAGGCGGCTCAAGGGCGCTATAGAAAAAGCGTCCTTCGCGAGTGTTTCTCGTCCTCTCCCTCTCCCTCACCTAAACGAGGGTGGAAGGAGTCGAACTTATCGAGACCGCTGAAGCGTCATATGAAGCCCGACATAGATTCGAGCCCAGAGCGCTTCTCAGATGACGCTCCGTCTGCTATTAAGAAAGCGAAGGTGGCGTCAGCGTCACCTGACGCTGGTGCGGAAGTACCACCCCTTCATTCTTCTTCCCCGAGTGATGACGAAAGGCGTCATGCACTAGACGTGGGAGAAGCGTCAAGAAAGATAATTTTGGCGGTTCAGGAACAACTGTCATCTCTTGTGGGAGTGTTAGCGCCCCGTCGGAAGGACGTGACGCTTCCAATTAAGAAGTCTCGTCCTCTCTCACCTGCTCGAAGAGAAGCGTCAGACAGACGTGAAACTGCTAAACGTCTTGCAGAAGCTGCGAGTTCGAGAGCTAGAACGGGGGCTTACGAGAGTTTCGTAAAGCCAGAGAAACGTAAGACGTCTTTTAGAAGTGAAGCGTCATTCAAAGCGGATCTTAGACGTGACGCTCCATCCAATATTGTGACGCCAAGTAGGACGCCTTTAGAGAGCGGAGCGTCTTCCAGGCGCGAAGCGTCATCAAGACGTCAGCAAGAGACGTCAGCCATGACGCTCGGAGAACGGGAAGCGTCATACAAGGCGTCTTCTAAAGTTCAAGAGAAGACGGAGCTTGTGACGCCTTCCAAGTCTTTTAAAACGGGAAAGAGGAAAGAGTATCATTCCCTTAGCCCCTCTCCTATTAGGAGTTTGTCTCCTCCAGAAGAGGAAAGTTCAGAAAGGAGAACGAGACTCAGATAAATCCCGAGTTGGAGGAAAACTCGGATGATGAAGATCATGGAAGAGAGGGTTTGTCCAACTATAAGGTTTTGACTACCCTGCTCTTGAGGAGTATGGAGACGAGTTGACTCCTGCTGCTCCTCCTTCTCCGCGCTCGCTCTTTTCCAGTGCTAAGACGAAGAAGCCCTCGTCTTTTCTAAACATGAAACCCACCATCTCGATGAAGCGGGCATTACACGCCTTAGACTCATGGATGAAGTCTAAGAAAGACTTAGTCAGGACAGTCTTTTGCATGCCTCCGGCAAGATTAGCTGGGAAAAGAGGCATATGGTATAAGACGGGAGAGAATATGGGTATCGCTCTCCCTTCTACAACAGAGGCAGATTTTTCGACTTTGGTTGACGCTTCAAGGCGTCCAAGTCTCAATTCTGCACGAATTACATGGAGTATTTCTGAACTGGATCATCTCCTCAAGGGACTCTTTCATGTATTGGAAGTCTTCAACTTCTTAGATTGGTCCCTTGGGGTGATGTCCAAGAAAGCTCATGATTCAGAAGGAATCGAACCTGAAGCCCTGTTATGCATTTTGTCTTGCATTGACAAAGCGGTACAGGATGGTTCTTTTGAAGTCTCTTCATTATTTGGAGCAGGTCTTTTAAAGAAAAGGACGGTGTATGGCGCCTTCTTAACAAAGGCAGTCTCGCATGCTCAGAGGGCAGCTCTACTGTATGCGCCTCTTTCTGACTTTTTGTTCCCTTCTCAGTTAGTGAAGGACGTTGCTCACTCTTTAACTGAGAAGGCGACTCAGGATCTTCTGACGCAGTCAGCTAGGAAGAAGAAACCTGTTTCGGTATCTGACAAGAAAGGACCTAGTACATCAATGCAGCCCTTTCGAGGTGGTCCGACCTCCAGACCTCCCGCAAGAAGGAAGGCTCCGGAGAAGAGAGGTAGGTCTGCCTTTCGTCCCTTTAAAAAGGGAAAATGAAACATCTCTCCTCCAAGCACCAGTAGGTGCCAGGCTCCTGGGATTCGTGGAGGCCTGGACACTGATAGACGCGGACGCGTCTTCATTGACTATCATAAGGAAGGGATATCGTATCCCTTTCCTGAACACTCCTCCCCTAACGTCAATACCAAGGGAACTATCAGCCAAGTACAAGGACCCTGTGCTGAGGGATACTCTTCGATCGATGGTGGAACAAATGTGGGACAAGAGAGCGATAGAACTAGTACTGGATCAAAACTCCCTGGGGTTTTACAATCGCCTTTTTCTAGTGGCGAAAACCTCGGGAGGCTGGAGACCAGTACTGGACGTCAGCTCTCTGAACAAATTTGTTCAGAAGGAGAAGTTCTCCATGGAGACTTCTGCTTCAGTCCTAGCGTCATTACGACAAGGAGACTGGATGGTGTCTCTAGATCTCCAGGACGCCTACTTTCACGTCCCGATCCACCCTTCATCGAAGAAGTACAGTGGGGCATCGCTTATTCACGGATCCAGTTAATCACGGGTTTTTTCTTGGACCGTTCCTCATGTTACATCACTGGTATAAATCGCTGCATCACGGGTTTGTTGTGTTGCGTATGCGATGTTTTTCGGTAGGCTAACCCTCGGCCGTGGTCCGATAACTACCAACATTCATTTAAAGACTCATATAATGATATTAACTGACAATAAAGGTAATAAAACCATTCTCACCTAATATATTATTGTCCTATCTTCGAAATAAATAGCCTATTCAAGGTTTATGTACGACGTTCATTGGTAGGCTAAGCGTAGTTGCAGTGCGGTAACCACCAACGTACACAAACATTCACATTATGATATTAACTGACAATAAAGGTAATAAAACCATTCTTACCATATATATTATAGTCATATCTTCATAATAAATAGCCTATTCGAAGAATAATTCCACATCATTGCACTCAACTTATCGTCGGAGTGGCCAGCCACATAATGTAAGCATATACCTTTACGTACGAAAATGGTTTATGTATACGGTTGCGTTCAAAGCAACATTTTTTGTTTTGATAAACTTTTAGAAATTTTAATAGTAGTGGTAGTGTAATTACAGTAGTAATAACATTAAGGCTAAAATTAATTCGAACTTCATTATTATTTTGGCAGTATTCGTATATAACTTCTCTGAACAATGAAGTCATACAAACGCTATTTGTCATAGATTATCGTAAGTATTGCTGTTTGTTATTGGCGACGAAGCGTAAACGAAATACATAAAAGCATTTTTTACCTTATTATTATCGTCATACTTCATAAAAAGGCTATTCGTGGAGTAATTCCATATCAGTGAAATCAATTTTATCTATGCGAGGCCAGCCAGCTGACAAAATGTACGTACGTATATGAAAATCAAATTATGGTAGCGTTCACAGCAAGATTATCTTTCGAAATTTTTATAGTACTATTCATGCTACGTAGTAATAATGTTTGGAATATACGTAACATTAATTTCAATACAAAATATCATCGTTATTTTGGTAGTGAATAATAGTTTAGAATTATCATACATACACTGCATTGTTATGGGTTTGTGGCAGTGATAAAACAACCAAAATAACGTTCTCCTTTAAGTCAACGCGTTTAGGAAAAACATGACATAGAATCGACTTTGCGACTTCGTTCACTTTGATATTTTTAACGATACAATAACTATCATTTGTACTACTAAAACCATCTTCACATAAGTAATTTTTCGTAAGATATGTGTTGTTACAAAAGCTAGCTTATACATAAAAGGCTTTTATAATTTAAGTCATCTTAGATATACATATGTACCCAAACTCATTGTGGGGAAATTTACTACTGTTTCCTCGGATATTGAAATACTTTAGCATCATTCAAACACTTTAATAATATAAATACTAGGCTATACATATTTACATCGTATACAAATACTACATACAGTTATATACACATACTTTTATATACAAAGTTAAGAGTTATATACACATACTTTTATACAAAGTTAATCATATGAGTAGTGATCAGACGACAGCTGTGCACTGGACTACGTACGTACTACTTGGAAGATAAAACAAACAAAAATTTTGTTGTTGTTAGTCGCCGGGATAGATTAACATTTTTCCAGAGATTAAAGAGCTGAATTTTGTTTTGAAGGTATGTCAACCGCGTTAGTAAATAGGTATCATCTTCTAAGGAATTTTTTTTTTTTTTCTTCTTTTTGCGGAAGAATCTTCAAGCCATTTTGCATTCAAAGTAATGAGAAGGAATCATTCTATTCTTCATGAAATCAGTAAAATACTTACACTAATAATAAAAACTAAAACTACGTACTGTATGCAAAACACATACATCATCGTTAGCTTCGTGTGTGTAAACGTTCATTCTAAGAAATTACAGAGTAGTATAACTAACACCTGATTGGTTGGTTGGTAGCCATGGAGATCTGTTATCCAATGACTGCCCTCTGCTTCTGTTCTATTTATAGACATACGCCATGGATGGCACTAGGTTTGAACGTTACCATGTTCGTGATTTTCTGACTGCTGACGGCAAAAATTACTCAATAATTTTCTTTATATAATTATTCCTTCGTGAAAACAATAATATAATATCGCGGTTGACATACCTTCAAAACAAAATTCAGCTTTTTAATCTCTGGAAAAATGTTAATCTATCCCGGCGACTAACAACAACAAAATTTTTGTTCGTTTTATCTTCCAAGTAGTACGTACGTAGTCCAGTGCACAGCTGTCGTCTGATCACTACTCATATGATTAACTTTGTATATAAAAGTATGTGTATATAACTGTTAACTTTGTATATAAAAGTATGTGATATAAACTGTATGTAGTATTTGTATACGATGTAAATATGTATAGCCTAGTATTTATGCATTATATTATTAAAGTGTTTGAATGATGCTAAAGTATTTCAATATCCGAGGAAACAGTAGTAAATTTCCCCACAATGAGTTTGGGTGCATATGTATATCTAAGATGACTTAAATTATAAAAGCCTTTTATGTATAAGCTAGCTTTTGCAACAACACATATCTTACGAAAAATTACTTATGTGAAGATGGTTTTAGTAGTACAAATGATAGGTTATTGTATCGTTAAAAATATCAAAGTGAACGAAGTCGCAAAGTTGATTCTATGTCATGTTTTTAACTTTAACGTATAGTGGTATGAAAAACACCAGTGTGTCGTAGCGATGCATCATCAATATAGTGGTATGAAAATACCACATGGTGTTGTAGCGATACGTAATCACAAAGTACAAATCCTTTTCCCGGACCATCCTCAGAATTTTACGACTCTTCAACTTCAAGATCGATATGGTAAAATATATTATATAGTCATACTTATTGTTAAAATTCACAAGTTGAACTGCAAAACATTATTATATTTTGATTGTTATGTACATATATTTTTTGTGTTTTACGGAATGTTTGTTTTGAAAATAATACCTATTAGTGAACATATGGTATTAATTGTCCCACTATTTTATTATAGGTGATCTTAATTATCTCACATTCATTTAACAGTATTATATTAATATTTATTTAAATAAACTGTAATTAATAAATAACAATAATGAAAAACATAAAGGGAAAAAATGTTTTTGCTGCAGTAGTGGTGTTTGTTTGATTATGCATCTGACCTCACATTTCCGAAATCTGAAAAATTCCAAAAACCGAAACATCGGAATGTGTGTGTACTGCACATTTTTTTAAACACGCACACAATGTCTACACATTTACTGCAAATTACAGTACGTACGTATTTATTCCTGAGAGAGAGAGAGAGAGAGAGAGAGAGAGAGAGAGAGAGAGAGAGAGAGAGAGAATGATTAAGGACTCCAAGGCGTGTTATTTTTACAATTATTTTATTATCTTGGGATTTTTTTTAATCTTGAGATTTTCTATTCAATTCTCAAGATTAATAAGAAAATTACCGTAAATTGACTAGCATCAGCACACATCTGAATGACTCGGCCATTAGCAGGCTAGACCACCAAACCTTATGAACTTGCATGATACATGAGATACATGACAAAACACAAAACCACTGTTTATTGGTGAAAATTAGGGGTCGCACGATATGGGAGATTGCACGTTATTCGAGTATATACGGTATGTGATTTTTTTTAGCCTTTTATGGAACAAAATCTAGCAAGAAATTGCCATTCCCAGTTGGCAACACTGGCCTACAAACGTTTGTTTGTTGTTGTTATGAAATGTGGTGTGCGGCGCGTTCTTTAAATTGTACCCATATAAACGAGTTAATTATGTGGCATCAGGGATGCTCTTTGTGATACGAAAGTATCATTTTGATACTTTTTTAAAAAATTTTACTTTTTTACGACGCCGGTTAGAATGATACGAAATGGGAATTTTTTCTCAAAAATATGATACTTTCTTACGTTTTTACTAAGCAGATTGGTTATTTTCTTCCTTTGTAATTTTCCATTACTTATTTATATGCACATTTCCCTAAACATAGGTTTTGGAATCCTAATTTTTATCTAATCAGAAAATTTCATCCTCCACAGTTTATTTTCTAGCCTAGGTTAAATATTTATGAAGGATTTCAGAAACTTCAACTCTATGAACTCCTACCTAGTGTTGATAATTGCTTGCAACCGAGTGTCGAGTCAAAACAGCGACGATCTGTGATCTCTTGTAGTAAGAACCTCTTTAAGAGCATTGTGTGCGTGTTTAAAAAAAAATATGCAGTACACACATTCCGATGTTTCGGTTTTTGGAATTTTTCTGATTTCGGAAATGTGAGGTCAGATGCATAATCAAACAAACATCACTACTGCAGCAAAAACATTTTTCCCTTTATGTTTTTCATTATTGTTATTTATTAATTACAGGTTATTTAAATAAATATTAATTATAATACTGTTAAATGAATGTGAGATAATTAAGATCACCTATAACAAAATACTGGGACAATTAATACCATATGTTCACTAATAGCTATTATTTAAAAAAAAAAAATTCCGTAAAACGCAAAAAATATATGTACATGACAATCAAAATATAATAATGTTTTGCAGTTCAACTTGTGAATTTCAACAATAAGTATGACTATATAATATATTTCACCATATCGATCTTGAAGTTGAAGTCGTAAAATTTTGAGGATGGTCCGGGAAAAGGATTTGTACTTCGTGATTACGTATCGCTACAACACCATGTGGTATTTTCATACCACTATATTGATGACGGATCGCTACGACACACTGGTATTTTTCATACCACTATACATTAAAGTTAAAATGATCATATTATATTATTGTTTTCACGGAGAAATAATTATATAAAGAAAATTATTGGAATCTGAGCTATCAGAGTTCAGAGTTAGATGCTTGAATTTTTACATAGAACTAGCAGGACAAATTTGTAAAAGACTTTCAGGCATGAATGACATACTGCCTTTGCTAAATGCGTGTGATCCAGTGGTAGTAAGAGAAGCCTCTGTCAAAAGTGTAATTCCTCTCCTCACTAAATATCCCCAGCTGGTAGACGAAGATCATTATGATCAGTATAATGATGAGTGGAGACAATTAACATTTCAAGAGAAATTAAGTCAATCAAATGATCCCACTGAATTTTGGTGCTCGGTCAGGAAAATGAAATGCAGCGATGGGACACATATATTCCCTAAAATTTCTCAGTTTATGCTAGATTTAATGGTGCTTCCGCACTCTTCTGCCGCTGTGGAAAGAATCTTCTCTCAGGTGAAGTTAGTAAAAACTGATGTCCGGAACAGATTGAATACGGAATCAGTAAATGGCATTTTGTTGACTAAAGGGAATGGAGGAGGTAAAGATTGCTATGAATGGGAGCCAAGTGAATCAATGATTCGATCAGCTCAATCCCTGCATAAGGTAGATGAATAATGGTTATCCAGCAGCAGCTTGTGTATTACATAATGAACATAAGGTGATGATTAGATATAGGGTGAATATTTTGTTGAATTTAATATAAATTATGATCATATGTTTAATCATGCCAATTTCCATCATGCAAGTTGCCAAGTTGATGCCTATATTTCCAACTATATAAATTCTATAAATTGTATTATTATATCAGGCAACCTGTAGTTCATAATAACATACTAAACCCATACTTTATAGTTCATAATAAAATACTAGAATTATAGACAAAATGTGTTTTTGTACCAAATATTCTTAACAAAATAGACAACATGTCACTGTGTGGTTTGTTGCCAGACGAACGACCAAAGCTGTATTGATGTGAGTATGTATTTATTATTTTAGTCATGCAAATTTCTCTTATGTTTGTGCAGGATGATGTGATACTTTTTTGGATACTTTTCGGAAAAAGTGATGATACATTCTTACGTTTTTTGAAAAATTCACGATACTTTTTATAATCTATCAAGAGCAACACTGTGTGGCATCCAAAAGCCCCGATTCTTTTACTCTTATTGGGAAAGACGCCTAAAGGTCAGAGAATGAAGGTTTTTACGTGGAATATACTAGTATTAACGTGTTGTGACGAAGGGAAGAGATGTTTCGCTGCCATACTGTTGGTAGCATTATCGTTATTATATTACTGGATTGCACTGCAAAATCGTCGCCATCTTTTATCAACATAGATTGTTGGTGAGTACCCATATGATTTACATATTTTGATAGTTCTCTTACCACTCATCCTCTCTTTCCTTGTAAAAAAAAAGAGGCCCACCATGCGTATGTAGGCTTCTAGCTGTAATCCCTAGGCTAGTAGGCTACATATGTACAGTAGTACATATACTACATTTATTTTTAAGGCTAATTTTGTACAATAACTTTAAAACTGTCTTGAATTTAGTTTTAGGTGATAGTTGAAAACATATTTGGTGTTTGAACTAAAGTAGGCAGTTATAAACATTGGAATAGTGGTCTTGGGTGGGTTAACTATTAAAGTAGGCAGTTTTAAGCAATTTTGAGGGGGGTATCAGGATAACACGGGTATTTACTTATCACGTTGGGGGGTTCTGGGGCCCTATCCCCCGTGGATAACGAGGCCCCACTGTACCTCGTTTCATGACGGGGGGAAGGATCTTTCAGTTCAGAGCCTTGTGTTTCGGCCTGTCCACAGCTCCTCAGGTCTTCACAAGCCTGATGAAGAATGTGGCGAGATTTCTTCACCTCAAAGGAGTGAATGTATCTATGTATCTAGACGACTGGCTCATCAGGGCAGATCGGAGAGACAGTGCTTGGAGGACCTAAAGTTGACTCTGGATTTGACCAAGGCGTTGGGATTGCTTGTGAACTCGAGAAGTCTCAGCTGACCCCCAGACAAGACCTAGTCTATCTGGGATTCGGATGGATTCTCGGGGTTTTCGAGTTTTTCCCTTCGCAAGAGAGAACCGCAAAAGGTTTGAGGATAATCTCTCTCTTCTTAGAGAAGCAACAAACGTCGGCGAGGAATGGTTGAGCCTTCTGGGGACGCTTTCCTCGCTGGAACAATTCTTCCCTCTAGGAAGACTTCATATACGTCCACTTCAATTCTTCCTCAAGAGGTCTTGGAGCTGGAAAAACCGGACAACTGTCGGACGTTTTTCCCATCCCAGTGGAGATAAAGACACACCTACAGTTGGTGGTTGCTACCTCTGGAAGAGAACAAAGGGATCTCTCTAAGAACACAGAACCCAGACCTAGTGTTGTTCTCCGACGCGTTCGGAGACAGGTTGGGGAGCGACATTAGGCTCAGAGGAAGTGTCAGGCACCTGGGAACCAGCACAGGTGTCCTGGCACATAAAACTGCAAGGAGCTCTTCGCCGTACATCTGGCCTTAAGAGCCTAGAACCTCTGGTGTCAAACAAAGTAGTGCAAGTAAACGTGGACAACACCACCGCACTTGCCTACATTCGGAAACAGGGAGGGACGCACTCCTCGTTCCTTTACGAGCTCACGAGAGACCTATTACTTTGGACGTCTCACAGGAACATCTCCCTGCTGACAAGATTCGTACAGGGAGTAAGGAATGTGAGGGCGGACAGGCTCAGCAGGAGGAACCAGGTCCTTCATACAGAATGGACTCTACACGAGGAAGTGTGTCTCGATCTCTGGTCTCTGTGGGGAAACTCCTCATGTGGATCTCTTCGCAACATTCATTTCAAAAAGGCTCCCAGTGTTTTGCTCGGTCGTGGAAGATCCAAGAGCAATTATGGTAGACGCCTTCCTGCTAAACTGGTCTCGAGTAGACGTTTATGCTTTTCCCCCATTCAAAATCCTGGGGTTGGTAATGAAAAAGTTTGTGGCGTCAAAAGAGACGAGGATGACGTTAATAGCCCCCTTTTGGCCGGCCCAGGAATGGTTCACGGAGGTGGTAGAGTGGATCGTAGACTTTCCAAGATCCCTACCAAGAAGGACGGATCTTCTCAGACAAACCACACTTCAAGAGGTACCATCAAAACCTCCCCGCTCTCGCTCTGACTGCCTTTCGACTATCGAAAGACTTGTCAGAGCGAGAGGCTTTTCTCGCGAAGTGGCGAGCTCGACGATCGCGAGAGCACGCAGAACCTCCACTACGAAAGTATACCAGTCGAAGTGGGAGGTATTTAGAAGGTGGTGTAGAACCAAGAAGTTGTCCTCCTCCTCTACCTCTATAGCGGAAATTGCTGATTTCTTGCTATTCCTGAGAGTAAAATTCTCATCTAGCCGTATCCACAATAAAGGGATACAGGAGTATGCTCTCGGCTGTATTCAGGAACAGAGGATTAGATCTGGCAAATAACAAAGATCTCCACGATCTCATAAGATCTTTTGAGACTTCAAAGTCTAAGGAACCAATACCTCCGAACTGGAACCTGGACGTAGTCCTCAAATATCTGTCTTCGGATAGATTCGAACCTCCTCATCTGGCATCGTTTAGAGACATAACTAGAAAATGCCTATTCCTTATATCTTTAGCTACGGCAAAAAGAATTAGTGAATTACAAGCTCTGCAGGATAAAGTAGGATTCAAGGGAGACTCGGCTATTTGCTCGTTTAAGACCCTGTTTTTAGCGAAAAAAAACGAGAATCCCACGAATCCTTGGCCTAAGTCATTCGAAGTCAAAGGAATGTCGAATCTCGTAGGCAGAGAAGCAGAGAGGTCTCTATGCCCTGTTAGAGCTCTGAAGTTCTACCTTCAGAGAAAGCGTCAGTTGGGAGGCTCTAGACAAGGTCTTTGGTGCGCGGTAAAAGACCCCACAAGACTGATGTCCAAGAATGCTCTGGCGTTCTTTGTAAGAAACGTCATTACGGACGCTCATAAGGTCTGTCCTGACGAACAATTACAAACTACTGAGAGTAAAAGCTCATGAAGTAAGAGCGGTTGCGACGTCTCTCTCGTTTTATAAGAATATGTCGCTTAAAAAACATCATTGATACGACATACTGGAGATGCAACTCAGTATTTGCATCTCATTACTTGAAAGACGTACGTGTGACGTATGAGAAGTGTTTTTCTCTAGGTCCTATCGTATCGGCAGATACGATTCTGGGTACGGGAGCCGACACCAATCCTTAAAATGTATATACTGTTCTTCTTTTTGGATATTGGTCGAGAGTCTCTTCGAACAATGGAGGATTTGGCTCGCACGGGCGGCCGTCTATGTTGTTCAGTAAGAGAATTCTTGTCATATCCAATTAGTTGAGTATAATTTTTTTTGGTAAAATTATGTATGTGTGCGTAGTGGTTTTGAGTTACGGTTGTTGTGACGAGTTCGGGGATAACTCGTAACAATCCTTAGTTCTAACATATGGTTAGGATCAGGTGGTCGGGATTGGTTGTGTGCTCCTTCATAAGGTGTATTGTCATATAAGTGGATCAGCACCCATTGACAAAGTCCTTTTAGGCTCTGCCGAGTAAGCGGATAAGACCCCATCGGCAGACCCACAAGAACTCTTGGCCATAGATCATATATCTCGCTAAAGTTTCTTGAGGTGATGCAGACTACTGGGCAAACACCCACGAAGTCTACCACCTATCAGGTAGGAACCAAGGTTTTATTTATACCTACAACATATGTTGTTTACCTGTCTATTCCATATAGTAGCTGTCTCTTACCCTCCACCGAAGGGTGCCAATCAGCTATGTATATATCTGACAGGTAAGTTGATTGTATGAAAATGATATTGTTATGTTACAATAAAGTTTCATACATACTTACCTGGCAGATATATACAATTAAAGGCCCACCCAGCCTCCCCGCAGGAGACAGGTGGAAGAGAGAAAATATGATAGAAAACGGGGATGGTTCCTAGTCCTCCCGCCGCCAGGGCAGGGCCGGTAGATCACCTGAACCTACCTGTAGCGAGTGGCGCAAAATTTGAATTTCTGTCGGGGACGACGGAGTCTTAGCTATGTATATATCTGCCAGGTAAGTATGTATGAAACTTTATTGTAACATAACAATATCATTTTTATATAATTTGCAATGGTACATGTTGACATAAAGAATTAACAGTAAATATTTCATATATATATATATATATATATATATATATATATATATATATATATATATATATATATATATATATATATATATATATATATATATATATATATATATATATATATTTATTTATTTATTTATTTATTTATTTATATATTTTATGTATTTATTTATTTTATACAAGTTCTACTTCAGGCCTTCTCTAACACCCATATATATTTGTCTTTCAGCTCTACCTGCTATTTTAGTCCCTCGTGGAAGTAGCAGCAGTAGCAGCAGCAGCACTGGTGGAGTAGCTGGACCAGGCTCTGATCCAGGTTCAGCTGAGGACTTGGGATCTTTGGCAGACCTCACAGCAGACAGCATAAGTGACTCTACCTCATTGAGTTCAGTTGCGCCTTCAATTGATACCCAGACTTCTTTCCTTCCCACTGAGTCCCCACCCCCTGGCTACATGAGCGAGGACAACGATAGTCATGACCTTCCTGATATAACAGATTATTCAGGTAAAGCATAGCCTAGTATGAGGAATATGCATCCTTATTTTTTATATATTTATTAATACAAATACAGTATGCCTCTGTGTCTGGTGAAGGACACACATACTGAGTAGTGAATAGCTGCTTAATCTATTGAAATGAGACCTGGATCCATATATTAAATTCCTGAAATCTCATATCTTTTAAGAGGAGGAATGTACAAGTTTTGTATATTATTCCAGTCTCCTACAGCAAACAAAATATAGATCCCTAGTTTTTTCCTGATGTTTGTTGGTCTTCATGTCTGTCCATCCGTCTGTCTGTGATCAGCAGTGTGTCTGTCATGGTTATCTAGATATTGAAACTCCTGTATGGTTGCAGGGATACTGGTCAAACATAGTATTTGTACCAAGGTAGACCATCATGCATAGATGTGCATGAATGGAGTTGGTCATTCTGTCCGTTATTGTCTTTCATGGTTATCTTGTCATTGCAGGAAAAGCATGAAAGAAATCTGTTTAACTGTTCCAAATTCCATAGACGCTGTATATAACTTTAACCTTGGCCATAGCTTTTGAACCATAAATGATAGATTTCATACATGTCATTTATACTTCATTAATCAGTTCTTTAAGGTTATACTAGGTTAGTGATCTTGTGACTTTGACCTTAACCTTTACATGAAAAATAGCTGCCACTGGGGATATTCATGTATGACGACCACATATAGTGTGGGGAGAATATTGCAGGAGTTATTTATATTTAATGAACTAAAATGTATTGTGTCTTTAACATTTAATAAGTGATTGAATGTTAAAGACATCACAGATAGGATTTAGTTAGTGACATACCATATTTTTGTTAAGGAGCATATATTGCTTTATCAATTTAAATTTCTCAATATGCTAGTTACAGTAATAACCCCCTTACCAGATGCTTTGGAGATCTGCCTCCTGATAAGGAAACAAGGCCTTATTGGATAGCTTGCACTTGAACATTCAAGATATCCCACATCTAACAATAATTCTATATAATTTCTACAAGAGGAATTAAGACATAGTTATACATCTCTGAGCTGTGCCTTGCATCTAAATTAAACCCAGTAAATTTCTAAACTGGATGACTAAACCTGATGATAGTATATATTGTATTTACTTCAGGATGAGAATGAAAAGTAGTATATGAAGTTATGCTGCTTGCTAGATATAGACTTATAAGAAGATTGAGTCCCAGTACTATGTAATACATACAATTAAGTTTTATATATCCAATTTTCATTAGTAAAGAGCCCTTAAGCAAGTGAACCTGCCCTGAATAATGATAATAAAACAGTCTGTAAGATTATCAAATGGTTAAACTCGACGCTCAGGACACTTGTTTTTGTTTTTATTTGACTGTATATTCCTGTGTAGCTCCTTCCCAAGTGTGCAGAATGAGGAAGCCATATTGGTCAAATGTGGTGTCAGGGACTTCAGTACTTTTATAGGGTGGTTTTCCCACTTCTCCAAGAAGTTAAGCATAAGCATGTCTGTCTCAGAATCAAAGCTTGATGTTAAAGTTGGGTTAATAGCAGTTGTAGGTTAAATGAGGTGTCATCAATATTAAAACTTTATTGTGACAAGTCAAAAGGTCTAAGTGTATGTGTATTTAAAAGAAAGATACAGATTTCTAAAGAAAATGGCCATAGAAGAGGTATGCAGTTTCTCAACTCTGCCTAGTTGGCAAAATAATTTCAAGCTAGGCAGAGCTTGGTACTGCATCTCAAACAAACAGCTGATGTTTGACTGTACAGTATTACTCAGTACATGCTTTTTTTTATGGATACATTTGCTCATTCCAAGGTTGGATGGAGTAACTATAAGCTTCATATCTCAGATGAACAACCAATATGTTTACAAAGTGTGCATATTGTATTTTATTATATAAGGGATGGTTTTGAAATTTTTTTCATTGTATGATGCTGTATAGCTAGAATAGTTGCCAGTTTCACATTGGGCTTTAGCAGATACTTAGATCCTTAACATGAAACTCTTGGTGGGATTTAAGTCAATTAAAGAATAAAATTTATTATCTGGGTGAAAATCAGTGAACCAAGCACTATCATTATTAGTAAAAAGAAATAGAGCAAAATGATAATAAAAATAAGTTAATCTTGAAAATAGATAATTACCAAAACGAATGTTAATGCATAAAAATTCTTTGAATAAACTAGACAGATGTCATATCAGCAGTGCATGGAACTTTGAAGATGCATTATAGTCTATCTTAAAACTACAAGCATCACACAACACTGCCAGGAAGACTGTTCCACTATTGTAAAGTGTACTGTAGAGGAGGAGGCATTGATATCAATGGAACATTCTCCAGAGGAATCCAGGCTATCCTCAGTAATCCAATATTTTTGATTCTTTAACACCTGTAAGTTAGAAGACATTTGAAAACAGTATGTACGAGGAAGTTGCAGAAGCCAGCATAGTTGCTGATCTGCAGAGAGCAATTGGTGTAACATCTCAAGGGGAAAAAATTTAGGATTGCAGTTGAGCATGCACTTTGGATATTTCAAAGTTAAATCAGCAATTTTTTTTTTTACCACCTCTGACATGAATGATCTTCACTTCAGGTATGTAGCCTGGACATTATCATCCAGGGTTCATTGTCTCTTCTCTTTGGAATGGAAAGGCATTTGATCTGCTAGTTTGCTGCATGAATGTTTTCAACCCACCTTTAAGGTCATGAATTGAGTTAGCCACAACTTGGATTGTACAGATATATTGATAGCTGTCATCTCGAGCAAGACCAGTGTCTCATTCAAACCATTTAAAGGGATTAATACTTGAATCATCATGGCAATGTATTCTCTCAGCTAGGCTCTGAGCTCTACATTTGGCTTTGCAACCAACAGATTTATGGGAAAATGGTGTGTGCCATGTTACTTAACAGTGGTTCCATCCAGCTTACATTGGATCATCTGTATAGTATCTGGATTCTAGTTCAACCAAAGTAGGTATTTACCCGCTTGAGAGAGGCTTTTCTCATCTGATTTTTGCTGTTATGGGCCCTTTCTCGGTAATTTTAAGATACCCATTGTGCCACTACTCGTGGCGAGGGATCACAAATCTCATGTCTAGTATCTATCTTGGTCTTGGAATAAGAATATCAATTAATAACGAGATGGACTGAGTGAGACCATAGTAATGCTCTAGCTCTACTGGGGCAGCTTCATAGGAAAGGATGAAGGAGTCATTATGTATGCCTTGTAAGAATAGTTAATGCCTATTGGTTTTTCTCTTAAGAAAAATTACTAGGTAACATATTGGTGTAGCTTCAAGAACCCTTATCTCCAGGTCCGCCATGTCAGAATTAGAGCAGGACTATGATCCCATTAAGTTTAGCGGATTTGATTTAAAACTTTTGATCGAAAATGTTCAAATGCAGTATGTTGCATAGGTGGGTAATACAAGTTTTAGAGATGCTTGTCAAGATTTGCCATGTTTCATTAAGTGGATGCTAACCACAGATTAATGATTCGTCAGCATTCATGTATGGTCAGTAGCTTCAGGAAGGCAGGTGATCAGGCAATACCATTAGTAAAAAGATATTTATTAAACTTATTTAGCTTGTCTTGTATCAATTTTCACCCTTCACTTAGAAAGAAATTTATTGGACTAACTATATTAGTCAAGAGAGTAAGAGAGGATACCAAGTGGAATGTGCTATAATGAAAGTAACCATAACTGACTTATTTAAGCAGACAGGTTCTTTGGATTGAGTCATTGGTATTTGTTATGAAATTTACAGTGATCTCCAGTTGAATGAAAATAATAGGGAACTCGTATATCAATCTAATACTCTGTAAGAAAGCTGTGGGACTTGAAAATTAATTGGTTTGTGATATATATGAAAACAAAATTTAAAAGGAAGTTAGTGTTCTGTGAATACAGATCTCTTCTTTTGTTTTCCTGAAGACTGTCCTCCCAACCCCTGTAGTTTACTCACATTTTATTCACAGACAAAGTCAGGAATTAGAAATGCAGAGGTCTTAACTACTTCTAGCCATTCTGTTACTTTGCTAGTTGAAGCAGCTGTTCAGTACTCGGTTTCTGAGCCCTTCACTGATTTGGCATACATGACTATAAAAGACCAGTTTATTTGTAAGTGGATTGCCAACATTATGTCAAATTTAGTAAATTACTGCTTTCAAAAGTAGTATAGTCCATTTTTGATACAATAACATTGGAATTGTGATTTTTTATATATAGGCTGAAGTTTGTATGAGGGCACAAAAAAAAGTTTGCGCTCTGTTGTCTGATTTAGTATTTTCAAAGCGAGTAGAACGGTGGTTATTGATTTACAGAAGAATTCTTGTTTTAATGCTTTTGATAATTCTGTTAGCTCCTATTTGAAGTTAACTTTGGGAATTACAGAAACTAGACTATGTCTATATAAGATTACTGTTTAGGTTTAATAAATTTACATTAACTTTGTACCCCTTTAACTTAGGTGTTAATTGTATTGTGTCTATTGATAAATGGTACCACTCATAATTTCTCTTGGTATGCAGCTTATATCATGTTTGATTTTTATGTAACTTAAACATCAGAGTGGATACCTGATGACCACCATTTAACAAGAATTTTTGTACATGAACTTCCCTGACAGATATATACTTAGCTATAGTCTCCGACGTTCCCGACAGAATTTCAAATCTCGCGGCACACGCGACAGGTAGGTCAGGTGGTCTACCTTACCCGCCGCTGGGTGGCGGATGTACGAACCACTCCCGTAAGCTTGTCAGATTTTTCTCTGTCGCGGGAACGATAACAACTGTTGTCGGTTCCTCTCGATAGTTTTTCGATTCTCGCTTGCCTGGAGTTAATTTGGACTTCTTTTGGTGACGTATTCGCTTTGTTTGGCTTGGCATACGCTGATTGTGGACCGGTTTGATTTTGAGTTTGATTTTCTTTAACGATGTCTGATCTAGAATCGGTAGTTAAAACTTCGGTGTTGTTTAGGGTTTGCGTGAATGAAGGATGTAAGGTGAGGTTGCCGAAAGCTTCGGTAGACCCCACACGGTTTGCATGAAATGCAGGGGGAATGATTGTGCGTTTGCTAACCCTGTAGTGAATGTAAGGGATTGAATTGAAGAAGAATATAAGGCTCTCTCTTCTTATGTTAGGAAGTTGGAACGTGATAGAGTGCGTAAGGCTTCCTCTAGAAGTTCTAGCAGATCTAGAATGAGTGAGTTGGATGTGGATCCTAATAGTACTAAACGTAGAATTAGAACCTTCTTCCCAAGTTGCAGCCCCGGCTCCCCGCACCGAAGCCGGAGATTCGCCTTCGGAGGCGGCAGCTCTGAAAGCCAAGAATCGTTCTGTGGATCAGAAGAGTTCGCAGTTGGAAGGTAAGGAGAGTGTTAGTGATCAGTGCAGTGTCCCCGTGTTTGTGGAGGGTGCGTCTGACCGGCTCCTTAGTGCCTCTAGGCCTAGACCTCTTCCAGACTCCCAGTTCCAGTGGAGTAGGAAAGTCGAAAGCCGCAGGAGGGCTAGGGAGAGCCCCACCGGTCAGGCGTCCCCTCGGCAGATCCTGAAGTACGCTCCCAGGCTGCCTCGGATCGCTACAAGAAGGAGCTCCTACGCCAATGCTTCTCCTCTTCGTCGTCTCCCTCTCCGAAGAGAGGTTGGAACTCCCCCGGATGCGTCGCGCCCGTTGAAGAGGGCTTGGAAGGCTCCCTGCAGTCCTTTGGCTTCTAGTCCGGAGGTTTTCCCGGAAGAATCGTCGGTGGAGGCGAAGAAACACAAGAAATCCTGTGATCGTTCTTCTTCTCGGCTCCGCGCTCGGCGCCTGCTTCCGAGGAAAGAATTAGAAGATTCTCTACGAGAGTACTCGCGGGACTTCAAGCTCAGATCACGGCGCTAGCAGACTCTCTAGCAGTTAGATCACGTAGGAAGAAGGACGTTTCTCTTCCGATCAAGAGATCTAGGCGCCGCTCTTCAGAGGATCGTTCTCCTTCATATGGGGAGGTTTGTATGATGAAGGTGGGGGCTCGCGTGAGCGCCCTCGCTCGCGGGAGCGCCCTCACTCGCGTGAGCGCCCTCGCTCGCCTGGCTCTCTTTCAATTTCAAGGCGCCAAACATCGGTAGGACGCTCTATGGAGAAAGAAGTTTTTTCTCCAGATTGGATTCCCGCTTCCGGTAAGCGCACTGGCACCTGCTCATCACGCGATTTCTTCAACTCCCTCGCGTGAGACTTCTCCTCAGCAGCCTCAAGATTATAGAAGGCGCCCTTATACAAGTAGCGTTCTTCTTCCAGATGTCACTCTCCTCTCTCCTCGAGTATCGGAATCGTGATTCTCCTCCTGACAGGCATCTAGAGTCTGGTAGGAGTTCGTGTGCATGATAGACGGCCTACCTGTTAGCCGCTCCCCGCAAGGTAGGCGCCAAGAGCCTACTGCACATAGCTCTCCTAGTAGGCGCTCGTCTCTTTTAAGGGTCATACTCCTGATTATTCTCCTAAGGGCAGACAACAAGAGTCTTTCAAGCGCCCTTCTCCGTGTAGGCGCTCTCCCGCTTCTAGGCGCCATTCTCCTGACCGTTTGTCTCTTGGTAGGCACCAGGAATCCCGGAAGCGCCCTTCTCCAAGTAGGCGCTCGTTAGTTTTGAAGCGCCCTTCTCCTGAATGTTACCCTCTTGTTAGACGTCAAGAGTCCTCGCAAGCAGCCTTCTCCTAGTAGGCGCATTTTCGCCTTCCAGTCGAACTTCCGTTGATCGTACGCAACTGGGACAGGTATGGAGAGCCGCGCAAGCGCTCTGCTCTCGATAGGAGCTCTTCTCCTGGCAGCCGCTCGCCCCAGGATAGGTGCATAGAGTATAGTAGGCGCCTCGCCTCCTCGTAAGCGCCCTGCGGATGTTTCCGAGAATTCTCGGAGTAGGAGCCCTACCTCTCCTTCGGCTGAGATTCCGTATACCTCGAAGAGGGAGTCTCATCGTATACTTCCCAGATCTTCTCATCGTTCTCCAGTGGATGTGAACTCTTCTAAGAGAGGGCGTTCTCCAAACCTCTCGCTCAACTCCTGCTAGGATCCCTTCGTCACCTAAGGATCTTCCGCGCTCAGCCTCGACAAGACGTCCTAGAAGGTTCGGATGAGGAACCGAACACTTCTGCTGCTGTCTCTTCTTACAAGAAGCTTACAGAGCTACTTTTACAAGTTTTTGGGGATTCCCTTACGCCTACGGCTCCTCCTTCTCCTCACTCACTTTTTTCAACGGCGAAGACAGCGAAGAGTTCTTCTTGTGTGAGGATGAAGCCAACTCTTTCTATGAAGAAGGCACTGAGGAGTTTTGGTTCCTGGATGGCTTCCAAAGAAGAAGCGGGGAAAACGATGTTCGCTTTTCTCCTCCTTCGAAGTTTATCAGGACGCGCTGGTTTTTTCTGGTACGAAACAGGAGAGCCCTTAGGATTGGGTCTACCGTCTTCGGCTGATTCGGATTTTCGCACTGGTAGATTCGACAAGGAGAACTGCCCTTAACTCTGTCTAAGACGACTTGGGCAATGAACGAATTGGATCATTTGCTCAAAGGTATGTTTAGAGTGCTAGAAGTATTTAACTTCCTTGATTGGTCGTTGGGAGTCCTAGCCAAGAAAATTGAAGTGCCAGAGTCAATTTCACCACAGATGATCTTATGTGTGTTTTGTCTTGTATGGACAAGTCAGTAAGAGACGGAAGCGAGTGAAATCGCCTCCCTTTATGGGGCCGGCATCGTGAAGAAGAGGTCGGTTTACTGTTCCTTCTTAACGAAGTCGGTTCTCCCATGCTCAGAGGTCTTCTTTGCTGTTTGCTCCTCTGTCTACTCAGTTGTTCCCGAAATCATCGAGTGCAGGACATTTCGAGGTCACTTTCGGCCAAAGCCACCCAGGACCTTTTGGCACAGTCGGCAAGAAAACCTCGCCCTTCCTTCCCTACCAAGGCTAAGAAGGAAAAGGCAAGTGTTCGAGAACCCTTTCGAGGGGCATCTTCATCAAGAACCTCTACGTTTAGAGGTCGTAGACCTTCAAGAAGGGGTAAGACTTTCGCCAAGTCTGTTAAAGCCCCCAAATAACTTGCAAGTCCTTCAAACAACGGTGGGCGCCAGACTCTTAGAGTTGCAGAAGTCTGGGCCCCCCAAAAAGGGGCGGATCCTTGGACCCTTTCTATTTTGAGGAGAGGTTACCTCATCCCTTTCGTCGAAAGACCTCCCTTGACGACCATCCCAAGGGAACTGACGGCCAGGTACAGAGACCCCATCATGAATCAAGCTCTCCATCTAGCAGTAGATCAGATGCTGGAGAAGGGGGCTATCGAACTAGTGACAGACCATCATTCATCGGGCTTCTACAACCGCCTTTTCCTAGTTCCGAAGTCCTCAGGGGGATGGAGACCGTGTTGGATGTAAGCGCCCTGAACTTCTTCGTAGAAAAGAAGAAGTTCACGATGGAAACGCCTTCATCAGTGCTGGCAGCGCTTCGTCCAGGGGACTGGATGGTTTCCTTGGATTTTCAGGACGCTTACTTCCACGTACCCGATCCATCCTTCCTCGAGGAAGTTTCAGATTCATGATGGGGGGGAAAATTTTTCAGTTCAGGGCTCTGTGTTTCGGGCCTCTCGACGGCCCTCAAGGTTCACAGGGATTTGAGAATGTGGCTCAATGGCTTCATTTGAAGGGGTGAGGATATCCATGTACCTCGACGATTGGCTAATAAGGGCCAATTCAGAAGATCGTTGTTTGAAGGACTTACAAGTAACTTTAGATTGACGAAGGCTTTGGGACTTCTCGTCAATTTCAAGAAGTCATCACTAATTCCCGAGCAAGAGTGTGTGTATCTCGGGATACAGATGAACTCTCTGAGTTTTCGGGCTTTTCCCTCGCAGGAAAGGATAGCCCGAGGATTCGAGAGAGTAACAACCTTCTTAGGGAAAGAAGTATGCACAGTGAGGGAGTGGATGAGTCTGCTGGGGACACTCTCCTCTCTGGAGCAATTCGTTTCCTAGGAAGGTTGCACCTGAGACCGCTCCAATCTTTCTTTCATCGGAATTGGAGTCGTCGTTCTCAGGATTTGACGTTCTCCCTGTCGTTATCCCAGGACATCAAGAAACATCTCTTATGGTGGACAGATCCCAACCTCTTTGCGAAGGGACTGTCTCTTCAATCACAGACCCCCAACCTGGTGTTGTTCTCCGACGCGTCGGACATGGGGTGGGGTGCAACTCTGGGAACCAACGAAGTGTCAGGTACCTGGGTGGGGGACCAGGTAGCCTGGCACATCAACAGAAAGGAGTTGATGGCTGTGTGGTTGGCTCTGAAGGCTTTCGAGCCCAAAGTCAGAAGATCGGTAGTGCAGGTCAACGCGGACAACACTACAGCTCTGGCATACATCAGGAAACAGGGGGGGACGCATTCCTTCTCTGTACGAGACAGCAAGAGACCTTCTTCTGTGGGCGAAAGAAAGAGGAATCAAGCTTCTCACCAGGTTCGTGCAGGGAGAAAGGAATGTAAGAGCAGATCTCCTCAGCAGGAAAGATCAGGTCCTTCCCACAGAGTGGACCCCTTCATCTGGATTGTATGCCAGAGCCTGTGGAAGTTATGGGGCAGGCCACACATAGACCTCTTTTGCCACGTCAAAGAACAAGAGGCTGGATCCTTACTGCTTCTCGATATCGGATCCAGAGGCAGTAGCAATAATAGATGCTCTTCTCTAGACTGGAACGGACTCGACGTCTACGCGTTTTCCCCCTTCAAGATCCCTGGGCTAACTATCAAGAAGTTCGTAGAGTCCGATTCAACGAGAATGACCCTTAATCGCTCCCTTTGGCCGGCCCAAGAATGGTTCACAGAGGTACTGGAATGGTTGGTGGACCTTCCAAGATCGCTCCCGCTAAGGAGCGATCTACTCAGACAACCCCACTTCGACAGGTACCACAAAAATCTCCTCGCTCTCAGTCTGACTGGTTTCAGACTGTCCAAACGTTTGGTACAGAGCGGAAAAGGCTTTTCAGCAGCAGCTGCTAAAGCAATCGCAAGAGCGAGGAGACCTTCCACCTTGCGTGTATACCAGTCAAAGTGGGATGTCTTCAGACGTTGGTGCAAGAGGAAGAACATTTCCTCTTCCAGTACCTCTGTGACCCAAATTGCGGATTTCCTTATTTTCCTCAAAGAAGAATGTCATCTGGTTGTGTCAACTATTAAGGGATACCGCAGTATGTTGGCGGCGGTATTTCGGCATAGAGGCTTAAATATATCCGATGATAAGGACCTGCATGATCTTATTAGATCATTTGAAACCATTAAGCGTCCTCATGTAGTACCGAACTGGAATCTAGACGTAGTCCTACAATTCCTTGGATCGTCTAGATTCGAACTCCTGGCTTAGCCTCTTTCAAGGACTTGACGAAGAAGGCTATCTTCCTTTTGGCCCTAGCTACAGCTAAAAGAGTGAGTGAGCTCCAAGCTATTGAGGGCAATGTAGGGTTTAAGGAAGATTCTATGGTATGTTCGTTTCTTCAAGTTTCCTTGCAAAGAATGAAAACCCATCACGCCCTTGGCCCAGGAGCTTTGAAGTTCGTAGTTTATCGTTTCTAGTAGGGGAAAGAAGCCTGAGAATAACTCTTTGCCCTATGAGAATTATGAAGTATTTCCTTAAGAGAAGGAACAACTTAAGGCTAATCAAGATGTACTTTGGTGCTCCGTAAAGGACCCCACTCGGCCCATGTCGAAGAATGCTCTTTCCTTTTTTCTGAGAAGCCTTATTACAGAGGCACATGTTGCCTGTAAGGAAGATCAGTTTAGACTACTGAAAGTGAAAGCTCACGAGGTGAGAGCCATCGCAACTTCGCTTGCATTCAGAAAAAATATGTCTGTGCGGAACTTGATGGAGGCGACTTTTTGGAGATGCCAATCGGTTTTCGCAAACCACTACCTACGTGATGTAAAAATCACATATGATAAACTGCTTCGCCTTGGGTCCTTTCGTATCGGCGGATTCGGTGCTGGTGCAGGGAGCTGAAAATTATCCTGTGTAAATTTTTTATATGTTACCCTATATTTTATATTGTTGTTTTTGGTTGGTCTGAAAGAGGTTGCAGGAGGCACCTCTTTTTGTCGTAATATTAAACCCTTTGTATTTTGGTTAGGTGGTCTGGTGGGTTTTGGCTCCTTGCAGAGGTAGTGGTAAGGATCTGTTAGGTAAGCGGACAAGGTCCCTCTAACAGCATCCGACTTGGATTCTACCACAATAGGGGATCACATATTCCCAGTGGTAGATCCGAGAGTCTTTCAGCATCAGGTCCACGTCCTAGCTGTAGCTCTCCAGGCAATGCAGACTCAGAGATAGTATCTATGAAGTCTTCATCCTGAAAAGGTGAGAACCAAGGTTTTTATATCCTACAACATTAGTTGTTTCCCGTCTTACCTGTATTATTGAGCTGTCTCTTACCCTCCACCAAGGGTTGCCAATCAGCTAAGTATATCTGTCAGGGAAGTTCATGTACAAAAATGATATTGTTAAACTACAATAAAGTTTTGTACATACTTACCTGGCATATATACGATTAATGGCCCACCCAGCCTCCTCCCTCAGGAGACAGGTGGAAGAGAAAAAATCTGACAAGCTTACGGGAGTGGTTCGTACATCCGCCCACCCAGCGGCGGGTAAAGGTAGACCACCTGACCTACCTGTCGCGTGTGCCGCGAGATTTGAAATTCTGTCGGGAACGTCGGAGACTATAGCTAAGTATATATCTGCCAGGTAAGTATGTACAAAACTTTATTGTAGTTTAACAATATCATTTTAGACTACTATGCAGAATACTGATGTTTTATTTAGTATGCAGAATATTGATGTTTTATTTAGCTGAGTATTTCAGTTTTATGAGAGATATGTATGTGACAGGTGACAACCCATTACAGTAGGGTAACTCATTCGTTTGCTTCTTTTTTTAGGTAAGTTTTGATACTTGATATTTTGGGACTTCTTGTGCAGCTGTATATTGCTCCGCTGAAGAAAAGGTAAGTACATACATACATAATTTAATTCCTCACCACTGGATTGATATACAGTAATACCTTGGGTTACGAATTTAATCCGTTCCAGAACCTGCTTCGTAACCTAAATGGATTTTCCCATAAGAATGTTATAAAAAGCAAATAATGCGTTCCACCCGACCATGAATGACCATTTCAATTCATATTTTTCCATTTATTTTTGTTCACTAAGGTTGAAAATTTGTGTAGGAATTACATAAAATTATAAAATTGAAGAATGAAATTAAATATAAACACTAGATTTAATATGCATGCACAGTAAAACCTGAACTTTACCTTTGGCGAGTGTGGCTGCTGGCTTGACGGAGACGGGAGGAGGGGAAGGGTGAGGAGGAGAGGGTTAGGGCTTGGGAGTGAAATCTCCCTCCGTGAACACTTCTGGAAGACTTTCTGGTTCTTTCTCTCGAGAGCAGCGTTCACTACCATCACTAATTTTACGCTTACGCGACACTATGTCGTCTTTCACAATTTTGAAAAAATATTTTTCTATGGAGGCTTGCTTTTGCCTGTTTTTTAAAATTTTATAGAAATGACCCTCCCCATTATCGATAAACAATTTTTTACATCGTCGAGAATATAAGGCCGTTGTTTCGTCAATACTGTGACACCTTTTGATGCTTTACTGGATTTAATTTCTTCCTTTTTCTTCAAAATAATGCAGAGCGTTGATTGCGACCGCTTGAAGAATGCTGCAATGTCTTTCAGTCGCTTGCCTTTATCATGCATTTGGATAATTTCCTTCTTCATTTTGACCATAATCATCTCCTTCTTTCTCATGCTTTCCTTCTTGCTGCTTGCCTTCGTCATCTTGGGAGCCATTGTCTTTAGTATTTGGGTAATAGTAATGTATAAACACTATCAGGGAAACAAAACACGTGCGCAAATCAATAAGCAAATTTGAGAGCGTATCATGGACAGATGCGTTCAATCTTACCGCCAGCGAGATAGTGAAAGAGTTATGGTTTAAAAAGGGTCAAGGGATGCGTGGGAGGAAGTCACGTGACCCTCGTTAAGTTTTGGCCCAAAAAAATGCGTTCGCAGATTCCACGCTCATCCGATGTCCGATGTAAACAATGCAGGCGGCCTCCCATGATGGAAATTTGCGCATTCGTATTCCAAGTGAAATTCGTATTCCAGAATGAGGGCGTCACTTCGTAAGTTAAAAAATTCGTATACTAATCGGTTCGTAACCCAAAGTATTACTGTAGTTATTTTCTTGCGTTCTCTCATTCACTTCTAAAGAAATCATATTGATTTTGGCTTGTAGCTTGAAGAGTATGTCCAGAAAACATTGTTCTTTATTTTACTTATGTCTCTTTTTGGCCATGAGGCTTGCTTAATGGAATGCAGATTACGTCAAAACAAGTAGAACAGTGGTTGACTGTATGACCGTCCTTTCTCAGGGAATTATGTAGTTAACCAGACTACTAAGGTAACACTCTTGGGTCTCATAGGGGTTGTCAAGAGTTTTTTCTAAATATGTATACTGTGTTTTATTTATTAGATTAAAAGTCCATAGTAATTTATGATTGGATAAAGAGTAAATGAGGAAGATTTTGAGAAAATTCTCATAATGTTTGATATATGTTGTTGGTGGAAATATAGGCCATCACATGAAACATTCTAGGCCTGTGTCATGTGGGTTACTCACCAAATGTGTGAGGGGAGGGGAGTCCCACATTCACACACCACACCTTGTCGCATAACGTGAGTTTCTTACAGAAACATTGTCATGTTTTGTACCCTTCATTTCACCAATTTAACCATCTCAATTCACTACATTTATGATAGTCTTTCTTGTTATTAACACTGCTGAGTGAGATGTGTGTGCTTGTTAAACATTGATTTTTATGAAATGTTTATGGGTTGTTTAATATTTTTGTTTTCTTTTTGTCATAGGTATGATTAAGTTTTTTATTTTTTGTGTCGTATATCTCACATAATGTACATCACACAAAAATGGTTATTTCAGTGGTGAGGTTTCATAGCAAAAAATTTTGCTGTTTCTTTGTTTTTTAGACTTTTATGTCAAGAGTTTTGGACGAAATTAGTTTTTTAAGCCTCCTCTGATCTTTAAACATTTTACCTCCTTTCCTTTCTTGTCAAAATCAATGTCTGTACCCTTTTCCGTGATTTCTTCCTACAGTTCTTCATCCATAAACATCCATATCTCATGTCTTTCTGATTCAATATCTCTCATCCCTTCTTATCACATGTCCAAACTGCCTCTGTCTTTGAGATCTCGGTTTGTTTTTCAGCTGCTTGTGACATCATTTTAGAGAAAACTCCTCATTTGTAATATGATTTGCCCACCATATTCTGGCCATGAATCTTAGCATTTTAATCAAAATCAAAATCTCCATTATAGACAGTTAATGATTCATTCAACACTTGTTCTTTTTGGTGTGTTTAATCCAGGTATGAAATTTATATACTAAGTAGAGGAACATTTTACTGAAATATGTACTGAATTATTACTTTCTTTTATTACATGTGTACTGAATTATTACTTTCTTTTATTACTTTTTTTTAAAGTAGTGAAGATTAGTATTCATTTTATATTTCTTCAACATTGTAACAAGTATCACTACAGGCAGTATTTAATTTCAAGTGTTTAACTATAACTTGGAGAGTTATTTCTGTATGCCTTTTTATACAGTGGTGTTATTCGAGTGTTATTATTGTTATTATAATTATTATTATTAGCCAAGCTGTAACCCTACTGGAAAAACCAGAATGCTACAAGTGCAATGGTTCAAATAGGGAAAACAACCTAGTATGGAAAAGGGAGTAAAGAAATGAAGAATAAAGTTTATAAGAAAAATTTAATAGAATAAACTAGCTGTTGGATAGTGGTGTTCTCCTTTCCTAAAAGTATACCACATTGCAAGAATATTGTTCTGCCCCCAAAATAGTCATACCCATCTGATCTATGAGCATTTGATTAATAACCAAAATGACCCAATCCATGAAAAGGCAGAGAATGCAGAACAACATTACTGAAACATATCTTTAGTAACTATCCAGCTTTCAAGTAACAGCATACTGTCTATCAAGTACAGGTATTGGAAACAAATTCTTGAAAGAATTTTGATCTGAATCTCCAACATTTTAAGTTTATTCACTTACTAAATTTTTAAGGAGCTTCCATATGTTAAATAAGATCTAGTGTATTGATTTAAAACAACTCTCAGCTCAGCCATAAGAGAGCTAAGAATGTTACCTCAGTGGTCTGGTTAAAATATTTATTAATAATAATGGTCACGTGGAAAAAATTCCAAGAAAAATGCGTGGTATGTATTATCAAATCTCCCAAAATGAAAGTCAAGACTTGAAAGTGTACTTGCATGTCTTGTACTATTTGATGGATAGGATTGTATAGTCTTGGAAGATCTGCATGCGAAGGATGATCAAACGTATTAAAAAACTTTTAAAACCTGTGGGTGAGCTAATCAGAGGATGGTCCCAGACATTAATATTTTAGGGGGATTACCATAAGTTTTTTAATGGAAGTGAAGTTTTATCTACCAGTTCAAAATGCAAGTCAGCTCATGAAGACAAAACCGTGAACAGTATTCAAAACACAATGGAATAAAAGTTAAAATATATCAAAATATTTTTTCAGGATAAGTTTTTTGGAAATTGTGAAAGACTAGGTATGGCAGTTTTTGAGTGTCATTGAAGAAAAATGTGGACTGGGTATTTCTCAAAAGAATTTGAAGTCAAGAATGATGCTTAAAATTTTATGTGAAGAAGAATTGTTAGTAATGTACTTTGGGGGGATCCAGTTGGCTAGACCCACTAACAATCTACTTTACATCCCTTAATTTGCACCAAGCATTAATTTTAGCTAAATTTCTGTTTAGAAAATGTGCAAAAACAGGTCTACAGTCGGAAGGGATTGATGCAGATGATTTAACATCATTTACATAAGAACCATCTTGTTACACTGCTAAACTACTTAAATGTATTTAAAATAATTAAGAGTGGACCAATAGTGCTAACTTGATGAACACTTGACATACTTATAAAATGCTCCTCTGACTTTCATACCCTTAAATTTGAAAAATACGGCATCATGGTTAACACAATACTGAAGTGAAGGTAAATCTCATGAAGTTTATGATCAGGATCTATGGGAATTTGAATAAATAGATTGCATCACAAACACCTGGATACCCACCAAAGCCAAACTACTATAAAATATTTTCAGGGTGGACATGTACTCTTTTGCTAACAGATTTCAAAAATACAAATGCTGTTGAAGATATAGAAATTGGGTGTTAATCGGCGGGATATGAACTCCCACTCTTAAATTTAGCTATTGAAATAATGTGACACGTTTTCCAAAATGTGCAGATATAACCCCTGATAACAACATAGTCCTCTCTTAAATAGGTAAAATACCTTTTTTGATTTTTTTATTAGTTAAAATAGCTCAGGATTTTAAGGTGTATTTGGCAGAAGCAAAATCTGTTAGTATTCCCGTAGATTTTTTAGCTATAACTAGCGGCAGTCTACTGCATTGTATACTAGTTAGCGAGAGATTTTCTGCTGTACTTTGTTATAGGAATTTTGCACTTTTGTAGGAGAAAGCTGCAACTTCTCTTAAGAATATATTGTAGTGTCTTTTCCTTTGTATACAAGCAATCCCCGCATATTGGTGGCATCGGTTATTGGCGTTCTGGTTTTACAGCACTTGGCTTATGACGTAAACCGGTAAGGGGTTTATTGGAGTAGGTAGGTGATTTATCTGCATCAGTAGGTGGTTTATTGGCATTGGTACGTGGTTTATTGGCCTCGGTAAGCCATTTTCAGCACCAGGAAGCGGGTTATCGGTGTCTGTAAGTGGTTTATCATTACTTACAGCATTATAAATGCCATTTATTACCATATTTATTGTGATGTTATGGTTAATGATGATTTTTGGTTGTTGGCGCTCTGCCGGAAACAGAACCCCGCCATTAACCAGGCACTGCCTGCTTTGTAGCTTTGTTTGTTTGCTTTGTAGCATTCATTTGCTGTACAACCTGGTGAAGGTCGTGTGGGCTTTTTTCAAGAATGACTCTTTAGCCAGCTTGGAGTTAGACTTTACTGACCTGAAAGTTGACTTGGTAATAGTTTTGGGGATTAACTTCTTAAACAGCTTGATCTCCATAGGAGGTAGTGCCATCAATGCACCTCATGTAGGCATTACTTAAGGTCCATTACAGCATCCCTTCAACCCCTAGCTGCAACCACTTTCAGTCCTTTTACTGTACCTCTCTTTATATTTTCTTTCTCCCCTCCTACTTTCCACCCTCTCCTAACAGTTGATTCATAGTGCAACTGTGAGGTTTTCCTCCAGTTACACTTTTCAAACCTTTTTGCTGTCAACTTCCATTTCAACACTGAGTGACCTTATAGGTCCCAGCACTTGGCCTTTGACCTTATTCAACATTCTATTCTATTCTTAACCAGCTTGATGGTTGCGTCAGTGGCCTACCAGGATTTCTGTCTCATTAACTGTGATGAATACCCAGGGGACTATGGAAATGCAGTTGTTTTTTTCTAAGTGATCTCAGTCCTATATCTCTGTGACTTCTTGGCATTCAGGACAAATAATTGGGGACAGAGTCAGAAGTATGGAAGTTTAAATGTGTGAAATTGTGTATGGTTTTGCTCTGCAGATAAATTTATATAGCTTTTGTATTTTTAGGACCTCATTATCGATTTCTTTCTTGGAATCACTTTTTTTTAACAAAGCCAGGTAATCAAAAAGGAATCTTAGCTTTAACTAATGGTGAATGTATCTTGAGAAAGCAGTTGGACACATTCTGGGACCTGTGTGTCCTGAGTCTCATATGCTTTCTTTTCTATTTTTGTATGTTTGGAGACCAAAATAAAGTTTGCTTAGTAATGATTGAAAGTCATACCTTTCTTAGATGATCCAAATTGCAAGCTATTCCCTTGCATTGAACATCCTCTTGCATCTTTATCTTAGAGCAGCTGTTCTCAAACTATGGGTTGCAATATCAATTTTGATGAGTCGCAAGGACACAGGAGTGATCACGCTTTCAGTGTATTTCAGTTACTTAACTGAATTCTTCTTTTAGCCATAAATTATTTATGCAATATATGTTCATCCTCCTCCCCCTGGGCCCTTCCTAATGGTGCCATGGATCCCACTAATTTTGAATGAAAAGCTATAGACATTATTTTTTTTCCAAAATAAAGTATATACATCCCTGTACATTTTTTTTTTTTTTTTTTCTCTAGGTCGCGAAGGATTGAAATATTTCAAATAGGGTTGCTCATGAAAAAGTTTGAGAATCACTATCTTAGAGCAAAGTTGTCCAGATACTGATGTATTTGAATTCTTTCTTAGCATTTTTTAACTACATCTGTCACCATCTTGGAAGCACAGAAGTGTGGTTTACAAACACATACTATATACACCATAGATATTTCCTGTGTGCTTAATGAATCAGTATCTGGAAGTAGGTTTTTATATAGATCTGTGAATGCTGTCACCCCTCTTGTGATGTATATCTTGACCAGCTTCACTTTCTCTGATTCAGAAGGTGTTTGCCTTAGGAAACAGTTGAGTGAAATCGCTGTGGGATAACCTTGATAGTAACTGTTGTCCACAAATATTTGAATGCACTTCTTATATGCTATTTGGATATGCTCTTCAGTGTTAAAATAAGTCTTAAATACAAATTTGAGTATTAAGCCCCATGGAGATCGGCAGTCCTTAAATTTCTTGTGTTTGGCAGTTCCTCTCCCAACTCCCAATGCCATCAGACTTTCTGGTTCATTTCCCAGCTTCCATTTCTGTTGATTTAACAAATTCAATCTTAATAAGAAGTGGATTTGTCTATCTTTCAGGCTAGGACTCAGTCCACACCTTTATCCCCATTTTTGCTTCATGATTAAGAGTGGATTAGATGTACATAGGCACAAAGTTACCTGCCCTGTTCTCTTACATGTAATTGTGGTTACTATGGCCATGCTATATATGAAATTGAGCCATTTACCCATGTTAAAATATATTTTCATGAAACATGCAAAAATAACATAAATTTGCCAAAAGTTAGAACTTATAAATAATTCATTTGGAATGCATTACAAGGCAGAAGAATGAGTGAGAAAAATGAAGGAAAATGGAGTCATCCTAGAGCAAAGTGACATTGGAAATATGAAATGGTTGTTAGTTACAGGGATACATTTAAACCTGACTTGGGGTACCTCATTTTACCTGACACCCACTTTCTGCCTGCCTGGGAACTGGTGGCAACAGTCAGAAGTTGAAGCTACCCATATATTAAGTTATTTATATAAATTTGCTTGGCTGATGAAATGGAGAGGGTCAGGACTTTTTAGACTTCACCATTTTACTGTTTCACCTATATTTTCACTCCATTATGGTTGATCTCACCCAGTTTTGCATAATTTTTTGCTTTTTGTTTTTTAGTGCTAGATTTGTTTTATTACATATGGTTATTAATCTAAAACAAAAAAAAGGGGGGGGAAAGATAAAAGTCTAAACAACCACTAAAATACTAGGTTGGGTGCCACAGAATAGAGGGCACATAAATGGAAAAATATAAGAAACAAAGGAAAGAGAATAATAAGCAAAAGTAGATTAACAGTTGAACAAACATATGGATATGTGAATGATTATATAATTCAGAAAAATTGGAAGCTTTGTGTCATGCTTTAAAGTACGTAGTTCTGTAACATTTCTTGAACAAAAAAATTTTCCATAGATTTCTTCTTTTCAGTTGTTGCTTGGCTAATGCCAGGTCTTTGCTTTTTTGTTCTAGATTTTGTCCATGTTTTAGTATTCTTGCTTATTCTTGCACTTGTGAACCACTGCTGTATACAGTTGAAGGGATTTTATTGAAACATTTTGCGAATGTAGACCATCAATCTTAGGTTTGCATAAAGGATGACCATCCATCTGTATGTCCATTAGGGATTCTGGACAAACTTGTACAAATGTGTAATATTGTGCTTTTGACTTCGTTTTTATGACCCCTAGTTTTCAGACTCAGAGATGGGAGTTTAGGGGACCATTTCTTATTAACAGTATTATGTACTTGATTGAATAGGTTGTAAAGAGTAATTATTGAGTGACACTATAATGGCAAAAGGAGTATGATCTTTGTTGTTCTTTTGGGTAGTATTCCAGTCCCATTAGCCCTTAAACGCTGAGCCGTTATTTCCCAAAGTGTCTCTCGTATGCTGGCGGCGTTCGGGAGTTAGCGCCGAAGTGGAAAAAAAGTTTTTTCAAAAATTCACGGCGCACTTAGTTTTTAAGATTAATAGTTAATTTTTGGCTCCTTTTTTTGTCATTGCCTGAAGTTTGGTATGCAACCATAAGAAATGAAAAAAGTATTATTATCATATATAAATATTGGAATATATGACAGCGCAAAAAAAAAATTTGATGTATAATTGTACTATACAAATTGCGCTGTGAGCAAAACAGTTACAGCTAATGAGTAAATTTTTTTTCGTTGTATTGTACACTAAATTGCGATTATTTGGTATATAACAAATTGTAAAACGATCAAAGCAACACGGAGAAAATATTATCACAAAATGATGTATAAATTCGTAACATGCGGACGTAAAAAAAGTTTTTTTTCAAAAATTCACCATAAATCAAAATATTGTGCTAGAGCCTTCGTGTTTGTTGCAAAATGAAGGTAATTGATTTAATACTACTAGACTGTAAGATTTTAGCTTACAATTACATTTTTCAACCATTTCGGTTGAGTTAAAGTTGACCGAAGGTCGAATTTTTTCTATTTATCGTGATTTATATGAAAATATCTCAAAACTGATAAAAGTTACAACCATGAGTTATTTTTGTTGTATTCTACATGAAATTGTGCACATTTTCATGTATAACACTTTATGTAAGGCCTGATAGAAAACGGTGCGAAAATTACGACAAAGTGCTTGGCTATCTCGCTTTTCATTTTTCCTTTGTGGCAAAGACCTTTATATTATATATATATATATATATATATATATATATATATATATATATATATATATATATTATATATAATTTTTTTTTTAAAATGGTTTTTTTCGGGTACAAATTCATAACTAAGAGGAATGCAGGTGAAATTTTTTTTTTTTTTTTTTTTTTTTTCTCCAGAAAACGAAATATACAAAACACCAATAAATACAGGTATGTAAAAACTTGTAATAAATATAAAGCTAAATATAAAATCAATGCAGAATACTCACTCGTAATTCTGACTCTTCATTCTATTCTTGTTTTCTCCCTCCACTGAAGTCTTGCATTTTTTTCCTCTCGACATGACGAGGTACAGGTGGAGGAGGGAGACCCACGCCCTTACTGCCGGCGGCTGCGCCCTCCATTGTCCCTTGGGTCGGCGCATTCCAATATATGACAGCAGTGTGGTATTTGCGGTCACACTCCCCCATACTTGCAGCAAAGTGCTACCTTGCAGGTGCGACAGATGTGCCAGATGTCTCTTCTTTTGCCATTTATATGGCACACCCGGCACAGTCTCTGCATGCGCCCTTCTAGGAGCTCCAGTGTGTGATCCCCTGGTTGCAGCCGACACACAGGGTCCACTATCTGACGGTAGGTCGGAATCTGAGAGAGGGTGGCATTATCAAGGGCGGCGGCAGCAGGGGCGGCATCATCAAGGATGGCGGCAGCAGGGGCGGTGGCAGCATCGGCAGGAGCAGGACAACCGAGTTTGGCCCTCCTAACATCTGCCTTTTCCTCTAGGGGCAGCACTGGAGCTCGGGCCAGGGGGCCGGTGTTGGAAGGCCACTCATCAGGATTGAAGTTTTTGAGGGCATTCCCGGCCACCTCGAGAAACTGGATGTGGGACAACCTCCGGGGGTCGGAATTGTAATCACAGTAGAGGATGTAGGCATTCTTGAGAGCCAACTGAAGGATGTATTTGAGGAGCTTCTGTCCACCTCCTGGTTCTCCTGGCGAAGGGATAATACTGGATTTGTTCAAAGAGATGAGCTCCTACCATGTGCCTGTTGTATGCCCAATGACAGTAGGCCGCTGGACACGAAACTCCTCATACTTAACTCGGCCCTTCCGACGTGTCTTCTTCTGCTGTACAATCTCCTCTTGCATGGGTTCATGACTCCTCGTAATCATGGGGATGAGTCGGACCCCCTTCCAATAGATGATGAAGACATCTCCCTTCTGCCGCCACTCTGTCTCTCCTCTTGCCAGATGTTGTGGCTGGCTAGCGAACCTCTTGAGGACATTCGGGGCCCCATGCACCAACCAAAGAGTACCACTGACGTGCAGACCTGCTTCATACAGTTCCTGGGCCAGGTATACCGAATTATAATAATTATCCATAAACAGGTGGTATCCCTGGTTACGGAAACAATTCACAAGACCGAAGACAGTGTCATGCAGCGTGGAGAAGACCCCGGAATACACCGAGAAGTCCACGACGTATCCAGTGTTGGACTCCGTAATAAAAAATAATTTTACACCATATTTCTTTGGCTTCCTGGGGTTGTACACTTTTATACTGAGACATCCTTTGTAAGGCATCATCCCCTCATCCAAAGAAAGGGTCTTGGCAGGAACCACGAGAAACTGGCACCCTTCATGAATGTACTCCAACACTGGGCGGACTAAGATGAGGCGGTTGGGGTTATTTCGGGGTATGGCCTTTCGGTTGAAGGCATTGAAATACCTGTCCAACGTCAGGAAGCTATCACAGGCCATAACGCCGGGCTTATTGGGCATACTTTTAAAAAAATTCCGCCTCCATTATTGTCTGACGTCGGCAGCAGGTATCATTCCAAAAAAATGTGGAGCCCCAAAATATGCGCCATGTCCGTGAGGTTGCAGCCTTGCCAGCGATATGACAACATTGTCTGCAGTTTGTCACGGCAGTACCGAGCATAATCCATCGTCTATGCAACCAGGTATTCCAGCAATTCCCGCGTCAGGAACAGCTGAATGAACCCCAGTGCAGTGAGAGGAACAGGTACGGTCAGTCCAGGTGCTGCCGTGAATGGATGCATGTTAGGTGGGGTGTGGTCCTCCAACCACCCCTCATCACTTTTGGACGAACGGCCTTCACCTAGACTGGCACAACGTTTTGACCTTCTATGGGCCCATGCGCGCGCACATGCTTCCTAGGGGTCATAAAAGGCACAGATGTGGTCCTTGGACACTATCGGTAACACGAGGCCGCACAACATGGCGTTGGAAAGCTGGGTCACCTTGGGTGCTTGGTCCCTCTCCAGCATCCAAGCCCAAAACTTGCCTCATGCTATCACTACTGACAGGCAATACGCACCTTTCGCGCTCCTGACAACGTTGGGACATCTCTGTGAACGTCCTGTTACATCACAGATACTCTTAACACTCGCAAAACTTCTGCAAAACATGAATGCGGCAAGAGATCGCTCTCCGACGACGCATCACTGATGCTTGCTGGTGCGAGAAGAAAGCAATTCGCGCATGCACAGCTGGGTAACGCTTGTAAACAAAACAACAGTTTGATCTGTGAACTCTCTGCATCCCTCAAGGCGCATGATTTCAAATTTTTCGTAAACTAGGCCTATAACTATTTTTCCGCGAATATTTAAAAAAACTTTTTGTAGTTGATGTATCGTACGTCCTTTAAGCACCTGACAGACAATTTTAGTCTACATATAATACGTCCAATAGGCTTTTAAGGGTTAGTATGTATACCAGGTAGATGCACAGTTTGCAATTTGGCTTAGGAAACAAGTGGGTGCATATCCAGATTATTTTTCCTTATCTCTAATGATCTCAATGTCCTTTTGTTGGAGGCCTCCCAAATGTTTACAAATGCCCCTCAGGACACCCCGATGCTTCCTAGGGGTCGTAAAAGGCACAGGATGTGGTCCTTGGACACTTTTGGCCACATGAGGCCACACAACATGGTGTTGGAAAGCTGGGTCACCTTGGGTGCTGGGTTCCTCTCCAGCATCCAAGCCCTAAATTTGCCTCATACTATCACTACTGACAGGCAATACGCGCCTTTCACGCTCCTGACGACGTTGGGACATCTCCGTGAACGTCCTTTTACGTCACAAATACTCTTAACATTCGCAAAAGTTCTGCAAAACACGAATGCGGCAAGAGATCGCTCTCTGACGACGCGTCGCTGATGCTTGCTGGTACGAGAAGAAATCAATTCACGCATGTGCAGCTGGGTAACGCTTGTAAACAAAATAACAGTTTGATCTGTGAACTCCCAGCATCCCTCAAGGCGCGTGATTTCAAATTTTTCGCAAACTAGGCCTATAACTATTTTTCTGCAAATATTTAAAAAAAAACTTTGTAGTCGACGTATCGTAGGTCCGTTAAGCACCTGACAGACAATTTTAGTCTACGTATAATACGTCCAATAGGCGTTTAAGGGTTACTATGTATACCAGGTAGATGCACAGTTTGCAATTTGGCCTAAGAAACAAGTGGGTGCATATCCAGATTATTTTTCCCTATCTCTAATGATCTCATTCCCATATAATGGAACTGCAGTAGCTGATTCTTTTCACAGAAATTGAGATAAAATTATTGCAAATTATGAGTAATGTGGTTGCACAAATTATGAAGAATGTGGTTGGTTGATCCCCCCAAAAAACTGAAAAATATTATTAGTAGTTCAATAACATTGGAGCCCCATTCTTATTTAATGTTCCTTGAATTACGTGAAACTCAGAATTGTTGAAAATTAACAGGAATATTATTGAATCTAACAAAACTTTTGAGAGTATTGTTAGTAGCTCTAGGATATTAGGGCCCCCACCCATAATTTTCATGAAGTGTTTCTGGACTTCAAGTTGAGAAACTTGTCCATTCTGTCTGACTCTTCTTTAACAGAGAAAAAAATATGGCTATTCTGTGTTAAAAATATCTTTAAAGGTGTTTTAGATCTGTCTATCCTCAGGAAATATTTTAGTAACTATGTACTGTTTTTATTTGAAATTGTTCCCTGATTTTGTCTTTGGCTACTAATACATCTTAACTTGTGAGATAATGTGAGTCCAATAAATTCCATAATCTCGGGCACTTGTTCAGTTAGCTGACTTTGCTTAATAAGATTTTTTTTATGATTCTGAGCATTCTTTGCATTCATATACTCTTTTTGCTGTTAAATATTTTGCAGTAATAAATAATTTTATTTGCTCACTTAAATTATATGAAATGAATAAATTATGTTGGCGAACGAAAAAGCCACGCATGTTGTAATGGCTGAAAATGTGCTTATTACGACGCCATTACAGTGCAATGACTACCAAGTCGCCAGCAATCACCATGAATCTTAACTGTGTCACTGAGTTTGGCAATGTGCGCCAAGTGATGGCAAATGCGAAACACCACCGAACACATACGCAGTCGAGTCGCAACAACTGTCATTTTTCGCCATGTCATTGCACAAGATGCTATACTGATGCAATGGCGTCGCCGTTTGTTGTTATAGGATTGAGCAAATTGCATCTCCAATTGCTACTTGTGTCATCCATTTAAAACATCTGCCATCACTTGATGCTCATGTTGCCAAACTTGGTGACGTGGTTATGATTCACGGCGATTTGTTTGTAATTGCATTGTAATGGCATTGTGATTCGGCAGTTACAACATGCACGTTTATCGGAAATGGGGAACGGAGCCACTAACTTTGTAACTGATGGTGACGATCATCAAAACCAACCATTACTATGTGCGTAGCCTTGAATCGCCAATGTGTGGGTCAGCATAAGTTACTTTTTTGTAAAGTCCAAGGAGAAAACTACATATATGCCAGATGACAAATAAAATGATATATACAAGTTAAAGGATAAATGAAACATGTGATATATACTTTTAAGATTAATTTGAGCACCAAGGGAGATCCATCTTTATCATTTTATACAAATAACTGCATTAATTTACTTGTAAAATTTTATAAAAAATTAGAGGAATGGAACGCTTACTGCATACATTTACGATTAATATATACAAAATGATTATCCTGTTGTCTTTGCCTTAATTTAATGGTAAAAATCAGTAAATTTGATAAATATAACCGAGCAAATAAACACAATATATAACTTCATAGTTTTTTCAGCTTTGTGTAATTTTGTGGTAGAAGTGATGGTCCTGTTGACATTTCACATCCTAAAAATGCTGTACATGAACAAAATATGAACTCATATTGGTAGGAAGCAAAACTAACTTAGCAATGGTGGAAGATAATATTCCTGTGGCCCCTTTGCCTGGTTTTAAAATCTTGTCCCCGTGGTGCTTTGAAAAGTTTTTCCATCACTCGTTTCCCTAGAAAATCCTTGGTAGGTTTCAATAATTTTCCTTCTCTGCTTATAGCGGCTGTCCAAGAATCATCACCAACTGACACTTTTGATGCAAGAAGGTTGTACTGTGGAAACTTATGAGCAATGAAGCCACCAAAATAAAGCAAACCACCTTCTTCCATAAATTTTTCCATTCCATTAATTTTTGCAGCCAGACCATTTTCAAAATGTTCTTTTGATGATTCGTATTCATCATCTAGCAAACAAAAGCGCATTATGATTCGTATTCATCATCTAGCAAACAAAAGCTCATTGCAAAGAGGGTTAGTTCTTGCTGCAAAAGTGCATTGCAAAGAGGGTTAGTTCTTGCTGCAGAGGGTTACCATCTTTTCTGGAAATGGAGGTTCGTTATCAGGTATAGGTGGAAATGAACTCAATGAAATATCCTTAGTTGCCATTTTCTTCTACATTGTGTTTTGATACCATCAGTGAACTTTCTTGTCTCTTTTGAAAGTTTTCCACTTGGTATCTTTGCTATAGGACCAAGAATTCCTTTCACAGTTTTTTATTTTTATTTTTCCAGGTTTTTTTTTATTTATTTTTTTTTTCCCTCTCCCCCCTTTCGAAATCGATGGAAAAGCATCTAAGGAGAAACAGACTTCTGAGAATTGTTTCCAGAAGTTACGCAAGACAGTCATACATTTGTACTGTATGTCATGTTTGAATGATCATTTATGGTAATACGATGCGTGTTTAACTGTGTGCTTTATAGATAAATAAATATGTACAGCCAGTCCCCGGGTTATGACAGGGGTTCTGTTCTTGAGACGCATCGTAAGCCAGAACATCGTCAAAAGTCCCAAAACCTTAATTTTAATGCTTTGCGGGTGCATTCAAAACTATGTAAACTGCATTCTTATTGCATTTTTCATAAAAAAAACCCTTCAAATATTGATTATTTTGCATTTTTGATGTCATATTTCTTGTGCCAGATGAGCTTTGTAGGCATCGTAACCCTGGAAATAATTTCTGATGAATATAATTGAAAAGAGCCTTAACCTCGGGACGTCGTAAGCCGAACCCGTCGTACCCCGAACCCATCGTAAACCGGGGACTGCCTGTATATATAAAATATACATAAGCAGTATAGTATATATTGTATGTATACAGTATATAAATATACAAAGAACTACATTAACCCTTTAACACCAATTGGACGTATTAAACGTCGATAAATTGTCTGTTGGGTGCCGATTAGACGTATGGTACGTCGATATAAAAAAGTTTTTAAAAATTCGCGGAAATATAGTTATAGGCCTACTAGGTGAAAAATTTTGAATCACGCACCTTGGGGGATGCTGGGAGCTCACGGATCAAGGCGTTGTTTTGTTTACAATCGTTATGCAGGTGCGCAAGCGCAAATTTCTTTCTTGTTGCACTAAAAAGTATCAGCGACACATCTCTGAAATTTCGTCACTTTGACATCATTTTTGCACCATATTAAATTAGCCGTTACATGGAGTATTATATGAAAATGTGTGCAATTTCATGTAGAATACAACAAAAAACAACTCATGGTTGTAGCTTTTATCAGTTTTGAAATATTTTCATATAAATAATGATGTGCCAAAATTTCAACCTTTGGTCAAATTTGACTCTACCGAAATGGTTGAAAAACGCAATTGTAAGCTAAAATTCTTATATTCTAGTAATATTCAATCATTTACCTTCATTTGGCAACAAATTGGAAGTCTCTAGCACAATATTTCGATTTATGTTGAATTTATGAAAAAACTTTTTCCTTATGTCTGCGCAGTAACTCTTCCGAAAAAATAATAAATTTTTTTGTCCGATTGTCGTAATGTTTGCACCATTTTAAATTAGCCGTTACATTAAGTTTTATATATGGAAATGTGCGCAATTTTATGTAGAATACAACTAAAAACAACCCATGGTTGTAGCTTTTATCAGTTTTGAAATATTTTTATGTAAATAACGATAAGTGCCAAAATATCAACCTTCGGTCAACTTTGACTCGACTGAAATGGTAAAAAAACGCAATTGTAAGCTAAAACTCTTATATTCTAGTAATATTCAATCATTTAACTTTATTTTGCAACAAATTGGAAGTCTCTAGCACAATATTTCGATTTATGGTGAATTTATGAAAAAAAAACATTTTCCATACGTCTGCACAGTAAGTCTTCCGAAAAAAATCAGAAATTTTTTCGTCCGATTGTCGTAATGTTTGCACCATTTTAAATTAGCCGTTACATAAAGTTTTATATATGAAAATTGCATAATTTCATGTAGAATACAACTAAAAACAACCCATGGCTGTAGCTTTTATCAGTTTTGAAATATTTTTATATAAATAACAATGTACCAAAATTTCAACCTACGGTCAACTTTGACTCGATCGAAATGGTTGAAAAACGCAATTGTAAGCTAAAACTATTACATTCTAGTTATATTCAATCATTTACCTTTATTTTTCAACAAATTGGAAGTCTCTTAACACAATATTTCGATTTATGGTGAATTTATGAAATAAACTTTTTCCTTACGACCGCGCGGTAAATATTCCGAAAAAATCATAAATTTTTTCGTCCAATTGTCATAATGTTTGCACCATTTTAAATTAGCCGTTACATAAAGTTTTATATATGAAAATGTGTGCAATTTCATGTAGAGTACAACTAAAAACAACCTATGATTGTAGCTTTTATCAGCTTTGAAATATTTTTATATAAATAACGATAAATAGAAAAATTCGTCCTTCGGTCAACTTTAACTCGACCAAAATGGTCGTAAACTGCAATTGTAAGCTACAACACTTACGGTCTAGTAATATTCAATCAATTACCTTCATTTTGCAACAAACGGGAAGATTCTAGCACAATATTTCGATTTATGGTGAATTTTTGAAAACAGCTTTATTTTACTTTCGCTCGTTACGAATTCATGCATCATTTTGTGATAATATTTTCTCTGTGTTGCCTTGATCGTTTTACAATGTGTTATATACCAAAATGATTGCAATTTAGTGTACAATACAATGGAAAAAAATTAACTCTTTAGCTTTAACCGTTTTGCACACAGCGCGATTTGAATACAATTATATGTGAAATTTTGTTTTCGCGCTATCATATATCCAATTATTTATATATGATAATGATATTTCTTTTCATTTCTGATGGTTGCATACTAAACTTCACGCAATGACAAAAAAAGGAGCCAAAAATGAACTCTTAATCTTGAAAACTATAAGCGTGCCATGATTTTTGGTAATAAACATTTTTTCCACTTTGGCGCTCACTTCCAGACCCCGCCGGCATACGGGAGACGATTTTTATTATACCCCTTCGTCGTTAAAGGGTTAATTTACTTGCAAATGGAATGCTTATTGCATACATTTACGATTGATATATACAAAATGATTATCCTGTATGTCTTTCTCTACAAACACATTGCCTTAATGGTAAAAATCAGTAAGTGTGATTAATATAACTTGAGTAAACATGCATTGTTACCATAAATGATAATTTAAAAATGTTTCACAGACAAATGTATATGTGTATAATGTCTGGCATTATTAAAAAATGATAATACAGACAAATGTATATATGTGTACTATCTGGTGTAACTTCTTGAAACAATTCATTGAAGTGTCTCTCCTTAGATGCTTTTCTGTCCATTTTAAGAAGAAAAAAAAAGAAAAAAGCCGTTAAACAAGAACGTAAAAAACTTGTGAAAGAAAATCTTGGTCTCATAGCAAAGATACCAAATGGAAAATTTACACGAGAAAAGAAAGTTCACTGATGGGGTTAAAACACAATGTACAAGAAAATGGCACTAGGGATAATATGTCATTGAGTTCATTATCACATATATACCTCATGAACCTTCATTTCCAGAAAAGATGTTAACCGACTGGAGCAGGAACTAACCCTCTCTGCAATGCTCTTTTGTTTGCTAGATTTCATATAGCATATATCCAGAAAGATGGCAGCCAAAAACCTTACATAATCATGTTTCAGGATTCAGTAGGCATGAAAAAATGTGTTCCAGTTCAATATAATAGTTTGCAAGTCTATATCTAATTTTGGTGGTGGTTTTGTCTTTAGTTTTAGTTTAAAAGAGTGAATGTCAGTGCACAACCAAGGCACTTTTGTGACCTCACTGCTGTGTAACTCAGCATGGAGTTCATAGTCACTAAATCTTGCTTTACTTGTGCAAAGGTAAGTGGGCTCTACATGTCTTGTTCATGTACTTACCTGGATGGTGTACAGATCCCACAGAACTTAATGGCACCGGATGAATGATCGGGCTAGGTGTATGGTGACTGAACTTAGCTGTATCATATACCTATGTGCATATCAGATTAGGGTGGTTAAAGGATAGCCCCTCAGCCTTAGTCAAGAGCTCTTAATGGCAAGTGTAAATTCAGTCACAGGCAAAAGGACTGATTGGAGCAAATGTTGTCTTTGCCAGGAAGATAAGAAAACTGAAGGTCTAACTTCACCTTTGGCCTCTTTCAATCATAATCCTGTACATGATGGGTTTGTAATGATTTCAACCGATGTGCCATTATTCCAGGAGATTGGTGAGAATGCTGCTTAACTTTGACCCAGCATACCACAATAGCTTTAGGGTCATGTTTGATAATGCAAAACTTGATTGTGCAAGAAAGTGAAGATCTTAAGTTGAAGGTATTGAATCATAGGAAAAGCATGGTAAACAGCATTGAATGAGTCATGAGAATAAGCATGCAATTTTTGTGTGAAAATGTGTCACCTACCTGTATCAGATCTTTGACAAGTAATGACCATGAATCTCAACAAAGACTACATGAGTGTGCTCACACACATAATAATAGTAAATTATTGCCAAAACTAGGTGCAAGTGATGGAATTGCACAAGAGCTGAAATACCAGCCTTCACTGGCCTTCACAGGACAATGTCACAGTGGAGAACCAGATGTATATCCACTGGTTCTATCACAGTTGGTTAATATATCATTGAAACCAGCTTGAGTTTCGATGGTCCTGCCATATTTCCTCTTGCAGACATATCCCAAATATACCAGCAGCGCCTAGAACAATTCGGCATTGCCTCACCCATAGTAAATACAAGTTTAAAGAACAGATTGTTAGCAGAAATCCCTGAATTAGAAGCACACAAGAAATGAAGAAGTGTGCTACTTTCCTTGCAGAAAGATGTAGCTTTAGCCCTGTCTCAGGCACCTGACTACTCAGATACACTTGTGATTGGTAAAGCAGCAAAGATACTGAGGAAGCATATTCTGGATCACCAGTCCAGGTTTGATGGCACCTTTGGTGAAGGATGGATGCATCAGTGATGCCATACCTCAAAGTCTGTTCCAGTTCGTTAGTATGGATGAACATGGAACAGACATAAATTCACAGCTAAGGTTTGGCTCATCAAATCCAGACTTGGCTATTGCTCAGCTCTTGCAACATAACTGCTTTTCAAAACAGAATGAAGGAACAAGTATACATCGACACTCAGAGGGCAGGGAAACTCCTTTTCCAGTGTTTGTGGGCATGGCCATCTATGCCAAAACCAGGAAGAGTAACCTGGTAGAAATGCTTCATGATCATGGCACGAGCATTTCCTATGAAAGCGTGCTGGAGATATTGGCCCGACTGGGAGATGCCACTTAAAAGTCAAGTTTATCTTAGTTTAATCAGACCACTGAGTTTAGGAGAGCTGGCCCAAAGGATTAGATATTTAACATGGCTAAGAACCAATTGGTTACCTAGTAAAGGGGCCTACAGCCTATTGTGGGATCATAATGTGAGGTGTAACTATAATATTGCAAATGATGCTTCATATACACCTGGATGAGAATTTCGCCACACTAAAGTGTGACACCAGGCATCTTTAAAATCTTGCATTTATTTCAGGCTTAAAAAAGACATTGAGACAATGCTCGAACATAGTTAAGATACTTTGTTGTTATACTTGTGCTTGTATACTTTTAAGGAGCATTATGGAGTCCCTTTCCAAGATGTAATATTGATAATAGCCCAATAGAAATGCCAGAAACAGATTCTCTGGCCTCATAAATATAGGCATCGTAGATAAAAATTTCATGTCTATCTTTCTTAGTTGTAGGGTTATCAAGCAAAATGTTTCATGGGAGCCATTTTGTACTCCATCTTTATCATAACGGTAAATATAGTAGTAGGAGCTCTGGTGATATTTTCAGTTAACTCTTCTACCCAGGAAGATATTATCTGAATGATGATTGATGTATTTATTTCAACAATGATTTACTCTGAGTCAGAAATCGAAACAACTAGCGGCCATCTTGAAAAGTAGAGGTCATATTGAAATTTTGTGTGGAAACCCAGATTTTTCAAAAGGGCTGGTCAAAATGAGCACTTGTGAGAAATTTTATGCTAATATCACAAACTGAAGTATTTTTCTACTTAGCTGCTGCAATACTCCTCAAATCGGAACTCATATGTTTAAATCTTCAGTGATAGCTATTTAAAACTGAAAAATAACACGGGAGTATTTCTTGCTGATCTCTTCTACACAGCAAGTGTTTATAGACATATGGTCTGCATGTGTACTCTTCCTGCTTAAGGTCATGCCAAGGGATTTTGGGGGCGGCCAAAGCCCGGAGGACCTGACGCGGAAAGACCTTATTTTGGGCCGCGGATACCTGCTTATAAAAAGTACAAGTGTCGTACACAATTACTTGTACAATTCTAAACAACACTGAATTAAGTACAGTCATCATAGTCATACTGCATTGTTAATCGTCAGGATTCATCATGTACTTCCTAATAAACGTGGTGGTTATATGATGCAAACAATTACTGTATCTTCACGCGTACGAAAGATAGTACATAAGACTACAGGAATGATAGATTTTAGATCCTAGAACTTTAACGCCAATTGGACGTATTAAACGTCGATATAATTTTTTTTTTTTTTTTTTTAATTTGTGGAAAAATAGTTATAGGCCTACTAGGCGAAAACTTCTGAATCATGCGCCTTGGGGGATGCTGGGAGCTCACGGATCAAGGTGTTGTTTTGTTTACAATCGTTACCCAGGCGCGCAAGCGCAAATTTCTTTCTTCTCGCACAAAAAAGCATCAGCGACACATCTCAGAAATTATTTCGTCACTTTGACATAATTTTTGCACCATTTTATATTAGCCGCTACATGGAGTATTATATATGAAAATGTGTGCAATTTCATGTAGAATACAACAAAAAAACAACTCAAGGTTGTAGCTTTTATCAGTTTTGAAATATTTTCATATAAATAACTATAAGTGCCCAAATTTCAACCTTCGGTCAAATTTGACTCTACCGAAATGGCCGAAAAACGCAATTGTAAACTAAAACTCTTATATTCTAGTAATATTCAATCATTTACCTTCATTTTGCAACAAATTGGAAGTCTCTAGCACAATATTTCGATTTATGGTGAATTTATGAAAAAAAACTTATTCCTTACGTCCGCGCGGTAACTCTTCCAAAAAAATCATAAATTTTTCGTCCGATTGTCGTAATGTTTGCACCATTTTAAATTAGCCGTTACATAAAGTTTTATATATGGAAATGTGCGCAATTTCATGTAGAATACAACAACAAACAACCCATGGTTGTAGCTTTTATCAGTTTTGAAATATTTTCATATAAATAACGATGTGCCAAAATTTCAAGCTTCGGTCAACTTTGACTCGACTGAAATGGTAAAAAAACGCAATTGTAAGCTAAAAGTCTTTCATTCTAGTAATATTCAATCATTTACCTTTATTTTTCAACAAATTGGAAGTCTCTAGCACAATATTTCGATTTATGGTGAATTTATAATCCGCGCGGTAACTTCCAAAAAAATTCATACATTTTTTCGTCCGTTTGTCGTAATGTTTGCACCATTTTAAATTAGCCGTTACATAAAGTTTTATATATGAAAATGTACACAATTTCATGTAGAATACAACAATAAACAACCCATGGTTGTAGCTTTTATCAGTTTTGAAATATTTTCATATAAATAACGATAAGTGGCAAAATTTCAACGTTCGGTCAACTTTGACTCGACCGAAATGGTCAAAAAACGCAATTGTAAGCTAAAACTATTACAATCTAGTAATATTCAATTATTTAACTTTATTTTGCAATAAATTGGAAGTCTCTAACACAATATTTCGATTTATGGTGAATTTATGAGATAAACTTTTTCCTTAAGTCCGCGTGGTAACTCTTCCGAAAAAATCATAAATTTTTTCGTCATATTGTCGTAATGTTTGCACCATTTTAAATTAGCCGTTACATAAAGTTTAAATATAAAAATGTGTGCAATTACATGTAGAGTACATCTATAAACAACCCATGGTTGTTGCTTTTGTCAGTTTTGAAATATTTTCATATAAATAACGATAAATAGAAAAATTCGTCCTTCGGTCAACTTTAACTCGAACGAAATGGTCGAAAACTGCAATTGTAAGCTACAACACTTACAGTCTAGTAATATTCAATCAATTACCTTCATTTTGTAACAAACGGGAAGTCTCTAGCACAATATTTCGATTTATGGTGAATTTTTTAAAAATATATATATATTTTTTTTATGTCCGCGCATTACGAATTCATGCATAATTTTGTGATAATATTTTCTCTGTGTTGCCTTGATCGTTTTACAATGTGTTATATACCAAAATGATCGCAATTTAGCGTACAATACAACGAAAAAAAAATTAACTCTAGCTTTAACCGTTTTGCTCACAGCGCGATTTATATACAATTATATATGAAATTTTTTTCGCGCTGTCAAATATCCCAATATTTATATATGATAATGATATTTTTTCATTTCTGATGGTTGCATACTAAACTTCAGGCAATGGCAAAAAAAGGAGCCAAAAATGAACTCTTAATCTTGAAAACTAAGCTCGCTGTGATTTTTTGAAAAAAACATTTTTTCCGCTTCGGCGCTCACTCCCGAACGCCGCCGGCATACGGGAGACGATTTTTAAAATACCGATTCGGCGTTTAAGGGCTAGGAAACTTATATAATCCGAATTAGTAAGGATGATATGAAAGTTCTACAATTCAAATTTATTTTGTAAGATCTTAGCAACATTTCTTTTTAACTCGCCTTTTTGTTAAAAACCCGATTGACAATAAGTTTCCAGCATGGTTGCTCATATTATGTCATGTTGGGGGTCCAGTCTGAAGGACGGTCGAGGTCTCTCTCTCTCTCTCTCTCTCTCTCTCTCTCTCTCTCTCTCTCTCTCTCTCTCTCTCGATGGTGGGAAGTCCAATTTGCCAACGGTTCTGGGGGAGCTTCCCCCAAAAAAGTTGTGGTTATTTTCTTTGGGTGAGCGGGAGGAAGGGAATGACGGACGGAGGATGGTGTACAAGGATTGTTAAATGAGTTTAGAGAGAGAGAGAGAGAGAGAGAGAGAGAGAGAGAGAGAGAGAGAGAGAGACGAAAATGGCGTTATGGTAAGGCGATGAAATAGCGAGATAGGAGATATGACGCAAGTATCTGGGTTAATCGCCAGGCCTAGGCTTAGGAAGAGTGATTTTTTTTCTTTGAAAAATTATTTAAAGGCTTAATCCATATTCCCCGCGGGTTGGGTAGGCGAGTTGGCTTCCAAGCAACACTATAGGCTTATTTCTAGTATTTGTGTTGTGTCTTGTTTTTATTATTATTATTATTATATTATTATTATTATTATAGTATGTATGTATATATATATATATATATATATATATATATATATATATATATATAAGTGAACACTGTTGCTGAGCCGCTGGTCAGAGTAACCCAGTGAGACGGAAAGTTCCTTCCTCGGTACGAAAGAGGCAAACTTGAAATACTATATGTGAGACACGATCCCGGACCTATAATTCCCTTGAGAAGTAAAGGTATTCTGATGTGCAAATAGTAGAGAATTCTTATTTGTGTGGGAAATTGATAGATGTGGCAGAAGAAGATGCAAGGGTGACTTTATCATCGAACAGGACTAATATGCGAAACATTATCACCCGCCTGAAGTCCCACTGCTTCATTTGTGTAAATAGTAAATATTTTGACGTGAACTGAATCGCTTTTTTACATATTATTTTCCCCCATTCCAGTATTTCTTGTTAATTTCTCTAAATGGCATTACATAATAGTTCAGTTATTCTCCGACGTAATGATAAGATTAATAATATGTAATAATAATACAGCGAAGAACTCTCTTGCAACACAAACCTTGAAAGAAAAGAGACTGATTTACAAACCCGTTTTCTATACCATCCTTTTCTCCTCAAGGATAACTGCGACATGACAATTTCACCCAAATGGAAAAACCAGATGATAGATCATTATATCCTTACCACAACTGACTCGGTAGGAGGTCGAATGGTTGCGAGGGTGACTTTTTTTTGGTTTACCTACTAACCTGAATACAGTCCGTGGAAAAAAAACCTGTGTCGTGTGATGATATATATATATATATATATATATATATATATATATATATATATATATATATATATATATATATATGTTTTGCAAGTGCAGGCACGTTTAATAAGTGAAAGCAGAAATAAAAAGATAAATTTGTAGTGATTATATAATATAATGTATTTCTGTGTTGCTGTTTATTGATTGTTATTGTTGTTGGATTATTTTATTTCACCTATTTGTATGTTATTCATTTTACTTCACTTTTGTTCTTATTTTGTATTCTCTAATTTCTCTTATACACTTATGGGCATTCTGCTCAGCAATGTGAATGTTTCCTCATAATGGTACTTTCAGTGATACGGTGTTACTGTATTCTAGGGCCAACAACTCCTAAATTTTCGCAAAAATTGTCTTAAATTTTCGCTAGAATTGTCCAAAGAAGCGAAGTGAAATAGTTTTTCCATTTGTTCATTTTATCATCCTTGTTCAATGTCGGACAGGTAATAAATTCATTTTTTTCTGACTTAAGCCATTTGACAACTGGTGTGGTCTCCTCATCTCAGGGAAAAGCTTAAGAAAATGACCTGTGATATTTTTCGAGAAGCAATGAGGAGGATTGTTTCGTTGGTGGGTTTCTTCTGCTGTGCCTATTATTCATGTTCTCTCCTGGTTTTCCCTTGAATGGTCTCGGTAGTTCCCAAGATTGGAGGACGAAATCGGAAAGACAAAAGGGCCGTCATGGAGGAGTTAAGGTTTTTGATTCTGGTTCAGGATTGTTTCTTCTATTTTAGTTCATTGTAAAAGAAAACCACTGAGACGGCTTTGTCTGTCCGTCCGCACTTGCTCTGTCCGCCCACAGATCTTCAACACCACTGAGGCTACAGGGCTTCAAATTGGTATGTTGATCATCCACCATCCAATCATCAAAGCATACCAAATTGCAACCCTCTAGCCTCAGTAGTTTTCATTCTATGTAAGGTTAAAGTCATTCGTGATCGTGCTTCTGGCAGCGCTATTAGGCAGGCCACCACCGGGCCTTGGCTAAAAGTTTCACGGGCCACAGTTCATACAGCATCTTACGCTGCACAGAAAACTCGATTGCGCCGAAGAAACTTCTGCGCATATTTTTTACTGTTTGTTAATACACCTGGAGTTGAGTGCTAGAACACCTGCCCCTATCTCTTGAGTTACTTCTTTTTCTGTTGCGTCCTTCTAATTTGATTCAAGGTTCTTGCTTTTATTTCAATGTTCCAAATTCCTATTTTCAATTCATGCTAGGTGTTTATAAACCATGAGGTGCAAAGCACCCTCATATGTCAGGAGTAGGTCTTCTTTCTCACTGTATCCCTACATTAAGGGGTCGGTTGCCTGATGCACTTTCTCCACTGTCTTCTGTTAAAGGCATCATCAGGCATGGTTTATTGCTTGGCAAAGGAGATTTTTACGACCGCATGTTCTTGCTGTCATCAACCACAGTTATTGGCAGTGGGCCTAGCCTTTTACTAGAAAGTAAGACTGCAAGGCAGCAGTTTCCAGAGTTATTGGCGGTGAACGTAGCCTTTTACGAAAAAGTACAACTACAAGCCAGCAGCTGTCCTTTTAGTTGCCTTTTACGACACAGGATCTACTGTGGTAGTATTCTTACACCCCCCTAACACAGGATCAATGTCAGGGACAGCTGACCATTTTTAAATTTTGTTTAGCTTAATACACCAAAGGATAGCCATTTTCTGTAGTGTGCAATTTCTAGCTGATCAAGACGAATGACCCCTACCGGAGCCTATTGGTTTTTTAACCAAGATCATCCGCCAGGCCTCTGGATTTGAATCTAAAGAAACAAAGCACTCAGTGCCTTAATCCTATTCATCCTGCGGTCAGTGGTTTCTGGTGCTTATCCTAAACGGGGCCATGACGCCCAAGTGTCCCAAATTCAGGCATTACCGGAAGGTGTTTACGTAACACACCCATAACATAACACACCGTTTAACGAAAACTCGGAAGTTTGTGGTGCAACTTATGACAAGGCGTTGCGAACGGTTTCATTTTCAGACACAGACAAGTAGCCCATCAGACGGATAGACTGACAGGTACCGGTAGGTCGGTATATTTCATTTTTATTATTCCATAGTGGTCCCTCCCGCGGTGCGAGATAGGGATTCCCTGCGATTAACTTTTGATGAGGGGCAGCTTTTGTGTACGTGGGCTCCTCACTTATTCAGTCATTTGTAAATTCTTTTCTCTCTCTCTCTCTCTCTCTCTCTCTCTCTCTCTCTCTCTGCCCAGTTCAAGAGGATTTTCATTTCTTCCACCGTTACTTGGGAACAGTTTTCCTTTTATTTTGAGGCTGATTAATATGCGAAGTCCAAAAGAGGGAGGAAGACGACCTGCAACCCAATTTAGCTTTGGCTTATTATTTTTAACGACATCACCTTCATATATATCATTATTTCGTATTTCCATGGTTTTCATTTTTTATTCGCTCTCTTTAGCACCTTTTTTTTTTTAATTTCCTGCTGGTGTTCGGGTAGATTCGATGTCCTTCAAGCTCAGTTTTGTTATGAGAACGGATTTTAAATCATAATGATGATAATCATATACTTAGGAAGCAGACCCTCTCTCAAGCAAACTTTATTAAAAAGTAATGGCTACT